>NC_054535.1:70717717-71067717 GCF_017654505.1 Polyodon spathula
ACTGGTGATAAAGACATTAACGTCATCAGCATAGGCAGACAGTTTCACAGGAGGAGCATTAGGTGTAACAGGTATTCTCAGACCAGCCAGCTTTCTCCTAAGATGACAAAGCAGAGGTTCAATAGAGAGGGCATATAACATGCCTGATAGGGAACATCCCTGGCGAATCCCTCTGTACACCGAAAACGGACAGCTCAAGCTATTATTAATTTTCAAAACACCAAAAACATTTTTATACAACAGGGAAATAAAAGAAATGAAATTAGGACCAAAACCAAAAGATTGTAATGTTTTAACAAGATATTTGTGATCCACCCTATCAAATGCTTTTTCTTGATCTAGAGAAATAATCCCCAAATCAAGATTAAAAAGATTACTAGCAGTTAAAAAGCCTCGGATTAGAAAGATATTATCAAATATTGCCCTTCCAGGAATGCAATATGACTGGTCTTTATGAACCACGGTGTGAATACATTCCCTCAGTCTATTGGCCAAGGCTTTTGAAAATATTTTATAATCCGAACATAAAAGTGAGACGGGGCGCCAATTCTTTAGTTCTTTTAGATCTCCTTTTTTTGGCAACAGTGTAATCACAGCCCGACGACAGCTCAGAGGCAGCTCTCCTTCTCTAATGCACTCTTGCAGAACCCGGAAAAGGTCTTCCCCAATCACTGGCCAGAGCTTTTTATAAAACTCTGCCTGAAGGCCATCAATCCCAGGGGCTTTTCCTGGTGACATCTGAGTGACTGCCTCCGTCAGCTCCTGCATTGTCAAACAGGCTTCTAGGGGGCGCTGTTCTTCTTGAGACAATTTGGGCAGGTCCTGGTGCAGTAAAGCGATTTGCTCCTCATCACAGGGCTCGGCACTAAACAGCTGGGTGTAGAAAAGCACAGCTGCTCTATTAATATCTTCTTTACTGTGCACCTCCTTCCCGCAGGGCAGACGCACACAAAACAGCTGCTTACTCTCCACCACCTTCTTCTCTAAGTTGAAAAAGAATTTGGTGGGTGCATCCATGTCCTTTAGCTGTGTGAAACGAGAGTGGATGAGGGACCCCTTCACTCTTTCCTCCAGTAGGCTGCTCAGAGTTTCTCTTTTCTCTCTCAGAGACTGGAAGATGTTTTCATCACTATCGAGAGTAATTTTTGTTTCTATTCTCAATATCTCTCTCTCAAGCTCTTCAACTGTCTGGTTCAAAACCCTGGTTGTATTTAAAGTATATTGCTGACAGAAAATTTTAATTTGTATTTTTCCAATGTCCCACCACTGTTGTATACTACTATATTTCATACTCTGCTGCCTCCAGGAGACCCAAAATGCTTTAAAAAGATCTAAAAACTGTTTGTCTTCCAATAATTTAGTATTAAAATGCCAGTATGACTTTGAGGGAGCAGCAGAAGGCAGGCAAATAGTAAGTAACACACAGTGGTGATCAGACAGCATAGTGGGAATGATATTGCTCTTAAAAATCTGATTAAGATTTTGTTTAGTGCAGTACAATCTATCTAATCGCGCTTTTGATATCTGATTATTATTATTGATTTTAACCCAAGTGTACTGCTTTACTCTGGGATATAAATTCCTCCAGACATCAACCAGGCTTTGAACTTTTAAAACAGAAGACAATTCTTTTGAAGACTGGGGATGTGGCTCTTCATGATTCCTATCCATGATAAAATGTTCTGTACAATTAAAATCACCCCCCACTAAAATCATATGTGCAGGATTACAATTAGATAAAACCTGATTTAATTTTTTAAAAAATAAAACTTTTTCCCTGCCCTCATTTGGTGCATATAAATTGATAAAAACAATCTCAGTGCCTTTAAAAACCGTTTCTATTTTTAAAAGGCGCCCTTGGATTTCCTCACTAACTGATAAAATATCTATTTGCAGCCCTGGGGAGAACAGCACAGCTACTCCAGCACTGACATTAGAACCGTGACTAAAGATGCCCCGCCCCTTCCATTCGCTCAGCCACTCACTCTCATTCATACTGTCTGTATGCGTTTCCTGTAAAAACATCACATTCACTCTCTTCTGTGTGATAAAATGAAATAAACGTGCTCTTTTATCAACACTTCTACAACCATTTACATTAAAAGTAGCTATTTGAATTTGTTCCATAGGAAATAAAGAAAGCAAAAACAAACTACTAAAAACTATATTATAATGTCTTATTAAATAATCCATTAATATGTCTTCGGTTTGTTATCATTCAATAATTTCCTTGCAGAGACTATTCCTTTTTTTAAACGATACCGTTTCTTTTGGTCTAGCTCCTCTAACGTAGCTTTTCTCATGGCTATTTTTGCAGAGTAGATAAACAGCTGGATATTAGGAAAGAACTGTGTTAAATCAGTTCCCCTTTTCCCTTTGGTTTTATCTAAAAACGCTGATATTGTATCAACTGGATATAGTTTACTCTTACCAGACGGGTTGGGCAGAGCCTCATCGAGCAGCACCGAGGAGTCAGAGAGCTCTCCTCCATCATCCATCTCCGATATCACCGACTCCTCTTCGGATTCTTCAGCGTCATCCACAGCTACACAGCTGTTGCTGTATCCGGCAACAGGTCCTCTGATCTGGAGGCTGTCTCAGCGCTGGACTGAACTGCAGCGCTGCTGTTCCCCTTCTCCCTTGAACGCGGGGTTATCGCAGGTTATTCCAGCTTTACCTTGATCTCCTGTCCCAGAGCTCTGAGCTGCAGCAGCCCCGCTGCCCTGAGAGAGCGTCTCAGAGTCCCAGACAGACTGCCCTTCTTCAGCTACCTTTCCTGGGGTGGCCACACGTCTTTTCCTCTTTTTTTCAACCAGTTGAAAACCTGCGTCATCTGGGGTATTCACTGTTTCAACCCTTGTTTCTTTATTGTTTTCTTTGACCTCCGCACCGATCCCCCGCTTCAGTCGAGGCGCCGGCTCGGGTCTCACTGTCTGCACTGGCGGCTGCATTTGCTGCTCATCCCCCGGTGCTGTCTCAGAGACTCCGTCCTCCCCACTTGCTGGTTCTTTTGCCTTATTGTACTCATTATTATTATTTTTTTGAGGGCAAGCCCTTCTAAGGTGTCCTTGTCCTCCACAATGAAAACATTTCATTGATTCTGTGCTGGCAAATATAACATAATTACTACCGTCAATATTGAAAGTCCACGCAACTTCAATAGACGAGTTGGGGTCATTCAATAATACAAAAACTTGTCTCCTAAAAGACATGACATGCTTAACATCTGGGTTTTTACAACCGAGTAAAATAGGTTTAATTGGGGACATTATTTTACCATATCTTAGTAGCTCATTAATAATCAACTCATCTTTAATGAAAGGCGGGACATTTGAAAGGATAACTTTAGTGACAGGGGAAGCTAAAGGTAAAACGCTGACAAAACTTTCTTTGATATACAAACCTTCTTCAACAATCCTGTTCACTAACAGTTCACTACTAAGAAAAACAACGATGGCTTTATTCATTCTTGCAGCAGAGTTTATATTTCCATACCCTATTTTCTCCCCGACAGCTAACAAACACTCCTCCACTGTGACTGAACTGTCTGGAATACATTTAAAGCCATGCCTACGGGTCAGCGACCCAAAACTTCCCGATTTGGAACCCATGACGGCTCCAAATCAGGAAGGAAAAAATAAATAAATAAATAAATAAATAAATAAAAAAGCTAAACGTGTACAAAATGAATATAACTTCAGTAAAAGTTTTACTCACGCACAGTACACACCACTCGCTCTACACAAGCCCCTCCCACGATCCCACAGTCCTCAGAGAGAGAGAGAGAGAGAGAGAGAGAGAGAATCAAATAGAGAATCAACTTACTCACCTATTGGAGGTACTGCCACACTGATCTGTTGTCCGCTTTTTTGGCATCTACTCCAGTTCTCCACAACGTAGAAAGACGATGGCCTGCCTTAAACCATGACCTCACAAAGGGCCTTGGGTTGAACTGCTCAAGCGAGGGTATGTTGATGTCCAGAGAAAGGAGCACACTTAAGCTTTGTTCCCTTAATAGATTTCGGGCCTTGTTGTCAATAGCACTGAAAGCAGAGAAGCCTCTCTCACATTCTGCTGATGTGGGAAGGAATGTTTTACGTGCAACGATGAGCTTCTTCAGTGTTTCTCCACCATCATTCCCCTGCAATTTCCAGTCGCGGTATTCATCAACGGCTTCTCTTGGTGGCACACCGAGCAGCTTGGCCAGGTTACGAACCTCTTGCTCTCCAAATAACACCAAGTCGCTGCGTGCATCTGGACAGTAGCATTTGTTGAGTGGTCTGAGCATTTCCACTAACTCCGAATCAGGTAGGAGTTTTGACAGGTTGTCAATTACTGCTTGGTGGAAATTTTCCCCCTACCATCCATCAGTTCAACATCTTTAAATGTGCCAGGTGAGATGTGTTGTTCAGCTGTTTGGGTAGATTTTCCACCTTTATCTTTCATGGCCTGTAACACTTCTATAGTTTGCATTATCTGGCGGCTTGACTCTGTCAAGGTAATGTTCCTCCTGTAGCTTTTGGGAGAGGGCCTGGAGCTCCCGCAGGACATCCTTCATGAAGGCCAGGTCACCTACAAAGCCTTTGCTTGCCAGCAGCTTGTGCAGTCCAGCGTGTTGCCTCCTGTCAGCTTCGGAGCAGGCTGGGTCTTCGATGTTTCGCTAATGCTGGGAAGTCATGCCACACTACTAAGACTGTCTTGTAATTACTAGCCACCCAGCGAATGGTGAACACCTGGCCAATTTTAAGGAGTGTCATGCTCAGTTCCTCTGCTGCGCCTCTCAGCAACCTTGCGCTCTTTGGGGACTGGTGGTAGATGGCATAGAGCTTCGAAATGAAAAACTCAAAGCGATGCATCCCATCACGGTCTTCAGGAAGTCGTGCACGGACAGCTCAAGATGATGGTGTACTGCTTGAACAGTGGTGAAGTCGCTCTTGAGCCTGGTAATTAATCCTGTTACTCTCCCAGTGAGGACAGAGGCCCCATCAGTTGTGATACCAATTAGATGTGTTTTCAGCCACTCATCATCCAAACCAACATTTAGTAGGCTTTCTCTCAATGAGCCATAGATAGATGCAGCATCAGTACCACGTTTCAGTTCTACCAAGTCCAAAAACACATTTTCCATGTCACCATTACCACTAATATCACACCTGAGATAGATGATCAGGTAACTAATTCCATGTATTGTACTTTCGTCTATACAGATGCTGATTTGAGAGTTCACCTCTTTAACCTTGGAAATCAAGTTGCGTTTCATTTCATCAGCTATGTGAACTGCAATGGTAGCACATGAGTGGTTGTTCCTATGTACCCGCCCCATTTTTGTGCCATTCTGTTCTTGCAATGTAATCAAGCTGCTCATTTTCGTGAAAGGCAGTCGTTCTTTAGCTATGCAGTAGGCTATGCGAAGTGATGCTTCAGATTCCTCAAACAGATGTGAGCTGGCCTCTGTAACATGTTCGGAAGCACATCTTTTTTTTTCTCCCTGCCATTTCTTGTGCCTGTTTATGAGCGAAACTATCCCTGTGTTTATATATCTTCTTTCTCATGTGTTTTTCCACTACTCATGGTGCCCTTTACTGATTAACGATTTTGCCTCCTTGTAAACCTTGCAACCTACTCTTCCTTCTTTGATGTACAGCCATGGGCTGCGCTCCTTCCATTCATTGCACTGACTAACTGTCCAAATTTTTGGAAGGTCCAGGTCCTCTTTTGCCCTGGCTGGCAATGTTCTTTAGTCGAGTTCATGCTAACGTTCTGCTGTCGTTAGCTTTAGCTGCTGCTGGTCATTTTCAGTCGGCTTCGAAATTTTTGTGAAACCTTTTCCTGTGTGTTTCCTTTTAGTTTTAGACATAGCTAGACCAACTAGCTACGTAGTTACTCTGGAATAAGATACTGTGTGTGTATATATACAGTGCCTTGCAAAAGTATTCAGAATCCTGACCAATTCTCTCATATTACTGAATTACAAAAGGTACACTGAAATTTTGTTCTGTTCGATATTTTATTTTAAAACACTGAAACTCAAAATCAATTATTGTAAGGTGACATTGGTTTTATGTTGGGAAATAAAAATAAAAAAAAATAAAAACTGAAATATCTTGCTTTCATAAGTATTCAACCCCCACACATAAATATTTGGTAGAGCCACCTTTCACTGCAATAACAGCTTTATGTCTTTTGGGGTAAGTATGTACCAGCTTTGCACACAGTGTCGGAGTGATTTTGGCCCATTCTTCTTGACAGATTTGTTCCAGGTTGTTCAGATTGGTTGGACGACGTTTGTGGACCGCAATTTTCAAATAGTGCCACAAATTCTCAATGCGATTGAGATCAGGACTTTGACTGGGCCACTGTAGGACATTCACCTTTTTGTTCTTGAGCCACTCCAATGTTGCTTTGGCCTTGTGCTTGGGATCATTGTCCTGCTGAAAGGTGAATTTCCTCCCAAGCTTCAGTTTTTTAGCTGACTGAAGCAGATTCTTCTGCAGTATTTTCCTGTATTTTGCTCCATCCATTCTTCCTTCAATTGTAAAAAGATGTCCAGTCCCTGATGATGAGAAGCATCCCCACAGCATGATGCTGCCACCACCATATTTCACTGTAGGGATGGTGTGTCTTGAGGCATGGGCAGTATTAGGTTTGCGCCATACATAGCGCTTTGAGTTTTGGCCAAAAACCTCTATCTTGGTCTCATCTGACCATAAAACCTTTTCCCACATCGCAGCTGGGTCACTCTCATGCTTTCTGGCAAACTCCAGACGTGCTTTCAGATGGTACTTTTTGAGTAACGGCTTCTTTCTTGCCACCCTCCCATGCAGGCCAGTATTATGCAGAGCTCTTGATATGGTTGACTGGTGCACCATTACTCCACTCCCAGCCATTGAACTCTATAGCTCCTTCAAAATGATTGTTGGCCTCTCTGTGGCTTCTCTCACGAGTCTCCTTCTTGTTTGAGCGCTGAGTTTTGAGGGATGGCCTTTTCTTGGCAGTGCCTGGGTGGTGTGATGCAGCTTCCACTTCCTGATTATTGCTCCAACTGTGCTCACTGGGATATCCAAACACTTGGATATTATTTTGTAACCTTTCCCTAATCTATGAATTTGTATTACTTTATCTCTAACTACTGTAGAATGCTCTTTGGTCTTCATTTTCCTTCAAATTCACAGCCTTACCAATGATCCTTCAAAAGTGGGGTTTTTATCCAGAAAATGTGACAGCAACTTTAATGGTTCACAGGTGGAGGCCAATGGTAAGGTAATTGTATCCTCTTAGGGCAATTTCTTTCATCGGTACAAACTGGGAGCTTCCACAGCAAAGGGGTTGAATACTTATGCAAGCAAGATATTTCCCAACATAAAACCAATGTCACCTTACAATAATTGAATCTGATTTTCAGTGTTTAAAAATAAAATATCAAACAAAATGAAATTTCAATGTACCATTTGTAATTCGGTAATATGAGAGAATTGGTCAGGGGTCTGAATACTTTTTCAAGGCATATATATTGTTAGCTAGCTTAGCTGGCGGAGTGGAGGCGGATGAGCCTTGATGGGTGGTGCGGAGCAGGCTAGCTAACATTACCAGAGTGGACATTATGCTCCTGTGGGAAAGCCTGGCTGTAGTAGCCTACAGCTCCACTTGCAGTGTGGTTGAAAAAATTACACCCATTAAAATATTAAAATGGCCCATCTGCTCTGATAATACAGATGAAGATGGATATGACTGGGCCCCCCCAGATTTTGATTTCACGTGTATCTAGGGGGGCTGTGGTCGGAACTAGGTGGGCCGAACCCCACCTGAGCCCCCCCGTAATTTGAAATCTAACTATAACCCTTGTATCAACGACACTCCTTTTAATTGACACACCCCATTTAGTGATGTCACTAACCCACCCATTCAATTCAACCTTGCTTACAAAAAAAAAAACTGTGAAAGACCTAAACCAATTTTAAATATGTCAACCTCAGCAAATAATTGGATTAAATAAACTTATTGGGAGTTCAAGTTGGAGTGAAACTGAAAAGTCTGTGACCCTCGAGATTTTTTTTTCTTTTTTTTCTGTTATCAACATGTTATGCATAATAAAACACTTGAAGTAAGTTAGTGTGGTCCTTGTTATTCTTGTAATAGGTAATACGGTAGTAGTGAATGACATTTCAAAAATTCAACTGGGAACAGGATGAGAAGGAAAAACACAAGGAAAAAAGGGTAACCTGAAAAAATATCCTGCCTAAAAGGTCTGTCATACAGTGACAGGTTATCTTAAATATCCTGCCTGAAAAGTCTATCATACAGAGACAGTTTAAGATAAATCTTCTCTTTTTCTTAAATATCACAGGACGGGATGGAAGAGGACATTCTTTAACAAGACCATATGGGACGGGAATAAAAAATTATATGTATTATATATATGGAACAGTACGGGTGGGACAGGATGGGAAAAAAAATAATTCACGGGATGGGATGGGACAGGACATTTTTTTGATGGGACAGGATGGGACTGAACTCAAGTTTCATTCCAATGTCGCTCTCTACTGTACAGTATATCTGACTCACAGAATGATATTTTTGATGGGACAGGGTTAGGGTTAGGGTTAGGGTCACAGAATGATGCACAAGCTAGTCCTGGGTAAGGGGGTTAGAAGATGTTGTATTACTGTAGCTCATTATATTTTGGGAAAGTATAAAAACAATTCATTCATTTCATTATGAAAAGACTCCTCAAATGAGGTGAAGAAGGGTACCCCATAAACATTGCACAGTGCACTGCAGCCCATCAGTGAAGCATTGTGTACTGAAGCCTGTGCAACAACCATATGTATCCCTGCAGTCTGCATTGAGGAGTCTTTTCAGAAGAAGGGTTAGAAAGCACAGCAAATAATGATATGAGCAGAAACAACAATATAGAATATAATATAGGATATATCTATCTATATCTATATCTCTCTCTCTCTCTCTCTCTCTCTCTCTCTCTCTCTCTATATATATATATATATATATATATATATATATATATATATATATATATATATATATAGATAGATAGATAGATAGATAGATAGATAGATAGATAGATAGATAGTATTAAATGTTGACATCCCCTTTTACAATTATATTGTAGGTACTTGGTAGTTACAACAGACAAAACCAGAGCATTGCTAAGTTTATTGAAGAAATCAAGTCAATTGCAAGCAAGCCTACTGAAAAGCATTTCTTCAATGTCTCTGATGAGGTTGCTCTGGTTAGCATCGCCGACGCTCTCGGAGAGAGGATCTTTGCTCTTGAAGGTAAGCGATGCATTTTATTTAAAGATGCTTTTTATATACCGTATAATCCACAGCATGTTCGATATAATTCAGATCATACAAAAACTAAATACCTTAAAATAATATCGATTTTCTATGCATTATAAGACTCAATCGTGTACCTTCCTTATTGCCTTCGGACATGTTTTTAAATGCATCAAGGGAGGGAAACAGAGAGAAAAAACAACAATATCTAATACGTGTGGGTTTGTGAGACTAAAACCAAACACACAAGCCATCAAAGTTTATAATAGGAATATGTTCCTATGATTGCAGCTAACTGGCTGGTCCATCCACAATATTGTATATTAAACCAGGTCCCTTTGCAAGAGAGCCTGCTCTTTGATTACAGTGATTACCCTAGAGTCAGTTATGAGCAAACTGCTTACCCCGGAGTACAATAAAACTGAAAAGTGCCCTTTATTTATGTATATACTGTAGATTTACATTTATTAATGAGTTACGAAACCCCGAAACTGGGCGAATAACAAATCTTTCATTCCGGGTTTTGCCGGTCAATCTTTTTCTAAGCAAAGTGATATCCTGACTAATGTTTGTGGTAATTTCACAGTCTCCCTCAGCCTTGAATCTTGTTCTTCATTGTCAGTCATCTTTTCATTTGATTCAATGGGATTCAGCAACACACTCACATATATTGATGTTTACAGGTGACTTTTTTTAAGTTAACCTTTGCAACCTTATTTTAACTATTGCCTTTTATCATCCAGTGTTTTAGTTTTAAACTGTACTTCCTCTCTGCAAAGCATTCAATGTGAAGAAAAGTTGCTTAGAATAACTCCATTACTGAAGAAGCATTGCCAAGCAGTGGCAAGGCGTTAGCCACTGGCAATGAAAGCAGTTCAAGGCTATCATGTCAGCTCCATGAAGACAGAAAGCTTTTTTTCTTTTACATTGCACACTGTGGCCTTTTATTTCCATGAGCTTTCATTTATTTTATGAACTGGTGTATGGAATGTGATGGGGACCTCGAATATACATTATTAAAAAGTCTTTTACCTTTCCCAGCACATACCAGATACCATTTCATAAATTAAACAAACATATTACAACTATTAAAGAATAAAAGCCTATTATTTAAATATAGTTTTTTTTCTTGAGAGAAAATCACATCCTTTCCAATGTGAAATATTGTAATGGGTAATAACAATACAGATATCTTCTTTACAACGACTCCACCCTGACCTTTACCCTACCCCACTGTGTACTCACAGTGTTAAGGTGGTAGAAGAAGTATTCATTTAGGTGGATTTGTTTGCAAGACAAGACATTTGTGAACTGCCTATAATATGTAATTGGCCTAAGTTTTAGTTTTTACACCTGAATTAACAATTTATCATGTAAAAATATAGTCTACAGAGCCATATTTGTTATTAAGAGCAAGGGGAAGCAATTGATTTTATACTATTTTAGCTGTTTACAGAACTCACATTGCAACCATTACAACAGGATTAATTGGCCCTCTCTACAAAAACAGAAACACTGGTATCTGTTTATCTACCCACCCTTCATTGTGAAAATGCTTGCTTACTTGCGTCGATTACTGGAGCACTCTTCTTCAATGTACAATTTAAAGGGTAAGTAGCAGGTTATTTAAATGTGTTGCTACAGCTGTTTAAATAATGTACCTGTAATTTTTCTTTTCATTGTTAACATCCTGACAACTCTTTACACAACTCTGTTTCAAAGCTCAAGTGCACTGGGGTTTGAGATCTGTCCTCTAACACTGCAGTAAGCGATTTAAAAAATTAATAAATAAATAACAACATGTGCTCTGGTTTTCTGTTCCGTACCACTTCGTGGTTATTGTTGTGTTACCTGTTTGATAATGTGGGCAATAATCCTTACATTATCAGCGCACTAGAGTGGCAATTTTGAAAAGATCTTTGAAACAGAGTTTAAAGTTCTAAGTGTAAAAAGTTCTCAGGATGTTAGCAATGAAAAGAAAAATTATAAGTATGTAATTTAAACCGTTGTAACACCACATGGGGATGTATAATAGTTTCAGGACCCTGCTACTTACTCTTTAAGATCCAGTAATATTGATAAATTGGTCCCCAGGGTATCAGCAGTTTTTGGTCGTCACTCAATTCAGTTTGCAGCAGCCAATGACTGGAATAAGTTTCAACAAAAGTTCAAATTAGAGTGGTTCATATCTGAGGTTGCTTTTAGCCGTAGGGCCGAGTCATTGGTGACTGCTGATTTGGAGCTGAGGTTTATGTTTTATGATTGATTGTGTTGTTTACTCCTTATTCATTGTGTTATGCTGAGTGCTATGATGGTGTGAGCCTCTTTCCAGCTCGTCATTGGAAATTAACATTTCTTCTCAATCGACTCATAAAGGCTAAATAAATAAAGATAAATAAAGGCTTTGATTTATTGGTTGAAGAGGAAACAAAAAAAGATTAGGTCAATTTTTTCTTTTTTTTTTTTCTTTTTTCTTTTTTTTTTTCTTTATCAAATGGCTCCTCATTTCCAGATGATCCTTACATTCATCTTTTTTTTTTTTTTTTTTTTTTTTTTTTTGGTCGGCTAAAACAATATACTCTTCTGTGAACTGTGCTTTTAATTTGTCTGTTTTTTTAGCTACATCTGATCGACTGGCAGCTTCTTTTGAGATGGAAATGTCTCAGGCTGGATTCAGTGCACATTCCTCCAAAGTAAGTCACTGATATATAATCTGTATACCTGTAACCTCACTCTGCAATCGTGGTTCATGGGAGTGGGATTGTCGAAGTTAGAAGAAGCTGTCCTGACAAGATCCCTCCATAATGATTCAGCCAAACCCAATCTCAATGAGCAGGGGGGTGTTATCAGGACTTCCTTCCTTAGTCAGCCTGACCAACAGTCAGCTCTGCAGTAAGATGGCACAGGAAACGAACGCATTGATCAAGTGTGTGGATGATGAATAAACAGCTCTGAATCTGTGGAAATGAATGGGAGACCTAGGTACTGATCCAACCACTGGCACTGTTTACATTTTAACCCTAACCCTAATCCTATCCCTATCCCTAACTCTATCCCTATCCCTATCCCTAACTCTATCCCTATCCCTAACTCTTCCTATTGCTATCCCTATCCCTAACTCTATCCGTGTCTATCTCTAACTCTATCTCTCTATGGCTTTAAACAGTGGTGCTATTTAGATTCACCACTGTTAATATCACATGAATAGAGAGAGCCCCGTTGTGTTTGTACCAGGTAAGGCCTATGGACAGTGAACTGTCACAATTAATATTCTTCATAACAGTGTCTTTGTAATTGTGTTGAACCAAAACCAGACTCATTCTGTAAATGTATTAATGCACCACCTTCTAGTTGAAAGTATTCATCGTGTTAGCAAGGAGAGCTGTAATCACTTTACATACAGTATGTCTACAACAGGCTGACCTTTCCTTGATCTGCCCTTCAGTTAGTAATGGATACCAGACTGTAGCAAAATTCATAAACAAGTTTTGTTTTGGGGTCTATATCACATGGGGCATCAATAATGATGTTCCCTAACCTTCATAAACTTTCGAATCTGATCATTCAGACAACAGCTTATTTGATTAATGCCTGTATTTTTAGTGCGCTGGGGTCATGTGCAGTGAAGGCCTATTCTGAGCCTGAAAATGTTTGTTTGATGTGTTTCCTTTTCTGATTAGAAAAAAACTTTGGAATTTTGTAAACATAATTTTCTTTCTGACACAGAACTATAATTGGAGAAAACAAGCAAAAAAAAAAAAAAAAAAAAAACCCACTTTGTTCTCCTGTACCAAAGCCTCCCACTTAAATCCGGGTTACCACTGACTCACCAGTATCCCAAATACAGCCCAGCTGCTGTCCAGTAACAAAGCTTTGTAAGCACTCTTACTCTCTTCATTTCCACACATTGTGGGGCACAGAGATTCTGAGAGTTGTTTCAATGATGTTATGCACATAAAGTGGTCTGTTTGGAAAATGTGACACTTTACATTGAGTCTCGAATAACTATGTATTTGTATAGTAGGGACTTTACATGTTTACTTACACATAATTACAATGTATAATGCATAGTTACAATGCACTTATTGTGCAAATCTTTTTTATACACTATGTACGTACACATTTGTATTAGAAATATTATAGGGTTAGGATTAGCATTAAGGACAGGGTTAAGGGTTAGGGTTATGTACAGTGTTAAGGGTTAAGGTTAAGGGCTAGGGTTAAGGACAGGGTTAAGGGTTAGGATTAGGATTAAGGGTTAGGGTTAAGGACAGGGTTAAGGTTTAGGGTTAAGGACAGGGTTAAGGGTTAGGGTAGAATGTACACTAAGTACATTGTAACTATGCATAATAACACTGTGATTATGTGTAAGTACACATGTATTTACTAAGTAAGTACTATGCAAATGCACAGTAATTACAGACACAATGTAAAAATGGACTGCAAAATCTTAGTATTATGAGACACATACTTTATACACCTTATGTAAAAACCTCTATGGCTTGGTACCAAACTACGGAAAAAAATGTTAATAAAAGTTTCAATTAAGGTTATGTTTTGGATTCAATATTATGTATCAATGTTCATGAACATTTTGTTTGTGACCTTATTTGATGGGTAAGATCTTTAAAGGCTATTGCGTGTGGTTTGTGATTTTCTCTCACAATATTGTGGTTTGTGATTTTCTCTCACAATATTCCATTTGGAACGAGACTAAAGGATGCAATCAAATGTAATAACTGTTACTGTGTGCTATTTATTATCAACAGGAAGGGATTATGCTGGGAGCTGTTGGAGCTTTCGACTGGAATGGAACAGTGGTTATGCAAAATGGCGCTGATTTTCTAGTGCCAAACCGAAGTGCATTTCACAATCCTTTTGTTGATAAATACGAAGCTCTTGCTGGATATGTTGGTAAGGAAATAAAAACAATAAAGAATAAATTCGCACACAAGAAGCTGGCTATACAGGCTTAAGTACATTGTAGGACAGGAAATAGACGTGGTTTGCTGTCTTCTAACACTTTCTACGGTCAGTCTGGGTTTGCATGCTATTAATAGAGAGAACTGGAAGATATGTGTTAGAATGTCTGGATGAACATTGTGGTGTAGCTCAGCACAAATAACCCACCAGACTATTGGCAGAGTTTCAGAAACCAAACATTTCCCACAGCCCATAGCATCCTGGATAGTGTAGTCCCAGTGTTACTGTCCTCTCCAAGATACAGAAGTCAGACAGGGAGATCTGGGTAACACAGGAAACAGACCACATGAGTAGAAGATTTTCTTTTATGTCTTATTAACTGCTTTGCATTTAACATTGCGTTTGATTATTATTTTGAACTTATTTTTCCAATGTGTGTCATCAGCTGTTAAAGAGCAAAGTACAGGAAATTTATACCTTTTTATGGTGTTTGCAATTTGAGTCTTTAGTTTTAAGCTGCTCAGCACCATCTAGTGAACACCTCTTTGTTACAAGCAATATATAAGGAGATTTGTTCCACAGTTGGGTACAGTATTTCCTAGATTGGGCTGCTGCTGACATACTGGATAAAGTCAGGGAATATATGCATATGGCTGGCAACTGGAACTGAACTGATATTCTAGCATATATTTGGCTCTATCCCCACCCATATAGTAGCTGTCACTGAAAAATGGATTTTGGATTGGAAAACCTGATATGGGAACAGCCTTTTGATAGAGTTCTGGCTAGTCATTCAAGACAGAATTTGCATGTGTGTTTTCTGAACAGCCACTGGTCAAGAGACAGCAGATTGCGGACCAATCTAAGTCTGTAGATTACCTCTACAAGATAGGAGTGATAGTGATGTCACAGGAGGTTCCCCTGGCTTGCCGTCTACTTCAAAAAATTTTGGTGCATCAAGGCCTTTGCTCTTTGGCTGTGGATAAGAAGCCTGTCAGGAGTATTCTCTGATGCTGATAGACAGACAGAGTTATTTTATTGGTAACACTTTACATTAAGTGTCTCTAATTACTGTGTATTTACATAGTAGTTATATTGTAAATACATGTGCACTTACACATAATTACAATGTTACAATGTACTTAACGTGTACATCTTTTTGCACAATATACACTGCTGTGCAAAAGTCTTAGACATTTTGCATTTTGCTACTCTGATACATTATGAGCATCAACAATTTAATAATTTTCTACTATTATAACAACCTTGACTTGCACAAAGAAGGAAAAACGTCGAGTGAAATAGCTTGCATCACTTGATTTTCAAGGTGTGGTATCCAAAGCATAATCAACATGTACAGAGAAACATCTGTAATTGACAAACCCAGGACTGAAAAACCCAAAAAGCTGTCTAACAAGGGTGTGCAATACTTGAAGATAATATCCTTAAGGAATAGAAAGAAGACAAGCTTTGAACTGAGAACAGAACTGGCAAAAGGAACAGGTGTCATTGCCCATCCATCAACAGTCCAAAGCATCTTTGACCATTGTCTCATAGTCCGATTTCTGTATTGTTGTGCATATTTTAGCCTTTTAGTCTTGTTCCCCTTTCTTAACAGAGGTAGTCTTATTGCAACACCTCCTTTAAGTCATGATTTCAAGAGTGACCTTCGTACAGTTGATTTGATGGACAACGACACCTGTGCCTTCTAAAAAGATAGAAACATGTTGTTATGCTTAGTTATAATGTAGTTAACTTGTACATCTTTTTGCACAATATATGTATGTACACAATTGTATCAGAAAAGGGTTAGGGTTATATGATGACTCAATAAATACATTATAACTATGCATTAACATTGTAGCTATACAATATGTCAATACTCAATAATTAGAGACACTTAATGGATAATATTACCATATTAATCTCTCTAGTTTTCCTCACTGGTGTTTCTAGGTTACGATGTCCAATCAGCATCACTGGAAGATGGCGTGTTGTACATTGCTGGAGCCCCTCGATACAATCACACTGGGAGAGTTTTCATTTACACCCTCAATGGAACGGATATCAAAATCATTCAGATACTGAATGGAGAGCAGGTAAGGATGCCTAAGAAGCAGCCGGTGTCTTCTACATGCATGTTCATACACATAAAGGCAGCTTAGGCAATTCAATAGTTATCTTATGAGATAGAATAATACCTTTAATAAGTTTAAATTCATACAGACTCCTAGCACATGTCACTGACTTTGTTTCGAGACAAAAAGGGGATTGACTTTCAAAACCAGTTTACTTTGTGGTGGAAATAACAAAATCCACAATTTTGTTTTGTTCTGTTTTTGTTTTTGTTTTTATTTCATCTAACAAATCTGTTACCTTCAGTTTTATTCTCTGGTGGATGGCCTTTGATACATGGATGTAAATTAATATTTAATTGGAGGATTATCCACAACTTGTTCGGTCAAAACAATAAAAAAAAATAATAATAAAAAAAAAATACCCGTTCGATAGAGCCAAAGCAGCTCAATAAAAAATGGAATACCACTTCACAGAAAAACATGATCAATAGTGCTGTATTACTTCATTGCTTTCATAAATAACACCCATAATGTATTGTGTTTGTAGATTGGCTCATACTTTGGAAGCGTTTTGACAACAGTCGATGTTGATCGCGATTCTGTGACAGATATCCTCCTGGTCGGTGCTCCCATGTTTATGGGAGCAGAAAGAGAAGAGCAAGGCCAGGTTAATGTGTACACACTGGATAAGGTACTGGAATCCATAGATCCCCCTGAGGGGAGGGGGTTGCACGAACAGGAAAGGACCAGCAATTAACTCACACTGGAAGCAGCATTCTCATTTGTGTTCACCTTTATAAGGGTACAAGCCACATATAGGCATACTGTATCTTTATAGCAGCGCAACCTTGTTTTTACCAGAGCCTCTAGAGGGAGAATACCTGTGCTGAACTGATGTTTATGTGCTGCTCTGAGACAGTTCTCAGCTTTCCTAACTTGCTCTTGTTAATGTCACATTTAAACAGAACACATTTCAATACCAGATGAGCCTGAAGCCCATAAACCAGACGTGCTGCACCCTGCATTCGACCAGCTCCTGCACAACGCTCAATAAGAACGAGCCCTGTGGTTCCCGATTTGGGACTTCCATTGCAGCGGTGACGGATCTCAATCTGGATGGCTTCAATGACGTGGTGATTGGAGCCCCTTTTGAGGATGACCACCGGGGGGCAGTCTATGTCTATCATGGGACAGGCAAGACCATCAGGAAGGAATATGTGCAGGTAAGGACTCACACGCCATTAACAAGGTCTCACCTATACTGATATATGTGCAGGTAAGGGCTCACACACCATATTAACAAGGTCTCACCTGTACAGATATATGTGCAGGTAAGGACTCACACACCTTTACAGATGGTAAAAGATTTTAGATTTTTGATATTTTGAAAAGGATGTAATTTTGTCCTATTTAGTTTATTGAAAAAATGTATATGTTTTTGCACCAGTTAGTATTATTCCTATTATGCACAATTATTTTGTGCATACTAATATGAAAGAATGTTATGCGTTCACCACACTGCACTGAGGGTGGGAATGTGTTTTGCCAGCGGATTGCATCAGGTGGAGATGGAGAGAAGCTGAAGTTCTTTGGACAATCCATACACGGAGTACTGGACTTGAATGACGATGGGATCACTGATGTTACCATTGGGGGTCTGGGGGGGGCTTCCCTCTTCTGGTCAGTGCTGTTTGTTTTTATAGCATAACGTATAATAACTCCCCCTGTCCTAAAGCATGGGCGTTGTCTGTTTAATTACTTTTATACTCAACCTCATATTTTACATTAAAGAACGACTTCTCTGATTAGTTCTTATGGGTTTCTCCGTAACTTCTGTGAAATGCTGTTCCACCCCCCCTAATCGTATTGAGAGGTGCTTTGTGAATATTACAGCTTGTGGATTTTAAAATGCAAAAGGATCTGATATGCTGCTTGTGAAAACTGCCATGTGTAAAGCCTGCTGAAGCCAGATTTATTATATACTGGGTATTCTTTCTCTGTCCTGTATGCCAGGTCTCGTGATGTAGCAGAAGTACGTGTTAATATGACTTTGGACCCCAAAAAGATCAACATTCAATATAAACATTGTGAAGCAAAGGGAAAACCTACAGTGTGTGTAAAAACCACAATCTGTTTCAATTACAACCTGAAATCTGATCAAGCAAGCAAAGCCGCCATTGGTAAGAATGCTTCCCTTTCCTTTACCTTGTCATTTGTAAGAGATATAGTCGTGTGTACATTTATCAAGGTATTGCTCACATGGTTGAGATCACTGGTGACAACAGAATTTCATTGTTTTTTGTAGGTATTGATTATAATTTAACAATCGATTTTCAAAGGCTGATATCAAGAGGTTTCTTTCAAAACACAACTGAAAGAAAACTTCAGAAAAATATCACCATCATGGACCCTTTCTGCACAGAGCACACCTTTAACATGCTGGCAAGTAAACCAGACCATATCTCTTTCTGACACTGAACAACTTAAAATGGTTATCTTACTACAGCATAGCATATATCTGCAACGAGAGAGGTTTCAAAACACTCTGACAGTGGCAGTATGACAGCTACTTGTATCAGCTGAGGCACTTCTGAACATCATCTTGACAAAATCTGTGCTGATCTGATGTATGTGTAATATTACTACATTGAATACGTTGTATCTATTGCAGAAATTTTATATCAAGGTTTATACCAGCGATAAGAAATCTAGCATGCATGTATTTTTTTTTCTACTGGATCTCATTTGGGTTCTATCTAACACTCATTCAAATCCATCCACACAATGGCAGGGCAAATTGCACTCTCCCGCATCAAGCTGTGTTTAAGCAGATGGACAGAAGTCTTCCTCTCAATTCAGCTGTTTAGTCGAGTTTTAAAATACTTTCTATGACATGTGGTGCATCATACCTGTTATACAAACAGAATACTCCTTGATTCACATGGCTGGCCATCCTCGTACTCTACTCCAGCAATGTGCATTGCGTTTCCTCTGTTTATCTTATCCTGGGACCTCTGAGCTGGGACTATCCAAGGAAAACCAGAAAAGACGGATTGAACCAAAACTAGTTTTACATGAAAGGGAAAAAAAGGCCTCTCTGTATTGTTACTGGTCTGTGTTTCTCTCCTGGATAAGCCTGACTCCGTATTATAGAATTAATTTACTGGTCTGTGTTTCTTTCCAGGATAAGTCTGCCTCTCCATATTGCAGAATGAATTTACTGGTCTATGTTTCCCTCCAGGATAAGCCTGATTTTAAGGATTCTGTGAAGGTTATGCTGGAATTTAGACTCTCCGATGAGGAAAAAGGTCCAGTTCTAGACAGCCAGCTTCCAAACTCAATAACTGAATCAGTAAGTGAAGTATTGTATTATTTAACTGCCAGTGATTTTAAATTTACATTTTCAATAAACACGACACAGGTATCAGAGGCAATGAAAGAAATTACCTAATTGACTGCTCTTAAGACTGCTATAGAGGTTATAGAATCATTGTATTGTCCACATTGGATACAAAAACAAAATGGTAAGTAATAATTTGCGTTTGCATGTACACTTGAGCACACAAACCACTAGCCTATCCCAATGCACATGTACACAATGATTTCATTCTTACCATTACTTTACCAAGTTGATAATAAATACATCATGAAGGACACGCTGGATACCAATTCATAACACACACAGGATGTGGGTGTCATTTGTTTTACTAGTATATCAAAGTGGAAAACAATTAGACACAGGACTCATGTATTCAGTTAACGTGTTGTTTAAAATGAGATTTTGGATTGTTTTAGATTCCCTTCACGATGAACTGTGGAAAGAATGAGAAGTGCATCACGAATCTGCATCTTCATTCTGAAGCCAATATAAAGGGAGACAGGTACTGGTGTTCGGCAGACTGGTTTGTTTTACAGGCCATGACTATCAGTTAGTAAAAGCCAATTGGCCCACTGTATTAGGGGTCATGCAAAATTATCGACATTTTCTGATAGCACTATGTACGCTTGCTATGATTGATGGACATTTTGGACAACCCCTTATACAACATAAAGGTGCAAGGACGAGATTGAAAAGGTAAAATATATTTTTGCTTCCAAATTCACTATGTACCGGGAGCCACCTACTAGCTGGTGTGTGTATTACAATACAGTTAGTTACATCCCACTCACACTTGTGGTTTAGGCCGGCCCATGGTCGAAAAATGAAAAGGTGGCCTGGGCCGGGTGAAATTTAGACCAGCTTTTTGATGCAGCCTAAAGTATCCAATGCCGCCTCAGGGCTGGCCTATCGGTATATGTGAACCCAACGCAGGCCCTGGGCTGGCCTTAACGCATCAGTGTGGTGACGTACCTGAAACCACTCCCCTACTAGGTTGAGCGTAGTAGATCAAACAATGTCGGTTTTAAGCGGTAGCAGCTGGGACGATGCAGAAATTAACCCTAAGCGGTCCATTTATTCAGCGCTTGTTAGGCGCGTCAGGTCCAATTTATTTTCACACGCGCTGTTTTAATTTTTTTTTTTTTCAGAGTAAAGCAGGTTTAAAAGGTATTGATGAAAAAATGGCTCATTGATGAAAGAGGCCAAAGGAGTCTGTCACGAATTGTGCAGAGCAATTGCCAGTCCAGTAGAACATTGGTGCCAAAAGACCCATAAAAGAATGCACAACACGTCGTACCTTGACACGAATGGAATATGGCAGCCTACGACCTAACAGATTTCCACTTCTTTCAGCAAAACACAAGAAACTGAGTTTGCAGTGGGTTAAGGAATGAAAACACTGGACACTGGAGGATTAGAAAAACATTGCCTGGTCTGATAAAACCCGGTTCCTGCTGTTTCACGCTAATGGGAGGACTAGGGTATGGAGAAAACCACATGAGTACATGCATCCATCATGCCACATATCAACATTGCAGGCTGGTGGTGGTGGTGTGGTGGTGTGGGGTGTATTTTCATAGCACACATTGGGCCCCTTGATAAAAGTGGAGCAATGTTTGAATGCCACAGGATATCTGAACATCATTGCCAATCAGGTGCATCCCTTCATGGAAGCAGTGTATCCATCTGCTAATGGATTTTTTCAGCAGGATAATGCCCCATGCCACAAGGCTAGGATTGTCCAGGAATGGTTCCACGAACATGACAGTGAATTCAGCTTACTGCAGTGGCCTGCCCAGTCACCAGATCTCAATCCAATTGAGCATCTGTGGGATGAGATGGAACGAGCTATTAGGAGTAAAGATCCACAACCAGCCAACTTGACACAAATGTGGGAAGCTGTGGCAGAGCAAAGCTCTGCCCTTTTTAAATTGGCAGGGATGGAGTTGATTTCCCCTACCTGCCTGGGTTTATTATGTTCAGGTGGCTGGGGTTGATTAGTTGATTAGGTTAATTAACAATCAATCAGCGCCCAGCCACCTGACATAAAAGGAGGCACCTGCTTCTCATTTAGGAGGAGGGAGCTGAGGAAGCAGGTTGGTGTTTTGTTGGTTGTGATTTTTCAATTTTCTAAATCCAGTGAAGGCATTGCTCAGCCTGGAAACCTTTATTTTGTACATTTTGCTTTTTGTCTTTCTTTTTGTGTTTCAATCCCTTTGTTTTGGCCCTTTTTATTTTTGTATCTATTTATAATAAAATAGTTATTTTTTTGAACTGCAGTCTGTCTCTGGGCCTCTATCCACTCGCCAGCCTGCCACATTTGGTGTCAGAAGCTGTATTTTTTTATTTATTTATTTTTTTTAATTTTTGGGATAAAAAAAAAATAGGAAAGAAGAGCAGACAGCGGCAAAGGCAGGACAAGCAGCAGCTGAAGAAATGTAAGCTGCTGCAGCCACCGCTGGAGGACCCGGCCAGCCTCTTCCCTTGGTGTTCCTGGTGCGGGAAGGAGGACCATCGTTGGCGGTCCTGCCCAGATGTACCACCGGCAAACTGGTGTGGCCGGTGTGAGGAGGACGGCCACAACTGGGCAGGATGCCCCTACAACCAGGCCCAGGAAGAGATGCAGTGTTCACCCCGGGCATCAGGGGCCACCCCACTACCTCCAGCACCACCACCATCCCAGGAGATCTGGGACTGGTTGATGCATCCTGAGGCAGACCTCATCCACGATCTCCCCATAGTTATCAACACGCTGTGGCATCGAGATGGGTAGAGGTGGGAACAATGGGAGGAACAACACCACCCAGCGTCCTTCCCAGAGGTTGCCATCATAGTGGTTAATTACCTGACGGTAGACATGGGAGATGCCCCGGTCACTCCAATAAAGAAGGGTGAGCTGCCGCTCCCAGAGCCAGAGAGGGAGGAGCCGCCACTCCCAGAGCCAGAGAGGGAGGAGCCGCCGCTCCCAGAGCCAGAGAGGGAGGAGCCGCCGCCCCCAGAGCCAGAGAGGGAGGAGCCGCCGCTCCCAGAGCCAGAGAGGGAGGAGGAGGAGCCGCCGCTCCCAGAGCCAGAGAGGGAGGAGCCGCCGCTCCCAGAGCCAGAGAGGGAGGAGCCGCCGCTCCCAGAGCCAGAGAGGGAGGAGCCGCCGCTCTCAGAGCCCAGAGGGGAGGAGCTATGGCCCAAGGATGCCTGCCTTGCACCGCCCAAGGATGCCTGCCTTGCACCGCCCAGGGATGCCACGCCCGCTCCGCTCAGGGATGACACATTTGGATCGCCTGGAGTTGCCTGCTGCTTCGCATCGCCTGGGGTTGCCTGCTGCTCCGCATCACTTGGGACTGCTGGTGTCTCCTTTTTGTTTTCTAGGGTTGCTGAGGGTCCACCGCCATCGCCGCCTCCACCACTAGAGGGAGCCGGGCCGCCGTCGTCATACTACCTTGGAGATCCGGGGCCCCCTCAACCAAAGAAGGCTTGGGGGCTCCGACATCAACCCCGCCCACCACCATCCACCATAACAGCCCACCCAAGGGACATAATTGGACTCTTGGGGGGAGGGGGGTGGGGTGGAAGGGGGGAGTTGGCCGATTGCGGCCGGTGTACGTTGTACATGGGGGGAGGTGTGTGGCAGAGCAAAGCTCTGCCCTTTTTAAATTGGCAGGGATGGGGTTCATTTCCCCTACCTGCCTGGGTTTATTATGTTCAGGTGGCTGGGGTTGATTAGTTGATTAGGTTAATTAACAATCAATCAGCGCCCAGCCACCTGACATAAAAGGAGGCATCTGCTTCTCATTTAGGAGGAGGGAGCTGAGGAAGCAGGTTGGTGTTTTGTTGGTTGTGATTTTTCAATTTTCTAAATCCAGTGAAGGCATTGCCCAGCCTGGAAACCTTTATTTTGTACATTTTGCTTTTTGTCTTTCTTTTTGTGTTTTAATCCCTTTGTTTTGGCCCTTTTTATTTTTGTATCTATTTATAATAAAAATAGGATTTTTTGAACTGCAGTCTGTCTCTGGGCCTCTATCCACTCGCCAGCCTGCCACAGAAGCAGTGAAGAGTCAACATGGGCCAGCATCCCTGTGGAATGCTTTTGACACCTTGTACAGTCCATACCCCGACGAATTAAGGCTGTTCTGAAGGCAAAAGGGGGTGCAACTCAATATTAGGAAGGTGTTCCTAATGTTTTGTACACTCAATGTATATATATATATAGGAATCGTGTTAGCCGTCTAGTGATTTACAAACAAGATGAATTGCATACAGACAAACAAACAGAAGGTACTCACAATACTGTTTCACTGGTTATGGGGTCTCTCACAGTCCTTCTCAGTTTAATAACATAAAACCAATGCGAAGGGACAGATTACGATTCTCCGTCCTCTTTTATGCTGTCACACATGACCCTTTGGTAAACGAGTGCATCCACCTCTCCAATCTGTGACTACCAAGTCATTTCCCTTCCGGGTCAATGTGTTATTGCAACAGAGTCTCACCCCCTTCCCAGCTGGCTGACTTCCCTTGAACCCTGGGAAAGAACTGTCAGGCCAGCCTGTCCAGGGAACTCTGTTCTCAGTGTTTAGCACCGTCATAGGTCATGACGGAGATTTACAACCAAGAATCGTTGTATTTCTGTCATGATATAGCTTTCTGTCACTATATTATATATATATATATATATATATATATATATATATATATATATATATATATATATATATACACACACACACATAAACATTTTAGATTGTAGCTAAGATTGTAAATCTCCATATTGATAAATAATGCATACGACGTTGCATATTCAATCACCATTAACATAATAATCTGTATTGTGACTAATGTAATGTACATGTCCTTGTTTGCTGCATTTTCACATGATCCAACACGATCGCTTTTTTCCACAGAAACCGACTGCTAGTGTCAACACATGCCTTTATCGTATCTTATGCAAGAAGTACAATACCAACAGTGTTGCAAAAAATAAGATGGCTATATTTACGTCTGCAAATTTCCGAGCTCAATCTCTTATGTTGCCTTCCCGGGAATGTGGTGTTTACGTTACTGTTTACATTCCCGACAAGCACATCGCCACAATTTAGGCTTCTTTTGTGAACGCACTTAGGCCCCCTAAAACCTCAACTGTGAATGGAAATTTTGAGGCGGCCCAGAGTTGGCCCAAGGCCGACTCAGTAAGTGTGAACGGGGTATTAGACTTCAAATTAAAATTCGTAACACATGCATTACCTGCCTCTTATTTGAAAAGAAGTATCTTATAATAGTTTATCTTTAAAGCTGAGACTAGTAACGTATGCATTCAAGCTGTTTGAATCATGAAATAAAGCTTAAACCAAAAAAGGAAATTATTCAGTGTGGATGCTTTTAATGCATTGAACATGTCCTTTAACTGTTGCTCAGTGAAATGACTATTTTTTTTTGCATTCATCCCTTCACAGGTCTTCCCCTTTCATCATTAAACCCGGTTGGGAGAAGTTCAGAGTAGCAGTAACCATTAAAAACAACAAGGACAGTGCATACAACACTAGAATACTGATTAGCTACTCCAGAAACATCCATTACGTCAGAACTGAGGTAAGGGGTTAAATGTAGATCAATTATTTGCCTCCCTGTTTCTGTCTTCATTAATACCCCCCCCCCCCCCCAACATGCATAAAACCAAAGCGTTGAATTCCTGATCGCCTTCATGCCAAATCGAGAGCACTGTATGCGATGCCCTGGCACTGTTTCCACTGTGCTGGAATGAGAAGGCGTGATTTATTTCATTTAATGAGGTCCAAAATAAATGATGCTGTCAATATTTTAATTAAAGTTTCTAAAAAAGAAAAATTAAAATCATATTTTTTCTTTTTTAATAAATTACTTGTATTTTTTATATACAGTAGCATGTCTCTTAACGTTATCAAAGGCTTTGAAGCCATCAAGCCTTTATACAAATTACTGTATAT
Source organism: Polyodon spathula (assembly GCF_017654505.1). Lineage (NCBI taxonomy): Eukaryota > Metazoa > Chordata > Actinopteri > Acipenseriformes > Polyodontidae > Polyodon > Polyodon spathula. The sequence goes on from NC_054535.1 coordinate 70,743,348, forward strand.
AAGGAGAAGCCCTGGAAAGTGTCCAATAAAGAGCAACCAGACTCATCAACGGGTTTAAAGGAATGAGCTGTGAAGAACTGACATAATTCAAGGCTTTAAAATCTTAAAAGGAACTCCGTAGTTAACTTCTTCACACAGAGAGTGGTGAGGGGATGGAATGGGATATCTAGTCATGTTGCTGAAGAAGACACTTCTTCACACAGAGAGTGGTGAGGGGTTGGAATGGGTAATTTAGTCATGTTGCTGAAGGAGACACTTCACACAGAGAGTGGTGAGGGAATGGAATGGGTAATTTAGTCATGTTGCTGAAGGAGACCCTTCACACAGAGAGTGGTGAGGGGATGGAATGGGCTATCTAGTCATGTTGCTGAAGGAGACACTTCTTCATACAGAGAGTGGTGAGGGAATGGAATGGGTTATCTTGTCACGTTTTTGATGCTGAAAATCTTGGATCCTTTAAGACCCGACTTGATGAAGTTTTGAGATCAATCAACTACTTGGAATTGGACAAGCTTAAATAGAGCACATGGCCTCCTTTCATTTCTACTGTTTTTAGATTTCCTTAGGAATGTCAACTGCAATCTGGACCTCTGAGCACACTGTTGTATTGCTGCTTTGGAAAGTGAACTGCAGTCTGTACCTCTGAGCATACTGTTGTATTGCTTTGGCCCCCATACAGGACGTTGCCCTAAACATATTCTGTGTTTTCTTCCTCATTCTAGCCTAGAGAAAAAGACTGTGAATCTAATCATAACATCACGTGTGCAGTGGGATATCCATTCCTGAGTAAGGGAGACAAGGTGAGACTACAGCTTGTTCTACAATTATTGTCAGTACTGCCCATCATATACTGTAGAATACAATGCACATGTACAATATCCGACTTTATGCAGTATGAAAATAATACTTTTCCTCATGTTTGTGGTGGGAAATGTTGTTTCTACAGGAGACATCTGTGAGGTCATGTTTCAAATCAAGTAAAGGCATTATAATGAATCATATCTCCTCTAGATTTGACCATCCATCTGTTTGTTTCCTTTTGGATATGGTTAGATTTACTTGACAGAACAGCAGTTATGTACAGTAATGCATGTTTAAAAAACATTCATGATTGAAATAGATCTATCCTAATAATTACATGCACTTTCTTCATTTAGGATTCCTTTAACATCATATTTCAATTCAATATCTCATATTTCCTGGAGAATATTACTATCCATTTATACGCAACAAGGTAAGACTCATGTCATTTGTATGACTCTTTCATGTCATTTGTATGACTCTTTCATGTCATTTGTATGACTTCATGTTTTTGTTATTGCTCCTTATCCTTTCTATAAGAATAATGGCATGGGCTCTTGTAGCACTTCCCCTAAGATATAGTCATCCTGCACCTGTCTGAGCCACATTACCTTTCCCCTGATGTTGTCCTGCAGACATTTAAACAGCATTCCGGGCTTGTGACTTTCATATTGGTTCGCTGTCATGGGTCAGAGTTTTCAAACAATGTGATGGAGTGTTCTCAGTAGAACAGGAACAGTGCAAGGGAATTCCAAGAAGTGCTTTCGCTGGAACTGGAATCTCCAGATACAGGGATTCCTTGGAAGGAAATACATTAACAATGCACATCCCAATTCATTCTGGTCTATTCTGGCTGCTGTTGCTTTTGATGCTTTTTGTCCTAAGCTTTGTTGTATAAATTATTGTTACTGCAGTGACAGTGAAGAGCCAGATGCCACTCTTTATGACAACTTTAACACCATTATGATTCCAGTAAAATATGAAGCTGGTGTGCGTTTTTCAAGGTAAGTACTGTAATAACTACTGTGGTTTTGTTTGGCATGTTTTCGGTTTTCTTCATTTCTGGAAAGTGAGCTGCAATTATGTTTTTAACCACTAGGCTACCAAATTCTTCGAATGCCATGTTTTGCAATAAAACAGCTGTACACATACAGCACTGATGCTGGTGTGAGACACTATAATAATGTATTTATGGGCACAGGAGAAACAAGTTCATGGACAACATAAGGAAAAAAATACCTAGCACAGACTTCCACCTGCCATTCAAATAATGTGACAAAGAGACCTTTCAATTCCCCATGTACTCTCTCTATATGTACTATATGGATTACTCTTTTTATGAAGTGTCTATAATTACTGTGTAATTGCAGTGTAAATACATGTATACTTACACATAATAGCAATGCTCTTATGCATTGTTACAATGTACTTAATGTGGAATTTTTTGCACCCAAACCCAACCCTAGCCCCAACCCTAATACTTTTCTGATACACTTGTGAACTTACATATATCATGCCAAAAGATTTCCACATTAAGTACATTGTATCTATGCATAATAACATTGTAATGATGTGTAAGTACACTTGTATTTACTCAGTATCTACTTGGTAAATACACAGTAATCAGAGACACCTGCTATATGAAGAGTAAATGGGGCAGCAGACACATGAGAGGCCTCCACCTTTGTCCCGTGCGTCAAAGTTAATTTCAGTCTAATTTAAACATCATTTGTACTCCCACTTTGTCAGGTGAAGTAGTTCAGTTGCATGCAGTGACACACACTTTGTCAGGTGAAGTAGTTCAGCTGCATGCAGTGACTCCCACTTTGTCAGATGAAGTAGTACAGTTGCATGCAGTGACACACACACTTTGTCTGGTGAAGTAGTTGAGTTGCATGCAGTGACACACACTTTGTCAGGTGAGTAACTTTAATTATTAGAAAAGTCATTCTAAAGACGACCTGCCACTCAGGGGTGGTTCTGCCACTTGTTTTTAACCCCATCACGTGGATTGTGTAGGTAGCTGGTGGCACAACCCATGTGTCAATCATATAACTTGTTTTTGACAAGTCTGCAGTATTTTTCTCTCTCTCCCTAGTCATTTGTAGCAATTATAAATGTTCTAACATCATCACTAGTAACCGACGAGAGAGAACTCAGAATTATGCGACAGGTGTCACGTCCTAATGCCCACCCCCGACTAACTTCACCCCCCTGAATTTTGGCCGAGGCTTATTCTCAATCCGTAGTTAGAATTAGCCTTGAGTGAGAATTAGCCTAGGCTAAAAATGACAGGGGTGAAAATTAGGCAGGGGAAAGCATTAGGCTGTGACACAGGCGTGAAAAAACTTTTAAATTCCATGCTTTTTATTTCAGCGTGCAAGAGTGCGATAGTTTGTAAATCAAACCCTCAGTATAAAATGATACAGTTCTACAACACAAACATTTTCTTGGATTTTTCTCCATAAATAAACCAAAGGTTACATTTATTATTCAATTCAGTCTGTGTTCAGTTGTCACTTGTAACATGTGCTTCTGTTCTAGTTCCATCAGAGAGTATCATTCAGTAATAAAGGAGGAAGAAAGTATACCAAGTGTATTAAACACTACTGAGTCGATTGGGGATGAAGTGAATATCAGCTATGTGGTAAGAAGGAGGAACTCATCTTACAGATATGCATGACTGTATCCTCTTCGGTCACCATTTCTTATTTACAGTTTTGGAAATGTTTGTATGAACTTCATGGGGTTCAAGAAGGTTCCCAGCCAAAACTTTGAAAAAACACGAATGCATTAAAATAGATTCCTAGTTACAATTAAACACCCAGTGACTGAAGGGGGTATAGCCTTGTCCCCATTATATTGTTCATTACACACCCCTGCCTTACCTGTAACTTCCACAGTCATAACATACCTACAGCTATGGACACAAGTTTTGCACTACCTATAATTTTAAGATTGAGACATAATTAAAAAAATAACAGAACTACTTCAGATATTTTATTTAACATCATGTAATCAAAGAAACTACAAAATTATATCACAAAAATCTACCGGAAGCCATAGTTGTACAGGATTTCGTCGTGTCAGATTTTGAAATGTCACATTTTATCATGTCATCATTTATGTCAGTTTTTCATTATGTATATGGAAAACTACAAAGCGGTATGTAATTAAATATCTTAATGAAACATTATTCGGCAAGTTTCATTTGACTTTATGAAGCAGAATTGGTTAACTCCATTGGGTGATGCGAAATGTTTGACCATAGCTGTATGCATTTGATTACAGTATCTTTGCCCTGCTAAATAAAGCATTTGTTTGAGTCATGCTGGGTGTTTTGCAGCAGGTTATGGTCTCCCTATTTGTAAGTTGACGTTGTCAAGGTGTATAATTAAACCTGGCAGAAACCAGGTTGTCAGTGCTCTGGAACACTTTTTGTTTAGTCTGTCAAATGTATTATTGATAGAATATGCTTTGAGCTCTGAGCTCTGAGTATTTCTGATGTGCTTTTGGTTTTGTGTTTTTCCACTGTACCCATTATATATATATATTATATATTATATATATATATATATATATATATATATATATATATATATATAGCAGATCTATATATTAGTTGTTGCTTTTAGTGATGAAGTCTTGAGCAGGCTACCAGGAGTTGTTGAAGCTGACACCCTGGGATCCTTCAAGAAGCTGCTTGATGAGATTTTGGGATCAATAAGCTACTAACAACCAAACGAGCAAGATGGGCCGAATGGCCTCCTCTCGTTTGTAAACTTTCTTATGTTCTTATGTTCTAACTGCAGATCAGTTTTTACCTGTTGTTCACCTCATCAGTTTTACACACACTTGCTTTCCCTATCACCTTAACAGATTGAGAGAGAAGCACATCGGCCAATGCCTCCTCTCACACTGGAGATCCTGTTTCCCTACCAGTCTCCACGAAAGAATACCCTATTATACTTGACCGCTGTGGACACTTCAATGGTAAGACTGTTCTCTCTGCACACTGCAACATGGGTATATAAATGAGTGAGAGTTAATGTGTTTCAGAGAAGTTGCCTAATGCACTTGTGTGTCTGTATAGATTCTATGCTTTTCAATTGCACACATGTTATTAATGGCTGAATTGGGTGGTTGATTACCAATTCAGGCTGGCTGCATGAATACAGTAGGATCTGTGAGATATCACTTCATCTGTTATCATATAATGGTACAGTCTCTGAAGAATGGCCAGTAGATTTTATTTTAATTTTTTTTTTTGGGGGGGGGGGGGGGGGGGGTGGTGAGCTGAACACAGAATCGATAAATAAAACAATTAAAAAAAAAAAAACATTTATTAGAATTAAGAACAGAACCTAGATTGAGTTTCACTGACAGTATCAGTATGTACTGTTTCATTTGCTTAGAACTTTAGAATTCTGGTGTACTATTCTGTGAGCAGCCGTGGCTGTGTTCCACAAACTTGCAATCAATTCCTTTTTTGATTTATTTATTTATTTATTTTTTTTGCTCATTGGCTAACCTATTGGATCAGCGAACAATTGCTTAGTGGCAGCAGTCCTGTACGCAGTGTGCAGTCCATGAGAAGTGTAATAAATCTATAGCACAATCACATTTAACCTATGACTAAAAGTACTTTTTTTTTTAAAATATATACAGAATGTGAAATGTAAGGCACACCATCTGGTCAACCCATTCAATATAAACCCTGCAAAGCCCTATGTGTCATCCCCACTGAAGGAGACGCTCAATAGCTATGTTGTGGTAAGTTCCTATTGTCAATTTAGCACAGCAGATACACTTTAATTGAGTCCTCTATTGTTGAAGACTAAGTATGAAATGAAAAAAATAAAAAATAATTCTGACCCCTTACCTTTCTATGATGTCTGGCATAGAGCTGGTCATACAGTGTGTTCACATGATGTTTCATGTAGCCTGGGTGAGTAAGGTACTTCCAGCTGTTCTGAATGTTTAGCTCCAAGTTGAAGGAATGGGCCGCCTCTTTCAGCTTCCTCTCTATGGTACGAGACCTACGAGACTGTCTGAATGTACACCTGAAGAGAAGCACTGAGACTGTCTGTATGCACACCTGAAGCATTGAGACTGTCTGTATGCACACCTGAAGCATTGAGACTGTCTCTATGCACACCTGAAGCATTGAGACTGTCTCTATGTACACCTGAAGCATTGAGACTGTCTCTATGTACATCTGAAGCATTGAGACTGTCTGTATATAGACAGTAAATTGCAGAAAGGGAAGGGAAAAATATCAGTTCTTTGCAATGTATGCTGTTCTTTTGCTAAGTTGCCTCTCACTTTTAATATTTTTCCACAGGGGTGTAATAACTCTAGATGTGAATCCCTCCTGTGTGCTATAGATCCTTCACAAACAACTCAAGTAAATATTACACTGCGAGTCTGGAGACCAGCCTTCAAAAAAGTAAGTGTGACCTGGACTTAGTTAACTTATTTTACATGTTAATATAGTGGTTTACAATGACCTATCTGTACCACTTGATAGCACTGTTGACAATGCTGTTGTGCTTTTTCTTTCAGGCTGATTTTTCAAGTTTAAATTTGCTTGTTCATGCAATGCTGAAAATTACTGACCCTTCTTCAGTTATCCTTCTAAACACAGACAGTGAAACCAGAATGGTGAGTACTATTAGATACTGTTACATTTTAAATAGTCCTAATAATTGTCAACAATGAAACCCACATTTTAATAGTAGTAATCATAGTAGAAGAAAATTTAATTAAAAAATGTTGCAGCTTTACATTCCCGTTTTTTTTTGTTTTTTTTTTTTTTTTTTTTTTGTTTGTTTTTTTTTTTTTTTTTATTTTTTTGTTTTGTTTTGTTTTGTTTTGTTTGTTTTGTTTCTTTCTGACCGGCATTGAATAGCTGCACTTCATTATCCTGCCACCAGGTGGCAAAATAAATCAGAAAATGCATTGCGCTGTGGATTTATTCGTGCGCATGGTTTGGCGTAGAAGTCGGCACAGGTAGAAAATATGGAATTTGGTACTCGCCGTGAAAAATTAATGGGGAGGCTGATCTTTTTCTGGTAATGATTTAAAAAAAAAAAAAGAAAAGAAAAAATCACATCTATTAATGAATTATGAGTTAACCATATTGCTCTACATGTGTTCCACACCAAAAACCGCCTTCAGAAAGTGTGGATCATTATCTTCAATTAGGTGCTCCCAAGCGGGATAAATATAAAGCCAGTTTCTTGCATGTGCAAAGAACACATTTATGGCGCACACAAAATATTTATATTAAGTAGTTTATTTATTTATTTATTTATTTTAGTTTTTCTAAAAAATACATAGCGATCTACTGGTTTTGGCACAAATGTGCCTTCATCAAGATAGCACATGAAATGAATTCTTAGAAGACTGGCTAAATTGGCCAGATTCTACACAGAATCTTCCAGAATTATCTCCGCGAACTCACCCAGTTTTTCAAACCGCAATAACCACATTAACTTAACTAATGCATCTAGAAACATTTATCAATCATTTATAATTAATCACAAATGATCAACTACTGGTTATTAATACAATTTAATAATTAAACCACTGAAGTTCTAAAGTGCTAAAATGCATAAAGGGAAGAACTCTGCTAGGGTAAAGGGCTGTAGTCCAATTCATTGTTCAAACCAGAAAAGTAGAAAGTATTTAATATATAAATGTTTAAGTGATCGCCACGTTGCTTTGGACAATTAACCTTCTCTATCCCCAAGAAGCGAAATGTAGACGGTGAGCCGTGTCCGGCTTGTATGTAATGCCTCGCCATAGCGTAATCATTATTTTTAGTTCTAATGGCAGCTTTATGTTTTTTGATTCTCTGTTTTAATGTTTTTGTCCTCCTCAGGTAAGATTTTCCACATGGGCACACTAGCATATATACAACAAACGTTGTATTGCAATTAATACATTGTTTTATTTGATACTGTTTTCCCAGCAGTTCTGATTCAGTTTAGTCGATTGAATGGGACGTTATCAAGCACAAATCATCACATAGAAATGGGCCAGCAGGTACCTACTGGCCTCCTTACCCCTAAATCTACCCCCTACACCTAAACCTAATGTATACCACTAACGTAATCTCTACCCCTAACCCTAACTGTGTTTCTATTAAAGACCTTTTTACTATTATTGCAACACCGCTTTTTAGCGCCGTCTAGCGGCTAGTACATCCCACGTCCATTAAAGCGCTTTATTCGAACCTGCTCTACCTGTTGGGAGGCTACTAGGTACCTACTGGCCCATCCCTATAGTGTGATTTTTGCTTGATAATGTCCCATTCAATCGACTGATCTCAGTTAGATTGGGTGGTTTTCCACTGTCGGGGATGACAAAATGAATCAGTTAACAGTGCTGCCACACATGGCACAATTGCCACATTTATAATTCCCTTTGGGCTGACCGCCAAGCCATGTACTTTGTTTTTAAATCACTATGAACCAATTTATCTCTTCGATTACAAGCTTGTCTAAATATTATTCTTGGGGGAGTCTCCACAAACTGTTTTAAAGTGTAATCACTCTGTAATACATTCCAATGGGTTAAAATAATTCTCCTCACATTTTGAGCTTGTGTTGAAAAATCAGTCATAAAAATTGGTGTCTTGTCAATTTGTTTAGCATTTAAATCAGAATTAAATAATTCAGATCTTGGTTTAATAGCTGCATGATTAATAATAATAATAATAATAATAATAATAATAATAATAATAATAATAATAATAATAATAATAATAGGCTTCCCAGCCATTCTGGCATGGAAGCCTAATAATCAATTATAATAATAATAATAATAATAATAATAATAATAATAATAATAATAATAATAATAATAATAATAATAATAAAACAATTTCAGAAAACAGGAAATAAATATTGTGACGGTGAGGTCAGACTGTGGCAGCCCATTCATTATCATAATAAGAAGGACAAAGAGATGTATTTTCTCATATGCAGGTAACAATAAAGGTGTCGAAGGAGTCCCCTAGTGGAATATCTCTCTGGATCATTATAATGAGTGTGCTCATTGGCCTCTTGATACTGGCACTGGTGATTATTGGATTATGGAAGGTGAGTGAGCGCTACTGCTAATACACTGCTCTGAAACCCAGAGGTCTCATCAACACCCAGCCAGCCAGGGAGGGAGAGGCTGAGAAGGACCCCAATTCTCTATATTAAATAGAAAGAACTCGCAATGCTCTATATGAAATAGAAAGAACCTCAGAATGCTCTAGATGCAATAGAAAGAACCTCCCAGTGCCCTATATGGAATAGAACGAATATCCCAATGTTTTATATGGAATAGAAAGCACACCCCAATGCCTTATCTTAGAGTTGTATGTTAGCACATGTCGTCGGAAATCAAGTTGGAACCTCACGGGAAGAATGGTTTCCTTTTCTCATGTATACTCAGTAATGGAGATTTTTCTTCAGGACTGGAAGGGTTAAAGGAAATCAGAAACTCTTCCTGAGTGGCCTTTGTTTCCGATGTGTCTTTGATGTTAGAACACAAACTGAAGGGTATTGTTATTGTTGTCTTTAATAACAGGCTGGCTTTTTCAAGAGGCCATTGAAAGACGCAACAAAAGAAGAGGAGTGATAGAAATGTCTGCACACAAATCTTCCATCTGCTATCCTCAGGACTGTGTTTTAGTTTAAGCATTACACTTTTTACAAAATGTCTATGCAGTGTCTTGCATTTCACTTGTTTGTTTTTTGCCTGCTGAGTTTGTATTCTTTTTGTCACCACAGGGGGGCGCTATCACCACAGTTAAGCAAAGTTTTTTTTTTTTTTTTTTTTTTTTTAATTAGAAAGTATTTACAAAAGTACATAAGTACATCCCACAAATACGACATACCTTGGATAACATTTTAATGACAGTGTGGCTCTCTGGCCTTATATTATAGTGACTTATTAAAAGTGCCAAATAACAAGCAATGCCTGCGATAATGATAACTGATTGTTTCTGCCGTTTAATGGAATGGAAGCATTGAATAATTACTCACAGGAGAGAGAGAGAGAGAGAGAGAGAGAGAGAGAGAGAGAGAGAGAGAGAGAGTGCCATAATTCAAATGTAATCCTAAAGATAATATACAGCTTCTTCAAATGAGCAGAAATATCTGTAGTATAACTATAAGGGGATCAGTTATAATGTTATGCTAAACAGAAGCACAGTACATCTATTTTAAAGTTGGTCAGCACTCCTTTTACTTGTAACATTATATAAAAATGTAGAAATAACTATATAAATATATGCGTGGAAAATAATGTAAGACAATCCTAATTTGACACCTGTAGCATTGGAAATTAATAATTTAGCATTATATTGTTGGTCATCTGCACTGTATAACTGAAAAAAAAAATGTTTTAAATGCAAAGCACTGGTTTAAATTCTGTACCTTCAATAGCACATATAAAAAGAAATACTATCTCTGAAATATCTTTTTTAATAAAAACTAATGTACAGACATGTGCAGTGTGTTTCCTCCTGTCTTCAAACACATAACCTAATACTGCATCTCTATGTGGTGTGTGGTATTTAGTGTCTGGAACTCAGATAAAAACATTGTGTTCCTTTGTTGACTAACTCACTGTGTGGCCCTGAGCAAGTCACTTAAGCTCCATGTGCTCCATCCTGCGGATGAGATGTTAAGTCACTGTCCTATTGTAAGTGACTCTGCATATAATGCACAGTTCACAGCCTACCTCTGTAAAGTGCTTTGTGATGGTGGTCCACTATGAAAGGTGCTATATAAAAATAAATAAATAATAAAGAATGCAGACGAGCCCGGCTCATCAAAGTGTATTAAACACATATCTTCACCATTACCAGAAGCAGACTAGAGACCTATTTCCTCTCATCTACCCCGAGTCCTGCATTATATTCCCTCTCATTCCTTCTCATCTCATCAGGATTGCTCCACTTGGCTGCTACAGCCTCAAGCTGCATTCTACCTATGGACTATTGAAGCAGACTTGGACAATCAGGACAAGGATTGAACCGCCCCTCCCTGCCAATCAGCTACAGTGTTTACACCCTGCTACACCAAGTCTTTATGTTTCTGAAGTGTCAGCAATCTCTTTCCCTGCAGTGTCTGAACTTACAGTGCTGTACTTTGAGAATGGTGTCATTGTTACAAGCCACTTTGAATCCTGAAATTATGAAAACAAAACTCATGTGTTTTTAATGAAGGTCTGTGGCAATGTTGCCCTCCCCTGTGTGTATTTCAGTGTTATATGTTGGGTGTTGTGTGTTAATGTTACACGGGATATAAATGGGTCTGTGGAACACAAGTTGTTTAAAATGTATATTTGTATTTAGGCATGAGGATTGCACAGCACAAATTTTTTTACACATGGCACCCCATAGAAATCATCTTGTTCAGGAAAAATAGTAAAACTGCTCATTCTATTCCTGAAAGCTCTCCAGAACACCCCACTGGAAAAAGAAAGAATGGTTTTACACTTCAGTCTGCCCCGCATGATACTTTTGCTATACTGTGCTATGCCTCACAGTACCACAGATTTGCCGTGGTGTGGTAAAAGTTTTCCATAGGACCCACTGTATGTTCAGATTTATAATAATCAAGGTGGCATTTGGTCAGATAGGGGGGCCCAGTAAAATCAGGAGTCCCCGGACCCATAGAGCCCCAATGCAGAAGCACAAGTTAATTTATTTTAACAAAAATGTGCATTCCCTAAAACAAGTTTAGACAACATTTCTCTATGATTGTCTAAACATGTCTTCTTCAATTGATCTCACAGGTTTTATAATTATAACATCACAACAAGTTTGTTGTGATGTTATAATGGTCGCCAATTAGCCTGTGGCTATTAGGGGCTGTCTCTCTCTCTTTACACTCATAATGATGTCTACCTGTGAATAACAAACGCATCTGTATTTAAAACATTGCTCCATGCAAAAGGTCTACACTCAGCAAGAAGTCTGTACATGAGGTGACATGTTAAGTTGCTTTATTACCCATTGGCCAGCAAACTACAAGCACAGCAGCTGTTTGTCACAATTCACACTGAAGAAGAAGAGGCTTCATTATCAACACCCTGCTTCCAGTCACCACCTCATTTTACATGAATGCAAGACATTGTGCCCTCTGAATTCTATTTCCATGGGGTGTCTGAAAAGCTGTTTTAAGGGTGTCCATGTATATTTAAGTATAGCCTAAACTGGAGTTGTTTTTGAACATCGTCTGGCAAGGTTATCAATTATGTGATGAACAATAATTATTACAATTATGTGATGAACAATAATTATTACAATTATGTGATGAACAGCAATGACTTGAACTTGGGTGATGAACAATAATTATTACAATTATGTGATGAACAGCAATGACTTGAACTTGGGCCGTTAATGTTACCATTATTTTAAGCAGTACTAGCTAGACAACACAACTTTTTAAAACCTATTGTATGGGTTCTTTTGTGTTTAAGGTATTTTGAAAAACTTTTAAATAGTATTATATTATTATGATTGCTTACACACAACCACATAACAAAACATATAGAGGCCCTGAGCATTAACTTACGGCTTGCATAATGTTTGCAAACTGAGAGAAATCCAACATTCTCCACTGAATGTATCATATCCTATACGCCCACTCCATTAATATACACTAGCTTATGATTAATTTGTGACTGTTCTTTTCCAGATAAACCTTTTGTAAACAGGTGATTAATACAAACGTTACTTTCTCTAATGATGTAATGGTGTATAATGTAGTAGGGTTCCATTGAGAGTCTTTCTGTGATGATGTCATGGTGTATACTGTAGTAGGGTTCTACTGAGAGCCTTTCTGTAATGATGCAATGGTGTATACTGTAGTAGGGTTCTATTGATAGTCTTTCTGTAATGATGTAATGGTGTATACTGTAGTAGGGTTCTATTGATAGTCTTTCTGTAATGATGTAATGGTGTATAATATAGTAGGGTTCTATTGAGTCTTTCTGTGATGATGTAGTAGTGTATACTGTAGGAGGGCTTTTAATCTTAATCTGGACTGTTATAGCATGCAAACTAACAGTGCAATTCAGGAATTTTTTTCTCACCTGGGTGTCATTAGTATATTTACCGGCCTCCACAACTTATTATTATTATTATTATTATTATTATTATTATTATTATTATTATTATAATCATTATTAATTTCTTAGCAGATGTTCTTATCCACGATTCATAATTTAAACATGATCAATCTTTCAAACCCTTAGCATTGCATTAGAGAAGTCTGGTGTCAGCCTCACTGGGTGCCTGCCTCCCTCAATGGGATTCATCTGTGCACAGTTCACTTTCCCTCAGCCTCACTGGGTGCCTGACTCCCTCAACAGGACTCATCTGTGCACAGTTCACTTTCCCTCAGCCTCACTGGGTGCCTGACTCCCTCAACAGGACTCAGCTGTGCACAGTTCACTTTCCCTCAGCCTCATTGGGTGCCTGCCCCCTTCAATGGGACTCGACTCAAGGGCAAAGGCAAGCCCAACCTGATATTAGGAAGAGGTCCTAACAGAGTCCCAGGGAAGAGTGTGAGTCCTATTGATGGATACAGGGTTTGTTTTATAACTCCAACCGCAAGAAGCAATTAGTTATTTGGATTTTGCTTCATTGTCTCTTTATTGACTGCCGGGAACCAGCATGTTTCAAGCACGGAAGCAAGATAATGAGTCAGTGTAAAGATCTCTACAGATAACTGCTGTAAGTGCAAGTGCTGTTAGTCTGCACAATCCAGATGTATTTTAAGCATGACCAAGCAGGTCTACAGTTGTCTGTAAAATAATGTTATCAGCAACGGTTTGATTTACAGGGATCTTCTTTCAAATAATTTGCAAAATACTTCCCGTCTGCATTTGAATGTGGAGCCTAACTGTTTATGTATATCTGTGTGTGATAGGACGCACTGGGCATATTATCTTCAAGTGTGTTGTTTTCAACATTTCTGTTGGTTTCAATTGTATAAGTTGTAATGTCCATACCCATATTTTATTTGACATACATTGCATGGAAATGTGTTACAAGCAAGATCATAGTAAACACTTCTACTGATGATGTTTTGGCAAAACTGTTAAAGTTTCTATATGATTACAATTTCAGATTTTTTATTTCTCTGTACAGCGCTTTGGAATTTTTTTTTAACTTTATCTTCATGTTCATGTCCTAAGTTATGTGGTACAAATATGATTTTACTTCCCAACTTTTATTTACCAAATTAAGCAATACACTGTCATTTTTGATACCATGTTGTGTAGCAAAGTGTGTTTTTTTGGTGTTTGTTTTTAGTTTTTTTTTTTTTTCATTGAGTTGTGCTGCAACCTTGAAACATTTTGTTTTATTGTAACAGCAATGCACTGTACTTATCCAATGTCTGGAACTATTTTGTCAACAAACACATTTTGGTCAGTGAATGCATCTTGCAAAGCAATTGTTGTTTTAAATGGTCTTGTCATTACCAGTCATAGTTATTGGCCTTTGGATTCATATATTTAGTACAAAACATAAGTTTACTTGAGTGACAGTGATGGAGTTAACTAATTGGCACTAGGTGTAACAGCATCATATATCATATACAAGGCTATGTCATCTGAGTCTTTCATACATTGTGGTAATGAGTTTCAGACAGTAGTTTTCAAGCTGGGGGGTGGGGGCAGGTCAAGGTAACCTATTTCTGAACATGATTCAGTGTTAGGGATAAGAAATTGTATTGCTTTATTAGAGGTAATGAAGCAACACAGCAAACAGGGTGTGTTGTGAGGCAAGACGGCGTGCAGTGTGGGATATCTCTGTACCTCGGGTGCATTGTGGGATATCTCTGTACCTCGGGTGTGTTGTGAGGCAGTATGTGCAGTGCTGCCCACTGAACAATATGTGTCACTCCCAGTGTCACATTATGTTAGGCTGGGAGGCTGGATGCAGGTAAAGCAGCTCCTATTAGTGATACTGGGGGCAAGTTCCACTTACAAATTACAAATACAAATAAATTGTAGCTGACAGGACAAGATAAATAGGGTTGCTGCTCTTAGTTAGTGACCCCCAACCCAGGGCACTGTTGAGGACTTCCCATAAGAAGAATGTGGAAACATGTGTGGAGTTTACCAGGGGAAAAAAAAACAACCCCACCCCTTCAGCACACCTTTTTTATAATTTTCAGCCTGTCTGCTAATCTTATCTTCTGCCCACAGAGTAATCAAGATTGTACGCTAACTAGTCCTAAAACACGCAATGCTTGTTTTGCTGTTTCTCCTTACGGAATCTGAAGTTAATAGATTTATTGTCATATTTATAACATACTGGAACGTTAGCTGTGCGCTGCAGCTGAACTAGAAGAACGTGCTTTCTTTGATATAGCAGCCATTCATTTATTGGCACAGTTTTTAGTGCCAAAAGCAGAAATGCATATACTGTAATACACATGATTGTATGCATGTCTGGGAAGTAACTTACCATTATATGATAATCTAAAAATACATACAGTAAGCATTTTTACATATCTACATGTTCTACCACGATGTTGTATTGATCCGTACAGAACTGTATAGCACCGTGTGTGACATGTTCTACCATGCTGTCGTATTGGTCTGTACAGTACTACTGTATAGCACTGTGTGTGACATGTTCTACCACACTGTTGTATTGATCTATACTTTACTGTATAGTACTGCGTGTGACGAGGCAATGTTGCATTGGAACTGCACTATATGCTGCTAGAATGTCATTATTGCTTAGTGGTGCTAATGCTACAGGTGGAGGTTCAGTGTGAACTAGCTATCTTACAGTTCCCAAGAGTGTGTCTCTACCACTTTAAAAAACGATCACACCTAACACAGCATGACCTGTTACAATAATAACATACACTCACATAAATTATATATTGCCATAGGCCCATGACATATGTTGTTATACGCTTATGGTATGTAAATATTTATTTTGAAATAAACATAACATTATGTGAAACAGCAGATATTTGGACTCATAGCCAGGATTTATTACACAAATAAGCATTCAAGGCTATCATTCTATTAAATTTGGTATTCCACTGAGTAAGCATCATGGTCTGAGGTACTGGATTTTTATTTTCCACTTATCTGCACACCATACTCCACACTGGTAAGGGGAGAAAAGTTTTTATTGAGAAAAAAATTATATATTAAAAATACAAAACTGAAAGATCATAATTGGTGGAAGCACCTTTGGCAGCAATTACAGCTGTGAGTCTGTTGGGACAGGTCTCTACTAACTTTGCACACCTAGATTTGGCAATATTTGACCATTCTTCTTTACAACACTGTTCAAGCTCTGTCAAGTTCCTTGGGGAGCGTTGATGGACAGCTGTCTTCAATTTATGCCACAAATTCGATTGGATTTAGGTCGGGGCTCTGACAGGGCCACTGAAGGACATTTACCTTTTTGCTCCTTAGCCACTCCAGTGTAGCTTTGGCTGTGTGCTTTGCGTCGTTGTCATGCTGAAAGGTGAACTTCCGTCACAGTTTCAGCTTTCTTGCAGAGGGCAGCAGGTTTTCCTCAAGGTCTTCTCTGTAGTTTGCTCCATTCATTTTTCCTTCTATCCTGACAAGTGCCTCAGTCCCTGTCGATGAGAAACATCCCCATAACATGATTCTGCCACCACCATGCTTCACAGTAGGGATGGTGTTCTTTTGGTGATGCGCTGTGTTGGGTTTGCGCCAAACATAACGCTTTGCATTTAGGCCAAAAAGTTCCATTTTAGTTTCGTCAGACCACAAAACTTTTTGCCACATGGCTACAGAATCTTCTGAGTGGTTTTTTTGCATACATTAAACAGGATTCAAGGTGGGCTTTCTTTTATAATGGCTTCCTTCTTGCCACCCTACCATACAGGCCAGATTTGTGGAGTGCTTGGGATATTGTTGTCACATGCACACCTTGACCATTCTTGACCATAAAAGCCTGTAGCTCTTGTAAAGTTGCCATTGGCCCCTTGATAGCCGTTCTGATCAGTCGCCTTCTTGCTCGGTCATCTAGTTTGGAGGGACGGCCTTATTTTGGTGGTCATACACCTTTAGCTTCTTAATAATCATCTTGACCATGGCCCAAGGGATATTCAAGGACTTTGATATTTTTTATGCTGATCTGATCTGTGCCTTTCAACAACTTTGTCCTGGAGTTCTTTTGAAAGCGCTTTGGTGCTCATAGTTGAGCACCAAGGCGCTTTCAAAAGAAATGCACTACGCAGGGGAGGGAACCTACAGGAACTGCTGAATTTATACTGAAATAATGTGTATTACTACAATGTAACACAGGTGGAGTCCACTTAACTTGATGTGTGATTTTGAAGGCGATTGGTTACACCTGAGCTAATTTAAGATTGCTAGTACAAGGGTGGTGGATACTTATCCAACCAAGCTATTTCAGTTTATATTTTTAATGAATTGTCTACAAATTTCTACAGTATTTTTTCATTTGGAAGTTGTGGAGTAGGATATGTAGGTTTACAGTATTTACAGTATAATCGTAAATCTCGAAAAACTACTCACTTCTAAATCTTTTGTAGTCATTTTTGTATCACTTTAGTATAAATACATGTTAATTTGGATTCATGTGTTATTTTTTTCTGACTTTATGTGAATGAAAAGATACACATTTGCCCCTTTTCCCATTGGAAATAGTGATATTTTGAAATATCACTGTCCTGGTCACAAAAGCAAAGTTTGTGGGGAATAATAGCCATTTTCTATACTTTTGAGGCATAAGCAATTAGGAAATAACACACTACCCAGGAACAAAAATTGTGTTACATAGTGGGAACTCAGCCTGCAATCTTTGACTACTTCTAGCAAGAAGAAGCAATAGCAGGGTTTATTGTGAATCGCTATCTTTGTTACAGTAAGTCTATTGAGACATGTCAAACTTGTAACAAATATTAAATCATGTGGCATCCAGGAATGCACACAGAAAAAAACTAAATAAATCTAAACTCAAAAAACATCTTCAGTATAAGAAAATTCAGACATAGTGGCTGTTTGTACCTGTTACATTAACATTTAAGTCAACTGTTACTATGTTTTGATGTCTCAAGGCTATGTTTTTGTTTCTAATAGAGTTAGACTGTGCTATTGCTAACTTTGAAATAACGGCTCCAGCTATAATTAGTTTTGGCTAAGAAGCCTATAACCTAAAGGTCTAATTTGAAAAGAACAATTACGGTGTCAGGGTGAATATTCAGCACCTAGAATGGGAGTAGCATGGAATAGCAAAACAATAGTTTTGCGTGTGTTTTTGTTCTTCTAGTTAGAAAGATGCTTATTATAAAGAGGCAGAGATGTTGTTCCCCATTGGCTCACCTAGTGAAGGCCCTGTGCAGGGCAAGTGAGTCATGACATCAGGGGCTTGCACTTTCAAATCCTGGTCATGTTGAGTTGCTGATCTTGGCCCACAGTAAGTGCTGCATTGAATGTTGCGCTTCCATAGTCTGTAGATCGATAAAAGGCTGAGGCTGGTGCACCATACCACAGCAACTCCAAGCTGGCGAAGCGCTACATGCTGGCTGGTAGGCAGATACAAGAGAAAGACATACTTTTATACCTTCCAACAAGTATTGGGATAGATAAATGTTGTAGGGAAGTGTCAGACAGGCAGATACTTTGTCTTTTGTTATGTGTTTTTAAGTCATGAACTAGTGAGTAAAAAGATTGTCGCTTGTGAAATCCAGTTAAAACCATTTTCATGTGAAAATGATTCATATAGTTGTTGTTAATGTTTAAGAGAAGTCTAAAAGCCCCATGCTTAAGTAAACAGGAGAGTATCTGTGGATTTACTACCCTGCACAATGAGCCACGCCCTGTCAGTCAGTTCTGTTGCAATGCCAGTCATAAACTGCTAATAAATTATTTGTCTTACAAAAGGAAAACCGGCTTTGCCAAACATTTGCAATAGATACCAGAATGGCCTATTTTCTACGCACACGCATGTTGACATAGTGCACGTGTATTGGCTTGGAGTTTTGCACTAACACCAGACAATAAAGCCATAAGAAAGAGGGCACTATTGCTATTAGAAATAATTAATCACACGCTTTCCAGACCTCAAAGGTCTCTTCTTTAGATGAAAGTAGGAAAGAGTTTTGTTAATTAGTGTTCAGTTATTCCAATAAAAGGGATCACATCTTCTCTTTGTCTATCAAAGATACAGCTAGTGTTTCATCTATCAACGACAATTGTTTAGGAAGCATATGAAAAATAACTAAATATCAGAATGCAAAGAATTTGACCTTCTTGTCATCAATAATACCATTCAAAATGTATGCTCCATTAAGGCAATTGTATATTTATTGTCAACAGTATTTCCACATTCACCAGTCATATGGATAAAATAAATACAACTGATCAATTCATTATACAGTAATCTGATTACAATCCCATTACTGTCACCTATTTTATTATTAATCCTTTTCCCTACCCAGGTATGGTTCTGTTCTGTCACCAGATTTGAATTAGACTGTATATTTAGCAGTAACCTAAACCTAAAATATAGAATTAAAAAAAAAAATACGGCACCCATCCTCTCAGACAAATCAATTTTATTGAATTGAAATTTAAAATGCTGTGAAAACAAACATTACAAAAAAACATGCCAGTAATCATTTATTGTAACACCTAATTCCTCATTATTATATTGCTCAATAAAAAATGTTTGTGCAATGCTGTTTGCCAGCTTTTATTTCAGAAGACCTTTTAACAGGATGGCTGTCCTACATACAGTGCCGAGAAAAAGTTTGTGAACCTCAATGATAATTATGGAAATTCCATAGTTTTAACATAATAGCCTTCTTGAATCAAAACTTTTCTTAAAAATATTTTCTTAAATATCCAATAGGGTTTATATTAACCAATTCCATGTCTTTTGAAACAAAATGATGTATGAATTAGACAAATAATGAGTAATTAAGATTCAGGGTATGTGAACAAGTAAGTGAACCTCTGGTTTTATCAGCTCAGTTAAGGGAATAATTAGAATCAGGTGTTGCAATAATTAGGCAGATCTTCAGGGGTGAGTTTGGGAGGCCCCACCCTATATAAAGATCAGAAACTTTGTGAGTTTCATCTTCACCATAGAGGTTTGTGGAAACACATCATGCCATGATCAAAATAAATTTCTGAGGACCTCAGAAAAACAATTATTGATGCTCATCAGTCTATAAAGGGTTACAAAACCATTTCTAAGGATTTGGGGCTCCACCAATCCTCGGTCAGACAGATAGTCTACAAATGTAGAAAGTTCAAGACCACAGTCACTCTACCCAGGAGCAGTCGTCCTACCAAAATCTCTCCAAGAACAAACCGGAAAATCATCAAGGAAATCATAAAGAACCCCAGAGTAACATCCAAAGATCTGCAGGCCACTCTTGTCTTAGCTAATGTGAGTGTTCATGACTCAACTATCAGAAAAAGACTGAACAACAATGGTGTTCATGGACGAATAGCCAGGAGGAAACCACTGCTCTCTAAAAAGAACATTGCTGCCCATTTGAAGTTCGCCAAAGAGCACATGGATGGTCAACAAGACTTCTGGAACAATGTTCTCGGGACAGACAAGTCAAAGGTAGAACTGTTTGGCCTCAATGAGAAACGTTGTTTGGCGAAAACCAAACATTGTGTTCGAACAGAAGAACCTCATCCCAACCGTCAAGCATGGTGGTGGGAGTGTGATGGTTTGGGGCTGCTTTGCTGCCCCAGGACCTGGACGGCTTGCCGTTATTGACACAACCATGAATTCTGCAATGCATCAGAAGACTCTTGAGGAGATTGTCAGGCCATCCGTCCATGAGCTGAAGTTGAACTGAAAGTGCGTCATGCAGCAAGACAATAATCCTAAACATACAAGCAGAGCTACAAAAGAATAGATGCAGAAGAAGAAATTCCACATTTTAGAATGGCCTAGTTTCAAAGTCTGGGCCTAAACCCCATCGAAACGCTGTGGCAGGACCTGAAGCGAGCAGTCAATGCAAGGAAGCCCTTAAATGTCATTGAGTTGAAGCAGTTCTGTAAGGAGGAATGGGCGAAAATTCCTCAAAACTGAAGTGAGAGACTGACCAACAGTTACAGGAAATGCTTAGTTGAAGTCATTGCTGCTCAAGGGGGTGCCATCAGTTACTGAATCTAAAGGTTCACATACTTTTTCACACATGGATATTGAATGTTGAATCATTTGTGGATTAATAAATGCTGAAAAAGTATCATGTTTTTGTGTCATTTGTTTAATCAGGTTATCTTTATCTATTAGTAGGACTTAGATTAAGATCTTATAACATTTTAGGTTTGAAATAGGTGAACATCCTAAGGGGTTCACAAACTTTTTCTTGGCATTGTATACCATGAATGTATTGCTCTGGGACAACGGCGCCAGAGCCTTTCCAACACCATTGGGGGGGGACACCCTGTCTCTTCTGTGATGTCAGGCTGAGAGCTGCTAGAGCAGACAAGCTTTTCTGAAAAAGGTTTAGGATAATTAAGACTTCCACAATGAGGAAATGAAACATTTACAGCCGAGACGAGTTCACACTGCTTGCCTGTAGTTACTGCCCATCTTGCTCGGCCCATCTTGCTCGGTCCATCTTGCTCATTTGCTTGTTAGTAGTTTATTGATTCCAGAATCTCATAGAGCAGCTTCTTGAAGGATTCCAGGGTGTCAGCTTCAACAACATCACTGGGGAGTTGGTTCCAGACCCTCACAATTCTCTATGTAAAAAAGTGCTTCCTATTTTCTGTTCTGAATGCCCCTTTGTCTATTTTCCATTTGTGACCTTATTTCTTTTTTCAGGTCGAAAAAGTCCCTTGGGTCGACATTGTCAATACCTTTTAGAATTCTGAATGCTTGAATCAGGTTTCCACGTAATCTTCTTTGATCAAGACTGAATAGATTCAATTATTTTAGCCTTTCTGCATATGACGCGCCTTTTAAACCCAGAATAATTTTGGTTACTCTTCTTTGCACTCTTTCTGGAGCAGCAATATCCTTTTTATAGCGAGGTGACCAGAACTGAACGCAATATTCTAGATGAGGTCTTACTAATGCATTGTCCAGTTTTAACATTACTTCCCTAGATTTTAATTCAACACTTTTCATAATATATCCAAGCATCTTGTTGGCCTTTTATACCTTCTCCACATTGTCTAAATGAAGACATTTCTGAATCAACATAAACTCCTAGGTCTTTTTCATAGATTTCTTCTTCAATTTCAGTATCTCCCATATGATATTTATAATGCACGTTTTCATTGCCTGCGTACAGTACACTTTTCTCTATTAAATATAATTTGCCATGTTTCTGCCCAGTTCTGAATCTTGTCTAGATCATTTTGAATGACCTTTGTGGCTGCAATAATGTTTGCCACTCCTCCTATTTTTGTGTCATCTGCAAATTTAATAAGTTTGCTTACTATACCAGAATCTAAGTCATTAATGTAGATTAGGAATAGCAGAGGACCTCATACTAATCCATGAAGTGCTCCATTTTGAGGTTTCTCCTCGAATCAGTACTTTCTGTTTTCTACATGTTAGCCACTCCCTAATCCATGTGCATGCATTTTCTTGAATCCCTACTGAGTTCAGTTTGAGAATTAATCTTTTATGCGGGACTTTGCCAAAAGCTTTCTGGAAATCTAAATAAACCATGTCATATGCTTTGCAATTATCCAATGTTGATGTTGCATCCTCATCTCAGGATACTGTTACCATATAGGTAATTTTCCATGTTGGATCTTATAGTTTACATATAATAAAAGTCAGGTTTATTGGTCTGTAGTTACTTCGTTCAGTTTTGTTTCCCTTTTTGTGGATCGGTATAATGTTTGCAATTTTCAAGTCTGTCAGTACAACCCCTGTGTCAAGAGACTGTTGCATGATCTTGGTTAGCGGTTTGTAAATAACTTCTTTCATTTCTTTGAGTACTATTGGGAGGATCTCATCCAGCCCAGCGGATTTGTTTTTTTTTAAGAGCTCCTAGGCCCTTTAACACATCTGCCTTGGTTATGCTAAAGTTATTTAAAACTGGAAAGGAACAGGTTGGCATGTGGGTCATGTTGTCCATATCCTTCTTTGTAAAAACTTGTGAAAAGTAATCATTTAATATATTTGCTGTTTTTTTCTTCATCTATGCTTTTGCCATTTATATCTCTTAGACATATAACCTCCTCCTTGAATGTTCTCTTGCTGTTATAGTATTGGAAAAACATTTTGGATTTGGTTTTAGCCCCTTTAGCAATGTTCATTTTTATCTCTCTCTTGGCCTTTCTAACTTCCTTTTTGACTTGTGTTTGCAGTTCCAAGTACTCTTTCTGTGTACTTTGTTTTTGGGCGAAACGTTAACAAAAACATTAAGTGGCAGCCATACTACGTTTTATTTTATTGTTCAGAGGGATACAAGGGAGCAATGGAAGTTTAAATCAAAATACAAAATAAAAACCAATGGGAGTATTATTCTTTTACAATTTCTTATAGGTCCTGAAGCACCCTGTAAAAATAATGCTAGCAACTACAAGAGGTAAGTGACCACTGCCCAATCCCATTTATTCCTACAGGCCCCCAGTGGCATTGGAACGATTTTTAAAGTGAGGGTGCTGAGAGCACTAAAATTAAGGACTAGTATAGATCCCCTAATAGAACAATTACAACACAAACACTAAAAGACAAGGTAAGTAGTTAAAATACATAAAACCAATTACAAGAAATAAAGGTAACGAACAAAACGGAAAACACAAAGACTGCTACACGAAATATAAAATTAACACACTAAAACGTGACTGTGTTACAGAACAGCAATAACAACCATTCCCATTGCTATAGCGCGTCTCATCACAAGGATCCCAAAGTGCTTCACACACGAGAAACAAATGAACAAACCATTACATTGAAAACAGTTTATTACAGAATTTTATGAAAAAAAAGAGTTGCAAAATTGGTTTTAATTGTAAAATTAGGCATTGCGAATGTGTGTGTAACAGCGTGGTATATTCTGCCAGGTAGTTACATGAAGACATGAAGTTAAGGGTGCTCTTCCATTTTGACCTTATTTGGAATCGTTACAGAAATCTCCAACAATCTCCCACTGCGGGGATTTGTACAGATGAAATGATTGCTCGTTGAGTCAGTGTGTGTGTAAATGACTCCTAAGACTTTGAATGAAATACATTATATATATATATATATATATATATATATATATATATATATATATATATATATATAATAGATAATTGAGAACTAATACATATAACGGACTTGATTTGAGTTTTTTCAGCAAGGTGTGTCTGATGACGTTCTAGTCTGAAACCCCGCCCCTCACACTGATAGCAATACTGTACACACAAGCCTACTTCACGAACCCAAATAAAGTTGTGTTACTTTTAGCGAAATGTTGGAGAGAAGAAAGTAAAGGCACCAAACAATTTGAATGACCTGTTATCTACAAAAAGCTTTTTCCAAGACTAGAGTCATGGATTTTAACAGTGTGGTGCAACTGCAGGTCATCTTAGGTAAGCTTGGACATGTTTATTTGATTGCACGAAAAAAATAATTATTTGCAAAAACGTGTTGCTGGGTTTAGTTATTTTTTTATATACTGCAATGACTGGTGCACCAATAACTTGTATGAAGAAAAAATACAGTTTGGTAATCTTCCAACTGCACTTTTGTCAGAAAACATTGCTATGAAACAAAATGTGTGTACTAACTCTAATTTTGATATATATTATATATATATATATATATATATATATATATATATATATATATATATATATATATATATATATCAGCAAGCGGGGGGAAGTTGTAACTCATACCGTTTAATAAGTTTTGCTACTTTGGACCAAATTTCTAATCTGTGACAAAAGTCCCTTGAGAACTAGACAATGTGTTACTGTGTTCGCCTTTGTTTGCTAGTACTGTACAGTCCAATCCCGTGTTTGTTAGAAACTGCAACCTGAAATCTAACTTTGTTAATACAGCCCATTTAAAGTTGTGTGCACAGTGAGCGGTACAGTGTTAGATTAAAAAGAAAAAGAATTAACCCTTAGGTAACCACACATTACGGATAACTTGTAGCTGCCTTTGTACACAGATAAATAGTTTCGTTGCAAGTGAACGTTGCGAAGCTTGCGGCATCAGACAGTATACACGCACATGGTAGTGTTATTTAGAAAATGTATATAGCGAAGCTGAATAAAAGGTTTTATGTTTGAGGCTTAAATAAAATACTAGAATTTTATGTAAAATGTGTAACGTGTAAAAGCAGAGTATAATATGGTTGCCCCACCCTCCCGCACTTAGAACGTGACAGAATGGGATATATTAAACTGTGCTTATTGTTACTTGAAATGCTGTCAAATGCTAAATGCAAATACAAGCTAAAGTTGTTACAGATGACTACTAAAATGTGAAGTTGTATTTATTATTATTATTATTATTATTATTATTATTATTATTATTATTATATTATTATTATTAATGCAGTAGTTTTGTAACTATATGGGTGAAAATGACAATGTAATGTAAAAGATTATTTGATACAGACTGTGGAGATTTGCATTGCACACAACTGGCACTGTGACAAGCATCGGATTTGACAAATCAGATAGAAATGGCCACCATAAACACTTCCTGCTGTACCTCAATTGGGTTTGATGTCTCCCAACCAAGTAGTCTTTGCTTAACACTTAAGAGCTTCCACTTTTATAAATAAAACAATGGTCTCAAAGGTTCTGTTAAGAGAACAGTAAATAACAATATAGACTGCTAGTGTGTGTGGCTGCAAGCTATACAACTCCCCAGAGAACATAGAGAGTTCTCTGTGGTGCCTTCAAGATAGACTGCTAGTGTGTGTGTGGCTGCAAGCTATACAACTCCCCAGGGAACATAGAGAGTTATGTGTGCTGCCTTCAAGTCCTGGTACTGAAAAGAGGAAGTTTATTCTCCAGTGTGTCTTCAACTGTACTAAATGCCTTTACAAAGCAAGACATGTTACTGAAATAAATGTTGTGTATATTTACGTTTTTACATCTAAGGTCATATCACAATTTTATCAGAGTCTGACCATTTAGAAAAACAGACACACTTTCTTGAGCCACTTGGCCTGGTATTCTTATCTAATCAACACAATCTTGTTCATTTCTTCCTGGCCCTGGCTGACAGATCTGCAGACTGCTTTCTTAGTTTCTTTTGAAGCTTGCATTTTAAGTTGGGTGAGGGGAGATGAGAGAAAGAATGCAGGAAGAACTCAGCACATACAAGAAAACTATAGAATTATATTAGAATACATACATTTCCCTCACACAAAAAAGAACATGTGTAATTGCCATTGCGTTATTTTTAATATCTGCAAATTCTGCATGCATGACTATAAACACAATTTAGACCAAATCCACAATACTGAGATGACTTTTAGAGTTTAGCATTATATAGAGAACCTCTTGTCCAGCTGTGATACAAGTTGCTACGGTTATTAATAATTAAATTATTGAGTGGATCATAATCTCAGGGTATATGAGACTAGTTGTCTCTCTGCTCCAATTCCACTGTGTGTCTAATTGTGACACCCTTAGCACAAGACACTCAGTATAAAGCTAGGGGTATGTGGAGTCTGTCTGTCCGTCTGTCTATCCAACGGTCTGCATGGCATGCTTACGTTTTTGCTATTATAATGAAATTTGTAAAGGGCATTCTGTGGCATTAGTTATGATGTTATTAAGAGTATCCAAAACTATGGAAGAACACTGTTTGTCTATTTGTATGTTAAATATTTTGTACATGTACACACATTGTAGGTCATAGGGATCAGCTTTTTCTTGTCAGTGATCCATGTAATTTTGTATTTACAGTTGTGGTATAGATAGGACCACTTTTCTTTGTAATTCAGTCTTATACAGAAGAGTCAAAGTGCAAATGTACTTTTGAATCTAGAGGTACAATAGCTGCCTTGGTCCTGTTCTGTATTTCTATGTCATCCGTTTTGCTGACAATAAAGCCTCAATTGCTACAAGTCTGTTAAATATGTTTTTTGTGACTACCCTGGATCCCACTTTGTTAAGATGAAGCAGAGTAATGTTGTTTCGTTTTTTATCATGGTGCAACAGAAGTAAATAAGTAGTCAGCATAGAAGTCACTAATAATGGAGGGTAAAGCTGCACAGTCAAAGACTTTAAATTGCCCAAATGGATGTGAAAACTTTGATCCAGCTCAACAGTCACAAAGCAGAGTCATCAATGTGGAACTGTGCTGTTGGGGGAACAGACAGGGCCTGTAAGAGCCAATGGGAAAGCTTCACACTGGCAGGGCAGTGATGTCATATGCATTCACTTCATTTAAAGGTCTTCTTTGTTAGCGTCAGTGCCAGCCATCCCTGGAATCCAGGTTGTTATGGTTACAGAGTGGAGAGGCAGACTAGGCATGGAGAGAGTTTCAATCGCAGTGGCTTGGCAGTTGCACACCAGCAGATGCAGCGTTTAGTAGAGTAGCATCAGGAGAAAGTCAATTCCAAGCAACTAGACGCCCTTCTTGGGAAAGTAATGACCAATGTGAAATGGGAGGAAAAACAATGTATATTGAGGACCTAGAGCAGCAAAAATACAGACAGCTTGCTATGTATTTATTTATGTATGTATTTATTTATCCCATGTATTTTTAAACTCCTGGGGTAAGAACATGTTGGTTCAAGAAACAAAGTAGCCCCCCGAAGGGAAGAGAATCTCCTGCCAATTCAATTTTAATTTAAATAAATAAATAAATAAATAATATGCATGATTAGTGTGAAGAAAAATAAGTCTATGTGTAGTTTAAAGCTGGGTTTTGTTCCCATGCAGCTATTTAAGTGTTGTGGTTTACTGGTTTAAGCTTAAGAGCTTGATGTCCCACAAAGTACTCTCCACAAATACAAGCGTCAGATCATTTTCAAAGTGTTTCCTGCAGTCTAAAACCTCTCAAATAAATTCTATGTTAATGTTCTACAGTTTCAAACAAGCATCTCAAGATTTTGTCTCTGGGTGTATTTACTTTTTTGTTAAAGTTTTTTTTATTATTATTTTTTTTATTAAGTCCAGTTTAATTTGGTTTGATTTGCGTTTATTATTTTATTCATTGCCCAAAGTGCTGCTTAAACTGATATAATATGTTTCTTACATTCCTTAAATCAGTTCTGAAGGTTTTGTAATTCATTTTTGCACACTTTTCAATAATTTAGTCCAGTCTTTTTTGCTTCCAGTCTGGTACAATTATCAGGTTTTTTTTTTTTCTCCTTTAAAAAACAGTAGAAATCCTAACAGAACTGGCTTATCTAACCCTGTCACAGAACTCCCCATACCCAAAACAAACACTTCTTTGTTGCTTTAAAACGACAAAGGCGGCTAACTGACTGATATATCAACCAACCAGGAACTGCATTTCTAGCATTCTCAGGCTGTTCAATCAGACAATCAGCCTCCCCAGAAAGACACTACATCAGTTAACTCATGGCTGTGCAAAGGATAGCCATCTTGGCTCCAAGTAGATACCCTGCTTCTGAGCCAAGATGGATGCCAGCCACAGAAATATATAACATAAAAAATTCAAGAACAGGAAGAAGACATCCTGCCCACCTTTGCTTGTTTGCTTTGGTGCCAGCATGATCTGTTAGCACTCAGGAGAAGAAAAACAAAAAAAACCCTAACCAGGTTAGTAGTGGAAACGAAATCCCTGGGAATCCGTGGCTAGACGGACCGCATTTCCTCCAAGCAGCTAGCTAAAGGTCTTATTGTGGTAACAGTGAGGGTTATACAGTATTGTTCATGACAGCATCCAGCCTTTTCTTGAAGGATCTGATAGTCTCTGCTTCAACAACTCTGTCCTGTAGCCTGTTCCAATGGTTCACTATCCTTTCTGTGAAAAAGCTCCTTCTCCCCTCAGTTCTGAATATGCCCCTCTTCAGCTTCCACATGTGGCCCCTGGTTCTGTTCTCTGTGACCTGTGAAAAATAATTTTCAGCAGTTACTTTGTTAAACCTCTTGACCATTTTAAATACCTCTGTAGTGTACAAGGTATATTTGTATTTGGACTAGTTTAAATTGTAATAATTGAATTCAAATCATGTAGAACCCGACCTTTATCAAAAGAATCAGACTAGACAAAGTTTCTAGTGAATTCAAAGTAAAGGTTTTGTTAGAAATAACACTAAACAAATGAAAAATTAAAGGTGCAACAACTAAACAAAGATAATACAGAAAGGTATAATTAATAAACTAAACAGTACAAAAAATAAGGTTAAAACAACAACACCCCCACTCCCGCTGGTTGATTAGCAATTAGCGATTCAATGCAATCAATGGGAGATTCCCTTAAGGTTATTGCATTTCCTGACAGCTATTTAAGATGAAGGTTAG
This sequence comes from Polyodon spathula, assembly GCF_017654505.1. NCBI lineage: Eukaryota > Metazoa > Chordata > Actinopteri > Acipenseriformes > Polyodontidae > Polyodon > Polyodon spathula. Next base: position 70,772,580 of record NC_054535.1, read on the forward strand.
TCTTAACAGGGGTATTGTTAGTAACACAAATATTCACTTTAGTTATATTTGGTAATCAAAGCATTGTTAAATCAGTCTCATATATATATAGTTTGGGTTCAGAAGGCAGTTCTCACCCTTGCAAGATAAAGACGCTCTTTGCGTCCAGATAACCTATCGAGAATTACCTATTATCAAGACAGCTAAATTTGTATTCTAGCTTCTAAATGCAGAATGATAATTGCCTTATGAAACAATATGCATCAATTTGTATAAATCACATAAAAACAAATATTATAGTGTTCATTAACTCAAAGCATGAATTGAAAGCAATAATACTTTTCTTACATTCCACGTAAAACAACATTAATTTTACTTTAAGGCCTGCTTATTCTCGAGTTCATAAGAGGATTAAAACACTACTCATTGATTACTTAACGGAAGTTCACTGCCTCTTCCAGCTGTTCTGTGTCTTCAACAGTACAGACGCTTGAAGGATGTCCCGCTGGCAAGGACATGTCTAGGTTCCGGGGTCTGCCTTCCTCGCAGTTCCTTCACCAATATGTGCAATCTTCGTCCGGTTATGTCTGGGATATTCCTCCGGTACTGCTAGCTCAATAAATTGAATATACCTCAATTTATGTTGACTTCAAATATTTATCCAGCTCTTTCTCCGGTGATCAATCGGGGCTAAGTTAGAGATTTGATTACAAGTACTTTCAGGATTTTAGACGTCTCACGCAGCGGACTTCCACACCAAGGCAAACACTAGAATAATTATCTCATATTAGAGTGTCCGAAAACGGTATCTCTGTCCCAGCTGGTCGCAGGCTGGATCTCCAGATTATCACAGTTCAAAGACTGGTTTGTGTATTAGAGCCTTGGATTTTGTGTCAGGAGTGTTGTTTAAATGTCACGCTCATACTTTTCTACGGGTTCTCTCTGCCCCGTGATTGGATAGTTTGGTTAATTTGGGCAGTGCCTGAGCCCATGTGAAGTGTTTTTCATTGGTTGTTCTCGTACCAACACGGCCCCTTGTTCTCCATTGGTTCGCTGTTCTATCCCCTATCAGCTGGATTTATGACATAGACTGGTTTTCATCTTAAGTGTCAAGGCACCTAGAACTGTTTGGCTTGTGGCACCGAAAGAGTCAATGCACGATTGTGAAGATAAGCCATATATCCAGTATTTAGTTTACGACTCTTTTTAAAAGCATTCTTTGTCAGTGGGGGAGTTTGTGACCAGAAACCGAGAGACACAGAATGGTTTAAAATTCCTCTCTGTATATTCCAATTCTGTTACTTTCATGCACAGAATGATATTATGACCCCCCGACGCTAAACCTCTATTAAGTCGCCTCTGACTTTTTAGGCTATACAGATTCAGCTCTTTTTCTATCTTCAAATGACATACCCTTCAGTCCTGGAATTAATTTTGTTACTCTCCTCTGTACTCTTTCTGATGCCTCTATATCTTTCTTATGATGTGGTGACCAGACCTGGAAACAATATTCTAGGTGTGATCATACCAGTGAACTTGTCTAAATCTCTTTGTATTGTAAAGTTGCTGATTGGGAGTTGGCTACACCTTCCAGTTTTGTGTCATCTGCAAATGTGTGTAGCTTACTGATTATGTCTTGGTCCAGGTCATTTATATAGATTAGGAATAACAATGGTCCCAATACTGATCCCTGTGGTACCCCACTTGTTATGTTATTCCAGTTTAATGCCTGTGCAGGGTCTTTACCCTGTCACAGTAACACACAATACCCTGTAGCTTCTTTCTTGTGTAAACCACATATTTTCAGGAACAGACACAGGCAAGAAATGCCTCTGTCTTGTGGCTCCAGTGTTGTTTGTGAGTTTAGCCAAGAACTAAATCAACTTTTGTACCTAGAATTCAACCTGGACTGTGAGTTTTGACATCGTCTGGCAGTAACAGTAAACCCTTTGTATTTCTCTCTGTAGAACAGAGCTCTTGTGCTTTAGCAGGACTGAATTAGTCAATGCAACGAATTGCAATGCAAAGAATTAGCAAGGCTGGGAAACTGGGTGTCACTGATTCAGTAACACAACTGCAGGATTAAAAGCATTACACTAGCTACTTTATATTCTGCAGCCGTTTTACTGAAAGAACGTTACATCAGTGGGGATCTCAGATCACACTGCCGTGTTTGCATTTTTGTGATTTTTTTTTTTCGCCCCCATCATTTTTATGTTGAGCTCTGCATAACAGTTTTGATAAATTAAGCTTCTCTCATCGGCAGTATTCCTGAAAAATGAAGACGATATAGCTCAGTTTGTATTAAAAAAAGGCATTAAAAAAAGGATTATATGACAAATGGAAATTTTTCTACCATTCACTTTCATTTGGATTCCAAATTGCGTTGTCCTGTGATAAACACCGCAGTGCAGTTCAGAGAAGCAAACACCACACAGAGAGCAGTGAGAGCCTAGCAACAGGAGCCAGTCACTCAGCTCAATGACTCATTTATTCAAAATCCGAGTGGAAGACAATGGAAAGACCAAAGCGCTTTCTTAAAATAAATAGACTGAGAGGAGGCATGGCATTTACTTGGAGACAGCAGTGACCCTCGCAACTGAAGTACCCAATCTGAGGTCCTGTCTGGGATTGTATCTGCTCGGAACACTGCAGTCTCATTGTCCACGTGAGGCAGCAGTTGTATAGGACATTGGACGAGTAGTTTGGTTCAGAATCTGTTCTGTCTCTGCAATTACAATGTCATTAAAAGAATGTTACTTTAATGAATCAAGAGTCGCTTACAGTAGGGGAAGTTGTGACAAGGTTAGAGCTACCTGAATGAACTATTCTCCTATAAAGCGAGCTTACAATAAACTCTGCAAGATATGAGATATGTAAGAGCAAGTAAACTAAAGCATACAGCTCTAGCCTTGCATCACACTATAGAATTAACAAATTATGCTTCATAAAGTCAAATGAAACCTGCTAAATAGTGTTTTGTTAGCATACTGAATTACATACAGCTTTGTAGTTTTCCATATACTGTACTTAACAAAAATGTCAAAATCTGACATTTCAAAATATAACATGAAATGCTGTACTAATACTATGGCTTCTAGTAGACCTTTGCAAAATCATTTGGCCATAGCTGTATGTTTTCTTTAAGATGCGCTTAATTTCAGTTTTGTAAGATAGCCCACAATGAATGAAGCAAGCGTGTGCTTGGAGGTTTGCTTTAGCCTATATGTTTTGGTACAACTAATTAGACCAATTTGTTACAGAAAGTACAAACTGTTGTGGTATTATATTTGTGGTCGGCTTGGTGTCAGGCTGCATAGCATCCAGGCTTTGTATTCTAGTCTTTAATGAGTTGAATAAGAAGAAGATTCAAATTTACTGTGCACAGTTTCTGTTGGGTTTCTTAGTCCCTGCAGGGCATGCATCTCCAAGAAAGGACAGACTGATGTGTTCATGTTTTACATACTGAAATACTGTATATGAGAAACTGGACTCTTTTGGTAGCCCAGGCTATGTTTTTTACTATTCTGTCAGACAGACTATGGGCAGTACTTGTTGACTGAATTATTGTATTTGAAACTTTTCCTAAATGTCTACTTCTTACATGCTACAAAATAGTTTGTGCCTTTCAGGAGGTAAGCGGGTGTATTTACAAATAACTGTCAATTTTTAATAATAACGAATCCACCCTGCATACCAGCAATAGTATGAGGGTACAACAGCAGGTTTACAAAAACACACTGCTCCGGCGCATTTGTACTTTTAGCGTAAGGGGCCGTAGTCACTTAGCTGTGTCCCCTTTGTACTGCCGGACTACTCCCTCTGATCAGCCCAGCACCATTCTCTATCCAATCATTACGAGCACCACATCTGACCACAATAGATTTGTTTAGCAGTGTTGCAACTACATTCTTTCTCCAAAATGGCTGGGTCAGGCCTTCTTTGTGAAAGTGTACCACCCTGGTCGGGAGGTGCACTTGCAGCTCAGAGTCCTTATCTCCTTGTCACAGTGCCTTATACACTTAATTAAAGAAATTATTTTTAGTTTATCTTTTTTGGGGGGTTTATGAATGTCAGTCACAATGACAGCCTGTTGCAATCCCTTTGCACAACATTTCTACATTTATCAAGATAACAAAGCTCTGTGTCTGCCAGGATGATGTGACCAAAACAATTGCTTTGCTGTTCCAGACAACTTTGACACACCAGTGACAATGGGTTGCATTTCTTTCTTTGCTGTCTTTTGAATATTTTTATATAACCTGGTACATAAATCATGTTTATATTAATCAAATTTAATCAGATCTACTTTTCAATGTGAACACAATTTCATGTTCCCTTGACATTTGATATTGTGCTGCCTTTTAAAAAATGTTTAATCCCTGTTCTTGCAGAACCTAGTAAAGATGGGTGGAATTCACAAGACACATGCAATTTTAAACAACATCAAGTGTAAGATACAGTTTGCCATCGAAATTCACTTGCCACTGTAGTGACGCTGCATTGTCGTTGGAGACCACTAGATTAGGCAGAGCAGTCTGATAGGCTAATAAAAGTGTGCTTATTGCAATAACAGGTAACGGCTGGTGTTTAATACTTTTTACTATATATCCCAGGGATTTACAGGTCATGCAACATCAGTGCTCTGCCAGTCTTTGTGAATCAGTTGACTGATTTAATAAGCTGTTCTCTGGAACGTGTTGCAGCTGGTGCTGATAGATGTCACATGCCTTCCTTCAGGAACAGCCTCACTGCATGCTCCTACGTGTTGATGTGCTTCTACACTCAACCCATTGCTACGTCCTCAAAGTTGGCTCCATCTGTCTTTGTTGTCTTGGACCCAGTTGATTGAACTAAGGTTGAGGTTCACAATAATGAACAGTTTTGAGACACAGTTTAGTGGGCTATTTAATTAACAATCAAAGCAGTACTGGATGGTTAAAATATGGTCATCCCTGACATTGTATTCATGGTTACAGACAAAGTGGACTTGCATGCATTGGAGACTTTTTATATAACCTTTGTGCACAAAGGGCTATATTTGGTTATATATACAGGCGTCTGCCAATTAGACAAAGTACTATCTTGATCTGACTGGGAAATGCTTTTTAGCAACTCATTGAGAGACGAGCCCCTCTGCATGGCCTAGGGCACATAACAGATGGGGAGGAAAGTAAATTCCAGATAGCAGCTGCTATGCCATTGCATTTCTATATATGAACACCAGCAGTAACGCCAGGTACTGGATGCTGGTAATCATCATTGCTGTGGTCCATCTGTTTGGGATGATCTCTAGTTTAGAGTGACAGGGCTCCCAGTTTTTCAGCAGCTTCTTCTAGTTGCAGTTCTCCATAGGAAAGTTTTTTTTTTTTCTGTAGTGCCATCTCAGCAGGAAACTTACTTGCATGGACTTTCAAGATTGGGTTCAGCTTTCTATACAGCTCCGATAAAGAAGGCCACATGAACCAATTATTAAGTTGCAAGAAGGTGGCAGGACACAGGCCTTGATTTGAAATCTGCCCAACTGTAAAATGGTATTTACTTAAGAAAATAGAAAGTAATTAAGTTAATGATGATGCTTTTTGTAGAAACATCCAAATTGTTTATGGCGGTGTATTGGTTAAAATAGTTAGCTGCAAGCAATACAAGGCTTTGCATGAGTAGACATGACATCATGAGCTTGAGAACTAAATGACACCATGAGATCAGAAACATAGATTTATCAGCACAAGACTAGAGTTCTCCCATCTGCACAGTTATCAGCATAAGACTAGAGTCCATCATGTCTGCACAGTTATCAGCACAAGACTAGAGTTCTCCCATCTGCACAGTTATCAGCATAAGACTAGAGTCCATCATGTCTGCACAGTTATCAGCACAAGACTAGAGTCCTCCACGTCTGCACAGTTATCAGCACAAGACTAGAGTCCTCCACGTTTGCACAGCTATCAGCACAAGACTAGAGTCCTCTGCATCTGCATAGTCATCAGCACAAGACTAGAGTACTCTGCGTCTGCGCAGTCATCAGCACAAGACTAGAGTCCTCTGCGTCTGCACAGTTATCAGCACAAGACTAGAGTCCTCTGCATCTGCGCAGTCATCAGCACAAGACTAGAGTCCTCTGCGTCTGTGCAGTCATCAGCACAAGACTAGAGTCCTCTGCATCTGCATAGTCATCAGCACAAGACTAGAGTCCTCTGTGTCAGCGCAGTCATCAGCCCAAGACTAGAGTCCTCTGCATCTGTGCAGTCATCAGCACAAGACTAGAGTCCTCTGCGTCTGCACAGTCATCAGCACAAGACTAGAGTCCTCTGCGTCAGCGCAGTCATCAGCCCAAGACTAGAGTCCTCTGCATCTGCCCAGTCATCAGCACAAGACTAGAGTCCTCTGCATCTGCGCAGTCATCAGCACAAGACTAGAGTCCTCTGCGTCTGCGCAGTCATCAGCACAAGACTACGGTACTCCCCATCTGTGCAGTTATCAGCACAAGACTACAGTCCTCTGCATCTGTGCAGTCATCAGCCCAAGACTACAGTCCTCTGCATCTGCGCAGTCATCAGCACAAGACTACAGTCCTCTGAGTCTGTGCAGTTATCAGCACAAGACTAGAGTCCTATGAGTCTGCGCGGTTATCAGCACAAGACTAGAGTCCTCCACGTCTGCACAGTTATCAGCACAAGACTAGAGTCCTCTGCATCTGCGCAGTCATCAGCACAAGACTAGAGTCCTCTGCATCTGCGCAGTCATCAGCACAAGACTAGAGTCCTCTGCATCTGCATAGTCATCAGCACAAGACTAGAGTACTCTGCGCCTGCGCAGTCATCAGCACAAGACTAGAGTCCTCTGCGTCTGCGCAGTCATCAGCACAAGACTAGAGTCCTCTGCGTCTGCGCAGTCATCCGCTCAAGACTAGAGTCCTCTGCGTCTGTGCAGTCATCAGCACAAGACTAGAGTCCTCTGCGTCTGCGCAGTCATCAGCACAAGACTAGAGTCCTCTGCATCTGCGCAGTTATCAGCACAAGACTACAGTCCTCTGCATCTGCGCAGTCATCAGCCCAAGACTACAGTCCTCTGCATCTGCGCAGTCATCAGCACAAGACTACAGTCCTCTGCATCTGCGCAGTCTTCAGCACAGGACTACAATCCTCTGAGTCTGCGCAGTTATCAGCACAAGACTAGAATCCTATGAGTCTGCGCAGTTATCAGCACAAGACGGTCTTGTATGTAGAGTTCAGATTGCATGTACAGCACACTCCATTCAGTGATGGGTTCCTAATTAAAGTTGCAAATCATATCATTTTAAATTAACCAATGTCCTTATTTTCTTTTTTCATTTATTGATTCGAAATGTACCGTAATTTTTATCATTTAGGTCAGATTAACCCCCCACCCCTTCCACCTCATTCCAGGTCATGAAACTTGGGACCTATGAAAACAATGTTCCAACAGCCCCCTTGTAGAAATGAAAATCACTCAGTGGTGCACAATGAACAGAATGAACAGTCATGCAGTACTGTAGTTATTCCATGAATGTGGACGGATGGATAACCACTGTGCCCCAGAAGTAGAATTGCTTTCCTTAGAACAAGCTCAGCATCAGCTTGGCAACTTGTTCTGATTTGTCCAGTCATTCTATCCATGGATTTGAATCCATGCAAGATGGATTTCAAAATGAGATCCAGTTAATAATAATAATAATAATAATAATTATTATTATTATTATTATTATTATTATTATTATTATTATTATTATTATTATTATTATTATTAATATACACTAGTGTATATATTAATTGCTTCTGGTGTTTTGATTTGTTGTGCATAGGAAGTAAAACCACTACAACTGAAAATATTGGAAAATTGTCAAAATAGGAAAATTAGTAATTGTCTAATTTAATTGATGACTTTAATAGGCCACACGTGCAATTAATTAAAAATAGTAAGAGAAAGGGAACACAGAGCAACACATGATGAAATTCATGAGACTCTTTACAACTTGTTTAAGATGCCTAACTAAAGTATGATGTGATCTAACATTTTTCACACTGCTGTACGTTGTGCATTGATCATTGCTACGCTTGAGAAAAGAGCATGCAGTGGTGCTGACCCCGTTGCAGAGTCTGACTGAAGCACAGAGCCAGGAACTGCTGCAATATAAACACGCTTCACAAAGCCAAGTGTATCTTTTATCTTTAAGGCTAATTCCCTCTGGAATGTGGGGGTTGGGGAGACCCAGTCCATCTTCACTCCAGCCGTCCCTTGTTTTGCCTCCATGAATGAACCCAGCCCACTGAGCAAACAGACTGTGTGTCTGATGAAGAGAAAGCATCCTGCTTTTGAGCTGATTGCAACACTCTACATGTTTAACACTTGGGTAATGTTTAAGTGTTTGAACTTTTAACCCATAGTATGAAAAAGTAACAACATAAAGCCAATGTTTTGTGGCATTTAAAAATGTAAAAGAACAGTTGCCAGTACTTTAACGGTTGCATTTAAAAAAAAAGATATACACCTACCCCTCATTATATATGGCCCTCACTGTACTACAGATTCGAATATATCGCCGTCCTGGAGTTAACTCCCCATTTTTACAGTCGAACTGCATATGCCTTAGCTGCAATATACATAGGCCAATTCACTTAGAATTACTGTTCATTTTATTTCGTACTGCACATCACAAACAAATATACAAAGCAATTATCAGCTCCCTAGCAACAAGCCTGCTATGTTGGGAATGGATTCTTTCAATGTTGCGGGTTTGTTGCGAGGAAGACTGATGAAATTAATTGGAGACTTAAGCATTACACTCCACAGTACGAATCAAAACAGTGTGCATAGAGGATTTATATTGGACCCTGACGTCTCCAATAAAACAAGGGAGTGCTTGTACAGTATTTGTCAGCCTATTTGTTTTTCTATTGTTCTCTCAATATATTGCGGCCCTCGATATATAGCGGATTTATACTGGACCCCAGCACCCACGATATATCAAGTGGGCAGTGTATTTTATTTAGAGAATTAACAAGGTCACACAACAATTGAACATCTATTAAATCGTTCACCATGCAATACTTGACCTATGGTTGAAATGGAAACCCCAGTCCCACTTGCAGCCAGTTCACTTTGAATATCTTTGGCAGTCAATCTTGGATTGTTATTAACCTTCCTCACAATTCTTCTACTTGTGCTTAGTGAAATAACCTTTATTCTTCTAGACAGAGGGAGCGTTGTGACAATACTACTCTTGAATACTTCTTGATAATAGAAATAGTAGTTGAAATTGGGATACTCAGATGCTCGGAAATCTTCTTGTATCCTTCTCCAGCTTTATGACAATAAATAATTTTCTTCCTAAGGTCTTCACATAGCTGTTTACTTTTTCCAGTATTGACATATTGGTAATGACAGCAATCACCCTATCCTGAGTTTCACTATTTGAAAATGAATAAACACAGTGCGCTGCCATCGAGACAGAACAGCAACTACTGTGACAGCCAGTAGTCCACAAGTAGAGTCAAAATGTAGCTTAAAAAAAAAAAATGCAGACACCTGTGGAAGTTGATAAGCTTGAGGCACAAGCATTCCTTTTGGGTAATATGATAATAGCTGCACCTTGCTAGCGAAAGCATGAGTCTGAAGCATGAATTGACAGGTAGTGATAAATGAGTGGCTTACAGCTGCTGCAGTTCCAGACACTGCCAACAGGTGGTACTGCAGGCAGGTCAGGAGCCAAGGTCTGGGGGGTTATATCTAGAGCAGTGGTTCTTGACTGAGGAGGGGGGGGGGGGTCAAACTTTATTTTAAATTTGTTATGCTAGCTTAGTACAAAAAAAAAAAATTGCTAATGTGGGGCGTTCATCAAAAAAGGTTGAGAACCCCTGATCTAGAAAGTGAAAATTGCCCTTGCAGTATGACATTCTATATCCAAAAGTAATGCGAGTGTGCTGAGGGGTCCTGTCTGTGCAGACGCTTGCTTCTCATCATACTGTATTCATGAAAGGGATGTATGTGCCAGTGTACTTGATCAGAATAGTCAATTCAGTATTAGCTACTTGATTGCAAGTATACATGTACATGTAATAAATGGGATTGTCTTGTTTTTGCATATTAAAGAAACTACATTTTGTTGTCTCTTTTCCACAGCTTGCATTCTTCGGATTTCTGAAGCTTTTAATGTTGGAATATCAGGAGCCAAGGTATTCACAGGACCTGCCTCTGAGCAGTTTGGATACACAGTGCAACAGTTTACAAGTGCTAATAACAAATGGTAAGCATCTTGTCTCCAATGCAAAAAGGGGCTTCTTTGTGGAGCTCTAAACTTTCTGCATTCCTGTTTTCCAGTTGACTGTATATGTTTTAATTTATCAATACTTAATTATAAATAAACTAATTTATGGTTCATTTTGTATTCCTTATCCCATTTCCTTATTTATTTAGCTATTACATTCATTTCTGATTTTTCCTATTTGAAAATGTAAAGTAATTGTCTTGCAGGATGTGAAGCAGCCAAACACCCCATAATGTTTAAATTAATATGAAGCAAGAACACTTAAGGAGCAATTCCGAAGGAGGGTACAGTACACGTACTCTGCTGTTTGACCACTACATGATTTCATTGCTCTGCTGTGACTGTTCATTCCACAACAGCATAGAGTGCATATGAGTTATGGGAAACATTAGGTCTTCTAGATTAGTGTTAATTGGGATCTGTGAAACGAGCCATTTAGAATGTAGCTTTATATTCGTTATACATATTAATCTAATTCTCTCAGTAAAATCGATTCTGAGTATCATAACCCTTTTGCAGTAGTATTTTTACAAAGCTGGTGTCAGAGACAATTTGAGGTAGTGATTTAGTTTTTATTTGCTGGGTTATAAACATGTTTTATACAGTTAACCTACCATCCTATTTCACAAGCTGTTCACAACTGATACAGTGCCCCCAGTAAAGCACACTTCTTCTACGTCGCAATTCTGATTTGACTTCAGTTACATTTTTCATTAAGAGATGCCATTCCCCTTGCATTGCATACTTGGGTGTGTATGCTTGTCTTTCTAATGTAATTATTGCTCCACCTTATTTGATGTTTTTTTTTAGCACATTTATTTATTCCTAAAATGAAAAAGAATGTGGTAAAACCCTTACTATGTACACCTGGGATTATGTGAGTAATAAGGAAGCAAGTGTAGGCAGGTTTCTTGTTTGTTCTCGCCAGAAACATCTGTGAGAACAATGCATGCTAAAACCTGCCTAAGAAAATAATACCACATGAAAAAAAATGGCTCTCTTGGGAGTTTAAATCCATGACAATCTGATCGGGGTCCTGAAGCAGACTGCTTTCCAAACAGGGAGACCTTCTGCATTCCCAATGGATCACAAACACATTGACTGGGCTGGGGTTCACCAGTGAAATACCACTGCAGTACCTGCACTATGTTAATGGTGCAAATAGAAAAGTATAGGGCTTGGCTTGGATTAGTCAGTATTTCAAAAGCCTGCACAGTATTGAGGCCAGCAATTTGTTTACATGTGTTCCCACATTATTTCAATCAATCTGGAAAGTGGCCATGATATATGAGAAATCCTGTCTATGAAATTGATTTTATCTGGGCTGCCATGTAGAAAGCAAGGGGAGCTCCACTCCTTGTTTCTCGTGGAAATCTGGTCTATTGGAGAATATTCAGCTTAAAGGACTTCCTTTGTTTGTTAATACTCTTAATTTCCTGTAAAGATCTTCACCAAAATGATAATGTTAAACAGGCTTTCTCCTTCCCCTCGGGAGAACATGTTTTTCTTCTCTTCATAATATAAGTTTAGAAGCTGAAGTTTCAAAAAGGAAATTAAAAGAAAAAATAATTCAAACCTAAATCCCCAGTTTTGGATAATAAACAATTCAAACAACACCTAGAAGTTCAGGGTCGATTCCCGTTTGCAGTGAGCTGGGGGCCTGAGGGAACGCTGGACTCTTTTTGTGTTTAAACAGGGTACGGAGAAAACCCTGAGATAACAAAACAGCAACACGCGAAACTCTTTTGTTAACCCTCATTTTTTTTAATATTACACTCACACAATTTTAAATACAGAATAGAAACAAATCTACTGCGCAGCACAGTATATTGTGCTCCTCTGTTTTTGTTGTGTTTGTCTAGTTCTTGAGAAAAGGATACTGGTTGTTGGTGTTGCATTACAGGGTACTGCGGTGCCAGCACCACGCCGCCTTCTACAGCTTGCTCCTGCCAGGTTTCATTCCTCTATGGCACACACCTTTCTCCCTGCAGATCGGTGTACTGGTCAAGTCAAATTTTGGTTTTAACTGGAAATGCAAACTAACTAAACTAAAATGAATCAATTCAGTAATGACCCGTCTTTATTTATATATTTATATAAATAAAGCTATATATGTATAGCTCTTTCAATGACGATTTAAATATAGCCCGACCTAAACTGACATGTCAGGGAGTGGAGCATTAAAGAGAACAGAGCCCCTTCATTGTAATCTAATGACTTGTTTCCTGTTATAATATGGTACAGAGACAGTTTCCAGTGACTGGCTTGCTAGACTGCATGGGATTCTATTTCTCTAATCCTTCCTCCCACAGCACACTGTGAATCTCTTTTGTATCACAGAACCTCCGGTCAGGGTGAGCCCTCTGAACTCTACTGTATTAGACCACAGTTGTCTGCCGAAATGTTCTGTAAAGAACATGCTTTTTCTTTTTTTTGTGTGTGTATGTGTCCTGTCATTCTTAAAAACTCCCTTTTTGGACCCTTTCCACCACAAAGGAAGCACAGTTTACATTGAAAATGTACAACAGCCCAAAAATACAACTCCTCAGATGCTACCAGCAGCATATATACAGTTGTAGTTGCATGGTTATAACTGTAATGCATTTCATGTGTTGTGTTCATATGTTGCAGCTACAACTGATTGTTTGCTCAAATAAAGCAGTGGTATGTAGAGACAGGAATTCACCTATAAAAAGCACAGGCAGCTTATTATGCTGGATATGCACAGTGTATACTGTATTACAGACATGCTGGGATTTAAAGAAGCTGGATATACACAGTGTATACTGTATTACACATGCTGGGATTTGAAGAGGCTGGATATGCACAGTGTATACTGTATTACAGACATGCTGGGATTTGAAGAGACTGGATATGCACAGTGTATACTGTATTACACATGCTGGGATTTGAAGAGGCTGGATATGCACAGTATACAGACATGTTGGGATTTGAAGAGGCTGGATATGTACAGTGTATATTGTATTACACATGCTGGGATTTGAAGAGGCTGGATATGCACAGTGTATACTGTATTACACATGCTGGGATTTGAAGAGGCTGGATATGCACAGTATACAGACATGTTGGGATTTGAAGAGGCTGGATATGTACAGTGTATATTGTATTACACATGCTGGGATTTGAAGAGGCTGGATATGCACAGTGTATACTGTATTACACATGCTGGGATTTGAAGAGGCTGGATATGCACAGTATACAGACATGTTGGGATTTGAAGAGGCTGGATATGTACAGTGTATACTGTATTACACATGCTGGGATTTGAAGAGGCTGGATATGCACAGTGTATACTGTATTACACATGCTGGGATTTGAAGAGGCTGGATATGCACAGTGTATACTGTATTACACATGCTGGGATTTGAAGAGGCTGGATATGCGCAGTGTATACTGTATTACACATGCTGGGATTTGAAGAGGCTGGATATGAACAGTGTATACTGTATTACAGACATGCTGGGATATGAAGCACTTAATAAAAGCATCATTTATACGCTGCTCTGTATTAGGGCCTGTGGCAGAGCAAAGCTCTGCCCTTTTAAATTGGCAGGGATGGGGTTAACTTCCCCTGCCTGCCTGGGTTTATTATGTTCAGGTGGCTGGGGTTGATTAGTTGATTAGGTTGATTAACGATCAATCAGCGCCCAGCCACCTGATATAAAAGGAGGCCTCTGCTTCTCATTTGGGGAGAGAGAGCTGAGGAAGCAGGTTGGTTTTTTTTGGGGTTGTTTGGAAAGCTTGAATCCAGTGAAGGCATTGCCCAGCCTGGAGATTGTTATTTTTGTAAATTTTGCTTTTTGTCTTTCTTTGTGTTTAAATTGTTTTGTTTTGGCCCTTGTGCCCTTTCATTTTGTGTTTATTTATAATAAAAGTATATTTTGTTTGAACTGAAGTCTGTCTCTGGGCCTCTATCCACTCGCCAGCCTGCCACATTTGGTGTCAGAGGTGGGATAGCGCCACCTAGAGGCTCAGAGCAGTATTTTTGTTTTGTTTTGTGGAATTTTTGGGATAATTTCTTTTTTTTTTTTTTTTTTTTTTTTTTTAAAAAATGGGAAAGAGCAGACAGCGACAAAAACAGGAAAAGCAGCAGCAGCTGAAGAAATGTAAGCTGCTGCAGCCACCGCTGGAGGACCCGGCCAGCCTCTTCCCCTGGTGTTCCTGGTGTGGGAAGGAGGACCATCGTTGGCGGTCCTGCCCAGACGTGCCACCGGCAAACTGGTGTGGCCGGTGTGAGGAGGACGGCCACAACTGGGCAGGATGCCCCTACAACCAGGCCCAGGAAGAGGTGTCGTGTTCACCCCGGGCATCAGGGGCCACCCCACTACCTCCAGCACCACCACCTTCACCACCTTCACAGGAGATCTGGGACTGGTTGATGCACCCTGAGGCAGACCTCGTCCACGATCTCCCCATAGTTATCAACACGCTGTGGCGTCGAGATGGGGAGAGGTGGGAACAGTGGGAGGAACAGCACCACCCGGCCTCCTTCCCAGAGGTTGCCCTCATGGTGGTTAATTACCTGGCGGTAGACATGGGAGATGCCCCGGTCACTCCAATAAAGAGGGGTGAGCCGCCTTCCCGAGAGGGGTGAGCCGCCTTCCCGAGAGGGGTGAGCCGCCTTCCCGAGAGGGGTGAGCCGCCTTCCCGAGAGCCAGAGAGGGGTGAGGAGCTGCCGTCGTCCCCAGAGCCAGAGAGGGGTGAGGAGCTGCCGTCGTCCCCAGAGCAAGAGAGGGGTGAGGAGCCGCCGTCGTCCCCAGAGCCAGAGAGGGGTGAGGAGCTGCCGTCGCTCCCAGAGCCAGAGAGGGGTGAGGAGCTGCCGTCGCTCCCAGAGCCAGAGAGGGGTGAGGAGCTGCCGTCGCTCCCAGAGCCAGAGAGGGGTGAGGATCTGCCGTCGTCCCCAGAGCCAGAGAGGGAGGAGGAGCTGCCGTCGCTCTCAGAGCCAGAGAGGGGTGAGGAGCTGCCGTCGTCCCCAGAGCCAGAGAGGGGTGAGGATCTGCCGTCGTCCCCAGAGCAAGAGAGGGGTGAGGAGCTGCCGTCGCTCCCAGAGCCAGAGAGGGGTGAGGAGCTGCCGTCGTCCCCAGAGCCAGAGAGGGGTGAGGAACTGCCGTCGCTCCCAGAGCCAGAGAGGGGTGAGGAGCTGCCGTCGTCCCCAGAGCCAGAGAGGGGTGAGGAGCTGCCGTCGCTCCCAGAGCCAGAGAGGGGTGAGGAGCTGCCGTCGCTCCCAGAGCCAGAGAGGGGTGAGGAGCTGCCGTCGCTCCCAGAGCCAGAGAGGGGTGAGGAGCTGCCGTCGCTCCCAGAGCCAGAGAGGGGTGAGGAGCTGCCGTCGCTCCCAGAGCCAGAGAGGGGTGAGGAGCTGCCGTCGCTCCCAGAGCCAGAGAGGGGTGAGGAGCTGCCGTCGTCCCCAGAGCCAGAGAGGGGTGAGGATCTGCCGTCGTCCCCAGAGCAAGAGAGGGGTGAGGATCTGCCGTCGTCCCCAGAGCCAGAGAGGGGTGAGGAGCCTCCGTCGTCCCCAGAGCCAGAGAGGGGTGAGGAGCTGCCGTCGCTCCCAGAGCCAGAGAGGGGTGAGGAGCTGCCGTCGCTCCCAGAGCCAGAGAGGGGTGAGGAGCTGCCGTCGCTCCCAGAGCCAGAGAGGGGTGAGGAGCTGCCGTCGCTCCCAGAGCCAGAGAGGGGTGAGGAGCTGCCGTCGCTCCCAGAGCCAGAGAGGGGTGAGGAGCTGCCGTCGCTCCCAGAGCCAGAGAGGGGTGAGGAGCTGCCGTCGCTCCCAGAGCCAGAGAGGGGTGAGGAGCTGCCGTCGCTCCCAGAGCCAGAGAGGGGTGAGGAGCTGCCGTCGCTCCCCAGAGCCAGAGAGGGGTGAGGAGCTGCCGTCGCTCCCCAGACCAGAGGGAGCCGGGCCGCCGCCTCCGCCTCCGCCACCAGAGGGAGCCGGGCCGCCGCCGCCGCCTCCGCCACCAGAGGGAGCCGGGCCGCCGCCGCCGCCTCCGCCACCAGAGGGAGCCGGGCCGCCGCCTCCGCCTCCGCCACCAGAGGGAGCCGGGCCGCCGCCGCCGCCTCCGCCACCAGAGGGAGCCGGGCCGCCGCCGCCGCCTCCGCCACCAGAGGGAGCCGGGCCGCCGCCTCGCCGCCTCCGCCACCAGAGGGAGCCGGGCCGCCGCCTCCGCCTCCGCCACCAGAGGGAGCCGGGCCGCAGTCGCCGCCTCCGCCACCAGAGGGAGCCGGGCCGCAGTCGCCGCCTCCGCCACCAGAGGGAGCCGGGCCGCAGTCGCCGCCTCCGCCACCAGAGGGAGCCGGGCCGCAGTCGCCGCCTCCGCCACCAGAGGGAGCCGGGCCGCCGTCGCCGTGCTACCTTGGAGATTCGGGGCCCCCTCAACCAAAGAAGGCTTGGGGGCTCCGACGTCAACCCCGCCCACCACCACCCACCATAACAGCCCACCCAAGGGACATAATTGGACTCTTGGGGGGGGGGGGAAGGGGGGAGTTGGCCGATTGCGGCCGGTGTACGTTGTACATGGGGGGAGGTGTGTGGCAGAGCAAAGCTCTGCCCTTTTAAATTGGCAGGGATGGGGTTAACTTCCCCTGCCTGCCTGGGTTTATTATGTTCAGGTGGCTGGGGTTGATTAGTTGATTAGGTTGATTAACGATCAATCAGCGCCCAGCCACCTGATATAAAAGGAGGCCTCTGCTTCTCATTTGGGGAGAGAGAGCTGAGGAAGCAGGTTGGTTTTTTTTGGGGTGGTTTGGAAAGCTTGAATCCAGTGAAGGCATTGCCCAGCCTGGAGATTGTTATTTTTGTAAATTTTGCTTCTTGTCTTTCTTTGTGTTTTAAATTGTTTTGTTTTGGCCCTTGTGCCCTTTCATTTTGTGTTTATTTATAATAAAAGTATATTTGTTTGAACTGAAGTCTGTCTCTGGGCCTCTATCCACTCGCCAGCCTGCCACAGGGCCTCTCTGGTTTTAAGCCACGGTGTGAAGCCTCAGCCTGACAGCTCAAGGGATCGCTGATCCTCCAGAGCCCTGCAATGTGGCATCTGAGTCGGAGCTAATCTTCATGTCTGCCTGCAATATCACAACAGAATCTTACATGGTGGCTGGTATTGAGGAGAGTAAAGACCTTCCACCTTAGTAATAAAGCAGCCCTCACTGTGGTTTGACAGCACTGGAGTCTTAACTGAGACATATGAAAGTTAGCATCTTTACAACCCCAAAGAAAAAGGGTCACAAAGACAGCTGTAGCGGGTGACGTCAGACCCAGGAACAGAAACCAAAACATGCTTTTGCTGGCAGGTGAAAACTGAGCTGTGGTGCTCAGTTTATTTATTAAATAATAATACAAACAGAAAGAGTTAAACAAAACACACAACACGAAAATAAAGGGCGCGTTGGCCAAACAAACAAACAGACAAAACAGACGTGGACGAACCCAACAAACAAGTACCATGCTGGCACTTCCAGCACGCTGTTGCAATTGCTATATTCTTTTAAATTCATTCTCCTCTCACCCGTTCTCCACTTCCCAAACACACAACCCCGAGTGAGTGAAAACTTGCTGCTTTTATGCAACTGTACCGAGACTCGATTGCTAATCAATCATTCAATTGGAGACTCGGTACAGCTGCACGTGAATTAATAAAGTGCAATTCCCCGTGCTCACATATTATTACATTTTACCTGCACGTGAAGTGCTGTGCAATCCTCGTGCCTAAATACAAATTACACTTTATAACACTTGTGCTCATAACCCATATTTATTTCACGTGTATTTTATACATAAACACCAACATTAACACACTACATACAACATAAAACATTAATAAACACAAAGGGGCGACACACTCCACCACACACTTTACATTACGTGTTTATAATTACTGTATATTTACATAGTAGTTACTTAGTAAATACACATGTACTTACACATAATTTCAATGTTATTATGCTTAGTTACAATGTACTTAACCTATAAGATAACAGTTAGGTTTAGAGTTCAGGTTCGGCTTAGAGATAAGGTTAGAATTAGGGTTACATATAATGCAAAAATATTTACACATTAATTACACTGTAATTATATATAATAACATTGTAATTATGTGTAAGTATGCTTGTATTTACTAAGTAAATACACAGTAATTAGAGACACTTAATGTAACATGTTACCAGAAAATTGTCATATAAGGGGGAGAGCGCTACCATAAAAGTATTTTTTCAGCATCTGTGTATTTAGAACCATGGTCCAGATTGAATCTATATGTTATTTGCAGCTTTTAAACATGGTATATGTTTACGACTCTCACATGCAGAAAGGTAAAAATAACAACATCCCATTACTTTTTACTTTGACGCGTGTGCTGCATCAAGCTTCTGGTTTTGAACGCTTTTTCTCTAATCTGATTCATAGTAAACTGCCTGTGTTATTGTAAGCATTTGAATCATGTTAATCACAAGTCCAGACGAGTCCTCCTACTGCTGGATAATCCATTCAAATAGACGTAAACATAAGCAGCAGTCAGGCTTGTTTAGGCTTGGAACAATGGATTGTGATGTCATCGGAGATGCTTGAAGTCTAGTAATCCTGCACCGCTATTGGAACACAGCAACATGTCATGTTCCATTCACTGATGACCAGCTCTCTTGAGAAATCCCCTGTGATATGTACAGCATGTTTGCTCAAGGGCTTACCCGCGGCTTCTTTCCAGTTCTCTTGCAGTAGCACTACATTCATTAGGTGTCATTCCGGCTGGTCTGGGTGATCAGTAAATTAGTCCAAATGAAACTAGTCATGAGGATCTGTTTAGTTAAAATGTTTGACTCATTTCACACAGGAAACAGTGGGATGGATCAAAGTCCACGGTTTCTACTTAAATATTGTGTTTACTTTGTGTGCAGAGAAAATACATTCCATTGAGGCTGACACAAAATATGCAGTTTACTAAGCGCTTTGTCAATGGGGATCGGACTAGGTGACTTATGGGAGTTTCTGTGAGTGTCACATCATCTCCTTGCGATTCTGACATGATAAAATATGGGATTAAAAGATGAGCAGGTGATTACAGACAGGCTGCAACTGGACAGCTTGAGGAGGGTACTATACATCACCTGCTACAAGGAGTATTACCTGTACGATTGGCTGTCCAACAATGGTCCCTATTTCTGCCTGGTAATGGTTGCTTCTACAGTAAAAGTGAAAAACAGTACAGAGTTAGCATTGTGTTTGTGCTTTAATGTTGTTTTTCTTTTTTTGTTTGAAGTCAAAAAGCGTATTTCCAAGGTGTTTGTTTCTCATGCTGTAGCTTGGTATTTTCTTCCCTTCACAATAAAGAGATTAAAACGTGCTGGGTATCATTCAGGTCTAATTTTCTCAACTTGAGATTTTTCATGCCTTTGAGTTTATTGACCCAAATCAGCGCTTCCACATACTGTGTAAGGCGCCATTCAAGCTCTGGGATCTGCTATTTGTTGTTTTCCAATAGGCTGGGATCAATTCAATTAATTTAATTTCAGACCATAGTATCTCAAAGGATGTGATCAGGTGAAATGATGCCTTTTATTTATTACATTATAGGTATGAACTGTGTACTCTGGGATGCTGAATGCAGAGTAGGCTGGTCCTCAGATTTGGTTTCTAAAATACACATCAGAATTAGTTGTGGAGTCTGCAGCCTGGAGGATCTGAAATTATAGAAAATTATTTTGTATAGTGTTTGACACAGTTGGCATTGAGGCAGAGAACAAAACAAAAAAAAAAAACATTGGTTGATGAAACATTTCTTAAAGCCTTTTTCTGAGTTGCTATGTGTTTATTTTGTTGCATTTGTTACACCTGCAGTTTGCAAGATCGCAAGGTCAAAGGCTTGCTGCCTGTAAGTGCATACACTATGTTTCTGCATTATGTCACATGTTGATAGAATATAAAGGGAATCCACACCCCACTGGTGAAGTGCCTGCTTTCTTTCCAGGTTGCTGGTTGGCTCTCCCTGGAGTGGCTACACACAGAACAGGATGGGAGACGTATACAAGTGCCCATTGCACCAATCCAGAACCACATGCGACAGGCTGCATTTACAGAGTAAGTAAATACAACAAATGAGCACAATGGAAGCCTGGTAAACAGGAAACAACCACACACTTTTTAGCCCCCTCATTGTACCAGAAATTCTTGGTGCAGTGTAACAAGGCATTTCCTTGTATTCTTTTGTCAGTCCAGTCCTTGGCTTGCATTTCTATACATCACCCCACATCAGGCGGCCACACAGTAGACTGCAGTGTGATGTAACTTTCCTAAATGTTTAGATCTGATACAGGATTGAGATTTGGAAAATAAGTGGGCTCCTTGCGGTTTAAATGAGAGATTGTTTAACTGTAACAAAAAAAAAAAAAAAAACTTTAAGACAGCCAATGATTTATCATCATGATTTTGATATATGCTGACCAAAATCAACCCTTGGATTTAGGGGGGTTAAGGTTAGGGTTAGGGTTAAGGTTAGGTTTAGAGTTAGGGTTAGGGTTAAGGTTAGTGTTATATCATGCAAAAAAGATGAACAAATTAAGTACATTATAACTATATAATTTGTAATTTTCAAAATGAAACCAGCATACATTGTGGTAATGATGAATTCTAGTTTGTATTTCTGTTGTATTGCATCTCTTTGTTGTAATGGTATTTTATTTGAAGATGCTAACTCCCTGAAGATATTCGAGGGTGTTGAATATTCCTGTGGAAATGACCATGAAAGATTTTATTATTTTAATCAGGAATGCCAGAGTAGAGAATGTGTTTGGAGAGTGCAAGGCTTCAAATCCCCAACAGCTGCAAACCGGAAAGTGAAATAGTTCAAGCCTGTGTCGGACACAAGGGGGAGCTGACGTACGAGATATCTGGGAATGCGATCGGGCAGAATGCGATCAAACCAAGCACAGTTTTAACTTCTTAACTTTTAACACAGGCTTCTTTCAAAACAGAGCATGTGAGACCTGCATAATGTGCACTACAGGATTTCTGGAATGGTTTCATTAAAATGGCATGCACTTGTGGTGCCATGCTTAGTGTTGGTGAGCTGCAGAAGTACACTGTATAAGAAAGAAGGAAATACAGCTTTTATCTTTTCTCTTTCAGACAACACAACCATCTCCACTGTGACAGAGATAAAAATCAACATGAGTCTCGGCTTGACTCTTGCTCGGAATTCTAACAAAAATCTATTTATGGTAATAACTGTGCTGCAGTGATTATAAACGTGATCTGGGAGTAAACGTTACAGTAATCAGAAAGGCTTGTGTCCAAAACTTTTTCACTATATATATATATATATATATATATATATATATATATATATATATATATATATATATATATAAATATATACACACACACAGATATATTGTTCTTACTTTTCTGATGATTCCCGACATTATGTAAGGAGTAGACATGTGATTGTCAATGTCATTACAAGCACACATCTGCTTTGCCCTTTTAACAGAACGTTAAGATCTCCAGAGCTCTGCTTCATTTGAAACAATCAACACAGATGTCAAACTCAATATCATCTCATATAAGGCGGCACTGGAAACAGTAGTAAAAATAAATAAATAAACTTTCCTCTTATTTAAGCATTATTGAACCCTGATTAGCCCAGTCTGTCCATTAGGTTTCTGTTGTGATACAATATATTCATTAATTCGTGCTTGTTTTCCAGACGTGTGGGCCACTGTGGACACAGCAGTGTGGCAGCCAGTACTTCCCTATTGGAATCTGCTCAGACGTCAGCCCCTCCTTCACTTCAGTACAGAGCTTTGCTCCTGCAATACAAAGTAGGTGCTGCTGGAGACGTGCACACAGTGCTTATATACCAGCAGTAAGAGCCTCAGCCCAGTGGAACTCACTAAGTAATGTTAGACAGGCTGTTTAACAGGCTTGGACAACTACATAGAAACAATTGTCAGAATTACTCACCAGGTACCATAGAAACTGGTACAGAGGGACAGGTAGTGCTTAATAAATAATCACAAAGAATCCAAGTAATATAACCTATAATGTCTGTATTACAGTGTGTGGGGGTCCCATGGATATTGCAATTGTGTTAGATGGCTCCAACAGTATTTGGCCATGGCCACCGATCCAGTCTTTTCTCAAAAAATTATTGCAAGGATTAAACATTGGTCCAAATGATGCCCAGGTATGTAAATGTGATTACTCGTTGATTTGTATAAATGGGTGTACTTTTTTAAAACTCTACCAAAGAATGAACTGATAAAATCTATTTAATATGGATTGACTGCATGCCAGGATGTACATTATAAATTGTCTTTATTTTGCCCCTTATAGTTTGGCTTCATTTGCTATTTCCCCAAACTTTTTTTAAAGCATTCAGGATTGCTAGAAGAGGAATATCTAAGAACTAAAAAATTAACTGTTTTTTTTTTCTTTTTTTCATGTGCTTCTCTCAGGTTAGCATCATACAGTATGCAGTTGACCCAGATTTTGAATTCAGATTGAATGACTACACAAGCAAAGAAAAGCTCATTACTGCTGCATCCAACATAGACCAGAAGTTGGGGGACCAAACAAATACCTTCAGAGCCATTGACTTTGCCAGGTAATTAAACCTGCGTTTCTCCGAAGTGTAAGCTGCAAACGAGCCAGTACTTGGCAAATCAAAGCACAACTGTACATGAGCTCCTCCGATTCCTGTGTGAGCTGCAATATAGATGAATGAAGGAATAAAAACCATTTAGCGCTGGTGATCAGAGAGAAATGTATCTGATAACCCGCATTTACCAGGAGGCAGGAAGACAAGCTGTGAGCACAGTGCTCTGCTGGCGTGTTGCTGTTGTATTTAGTGCTGTACAGATCCATTCCTGTTCACCCCTTCTGACCTCACTGTGAGTGTGAGGCTGTCTACACAGGACCTAACCAACCAACCAACCTTGCTAAGACAGAGAAGCAACAATTCAGTAACAATGAGGACTGCTCTTTAACTTGCCTATACCATGCTTGTCCAGAATTCACCTTTTGTGTCTCTATGTTTTCAGATCACATGCCTTCTTGCCATCAAACGGTGGTCGTCCTGGTGCTGCTAAAGTGATGGTTGTTGTGACTGATGGAGAATCCCATGATTACTCAATGAGAGACAATGTCATTGGTGCTTGTGAGAAGGCTCAGATCTCTAGGTTTGGTATTGCTGTAAGTAGACAACTGTTTGTTTCTCTCAATTTATTATTGCTTTTAAACAACATTCATTGTCATTTTCAGCAGGTCCTTTTCAGAAGGTGATTTTACTAAAGGATTTTAAAATAGATAAATAAATTAATTAATAAACAGTATGTGTAACACATAAATAGCCATGCTCAGCTGCTGCTACCAGCCATGAGTTGTGATTTAGTGTTCAGAATTGCTTCTGAATCTGATTTTCATTGGCTAGTGAGATTTTGGACAGCTTAATACAGATTTCAATGCATACATACATTTTTCCAGTAATCTACAGATTACTGGAAAAATACTTCAGTAGTGTGCAAATGTATTAGAACACTTCAAGATTTGTCATTTCATATACATTTGTATAGTGTACCTACCTGCATGAAAACCTCTGGATGTGAGCATTTCAATTTTCCGGTCAGTAACACCGTGTAACAATTTTTTTTTTTTTTTTTTTTTTTTTGTTCCTGGGTAGTAAGTGTTATTTCCTAATTGCTTATGCAAATTTACAGTATAATCGTAAATCTCGAAAAACTACTCACTTCTAAATCTTTTGTAGTCATTTTTGTATTACTTTAGTATAAATACATGTTAATTTGGATTCATATGTTGTTTTTTTCTGACTTTATGTGAACGAAAAGACACAAATTTCCCCATTTTCTCATTGGAAATAGTGATATTTTGAAATTTAACTGTCCTGGTCACAAAAAAAAAGTGTGTGGGGAATAATAGCCATTTTCTATACTTTTAAGGCATAAGCAATTAGGAAATAACACTTACTACCCAGGAACAAAAATTGTGTTACATAGTGTAATCAGTGATGTTAGATCACTTTGTGCTTTAATTAGACATCTTAAACAAGTCTCTTGCATTTCACCATGTGTGGCTATGTGTTCTTTTTCTCTTACTATTTCTTACTATTTTAAATTAATTGCATGTGTGGCGATTTAAAGTAATCAATTAAATCAGACAATAACACATTTGCCAATTTTTCACAATTTTCCAAGATTACAGTTACAGTGGTTTGATTTCATATGCACAAAAAATCTAAACTGCAGAAGCAACGGGGTGTTCTGATAAATCTGCACACTACTGTATTTATCAGCTGTAGTTTAGATGTGAAATATTGTGGAAAGGAAATTGCAGAAAGCCAGTGAGTGTGTTCTTCTTAAAGCGGAGTTAATTGTAGCTGCTCATCACCTCCCTGATCAGGACCCAGTCATCGGAATGTAATCTGCACTGTTGATCACTCAGGTGCAATGTGTAAAATCATTCTCTTTACTATAATCATGCTTTTACAATTAGGGTAATGAGGATTTATTTGGTCCTTTCTATATTGTTATACTTTATACTATTTAAATCTCATCCACGTTCACCAGATGAAGGGACATAACATTATATGGTCTTTAAACTTATAAAATATATATATACACACACACACACACACACACACACACACACACACACACACAGTGCCTTGCAAAAGTAGGCGCAAACCTAACACTGCCCATGTCTTAAGACACACCATCCCTACAGTGAAGTATGGTGGTGGCAGCATCATGCTATGGGGATGCTTCTCATCAGCAGGGACTGGGCATCTTGTTACAATTGAAGGAAGAATGGATGGAGCAAAATACAGGAAAATACTGCAAGAGAATCTGCTTCAGTCCGCTAAAAAACTGAAGCTTGGAAGGAAATTCACCTTTCAGCAAGACAATGATCCCAAGCACAAGGCCAAAGCAACATTGGAGTGGCTCAAGAACAAAAAGGTGAATGTCCTACAGTGGCCCAGTCAAAGTCCTGATCTCTATCCCATTGAGAATCTGTGGCACTATTTGAAAATTGCGGTCCACAAGTGTCGTCCAACCAACCTGAACAACCTGGAGCAAATCTGCCAAGAAGAATGGGCCAAAATCACTCCGACACTGTGTGCAAAGCTGGTACATACTTACCCCAAAAGACTTAAAGCTGTTATTGCAGCGAAAGGTGGCTCTACCAAATATTAATGTGTGGGGGTTGAATACTTATGCAAGCAAGATATTTCAGTTTTTTATTTTTCTTAAATATTTCCCAACATAAAACCAATGTCACCTTACAATAATTGATTCTGAGTTTCAGTGTTTAAAAATAAAATATCAAACAGAACGAACTTTCAATGTACCATTTGTAAATCAGTAATATGAGAGAATTGGTCAGGGGTCTGAATATTTTTGCAAGCCACTGTGTGTGTGTGTGTGTGTGTGTGTGTGTGTGTGTGTGTGTGTGTGTGTGTATATATATATATATATATACTATATATTATTATATATATATATATATATAAACGTCTGATTGAACTCTAACTTCACTGTAACTAAACCTTCTTATAATTAACACCCGTTTTTAACGATCCCAACAGCAAGAACCGACTTTTTTTAATGCAAATTAGCCGTATTAGAGTGAC
This sequence comes from Polyodon spathula, assembly GCF_017654505.1. Classification (NCBI taxonomy): domain Eukaryota; kingdom Metazoa; phylum Chordata; class Actinopteri; order Acipenseriformes; family Polyodontidae; genus Polyodon; species Polyodon spathula. The sequence continues at coordinate 70,798,500 of NC_054535.1, forward strand.
CATGTACAGGATCGACCCAGATACAACGATCTCAGTACTGACTGACACTGAACTTTCTCCAGTGTCAAGTGTGTTATTCTCTCAGTGAAAACAAAAAAGCATGGTTGACTAATTCAAAGGTACCGCTAATTCAAAGATGACCTATTGTAGTATGAATCACGCATGCTGAATGCAATCGTTGCCTGTCTGTCATCTTCACACAAACTGCAACCAGGCAATGGGTATGAGCAATCTACACTGGATAGTTTTTTCAAGAGAAAGGACATGTAATTAATATATTCAGCATGTAAGTGTACATTCTTTCCTGTTTCATTTCTTTACAGTTTTCTTTTAAACATACCTGTAGCAGGGTGATTGCCCTGCACAGGGGGAAATTAGTATTGGTGTAATTTATTTATGGAAACAGGTTTGTTTTGTGTGCTTTTTGGAATTGTTATGTTTGATCAAATGATTGTTTACAGAGAGGCGCGCGATTGAGACTTGCTGCCTGCTAGGTTTGTTTGAGAGGAAGGGCAGCAAGTGATGTCTGTGCCAGTCCTCAATCAGCAGGTGCGTGGGTCTTGACTGAGTGTCCGTCAGCATAAAAACATCCAGTGGGGATCTTGTTCAGTAAGGCTAGCGCTCGGCCTGTGTGGCACCTTTTATTTGTAGTTTTTGTACTGTGTTTTGTGGTTTGCCTTTTGTACAGTCTTCTGTATGTGTCCTCAGTGCGTTACCAGCACTGTTTTGTGTTTAATAAATCCTGCGTGCTTGTGCCGGCATTTCAGCACTAACTGCCTTGTCTCACTGTCGTGCAATGCAGTTACCCACACATGTGACCCGAGTATCTTGTCACAGTACTGTTTAAATGTTGATCAATGTGAAGGAATCTTCATAAAAGTACTATATACTGATATTCAATTCAAATTTGCCATTTTGTCATTATTCTGATGCAGAAAAATGCCAAACCCTATTATAGTGAACACCCTCATATAACGAACATTTCTCCAGGTTCCATGGGGGTTTGTTATAGAGAAGTTAGCCTGTATATTAGTTACATTGTACTTGCTTGAATCCTTGTGACTTACACAGCAGAACTACAGTGGTTTTCAAATGTCCAGCCCTGAAGTCGATGCTACAGTTTAAGACCATTTGCACACTGGTTACTCAGTGTTGTGTCTATTCTGGGATGATCCCTTCACTCCTGTGTTTCAGTGAAGATGGTGAAATCCGATTGGAAATGACCCAAGCTGGGTTTAGGACCAGTGCCTCTAGTCATATTCTAATGTCCCAACACCCCTGGTGATGTATTGCTTCTAGACCCCTGTCTAGAAGTTATGATCAAAGATAACGACAGTGGGTGTCAATACCTGTGATGAATACTTTTCGTTCCTGTATGTATTATTGTATTGAAACACAGCAGAATGGTGATAGCAGGCAGCTCAATGCTGGATTGTGTCTCTGAAGCTACCGGGTGTCTAGTAAAGCATGGTGTGTTTTTCCTTGTCCAGGTCCTTGGCTATTATATCAGAAACGACATTGATACTAAGAACCTCATTAATGAAATCAAGTCGATTGCCAGCTCTCCGACAGAGCGGTACTTTTTCAATGTATCTGCTGAAGCAGCCCTGTCGGAGATTGCTGGGACTCTGGGGGAGCGCATCTTTAACATTGAAGGTAAGGGAAGCAGAGCATCAGCTCCACTGTCATTGTTCTTTCAGGCTGTGTTGTTAATATTACTGTACATGTTTGAACAAATACAGCTCTGGGCAAAAGTTTTGTATCTTCCTATAGAATGAACTAATTTAGCCTCATAAAGTCAAATGAAACCTTCTGAATAATGTTACGTTAACATATTGAAATGCTGTATGTACCTGTGTATGAAAAAAACTGTGCACCCCAAAAACCCTATAACACCCTGTAACAAAGTGCCCGCCCCTGTGTATATTATCTGTTATGTGTTGCGTGTGGTGTGTTTAAATGTTGGTGTATAGTCATTGGTACACGGGATATAAACGGGTCTGTGTAACACGAGTGTTTAAAAATGTATATGTGTATTTAGGCACGAGGATTGCACAGCACTTCACGTGCAAGTAAAATGTAGTAATATGTGAGCACGGGGAATTGCACTTTATTAATTCACGTGCTGGGATTCAAGTGAATAATTAATTGGTAATTGAATCCCAGCACAATAGTATATATAGATGCACGTTGGCACATACTGCGGTTGGGTGTTCGGTGAGCGGAGAACGGGATTGGAGACGGAGGAAATAAGTAAAGTAATAATAATAACGAAGTATCTGCTCACCGTGTTTGTTAAGTTTAGTCTGTTTTCGTTTGTCTTTATTTTGGCGTAGAGTGCCGTGTCCTGTGTTTTTTCGTGTTTGTGTAAACCTTTTATTTTGTATTAAACCGGCGCCAACAGGCGTCTTCATCACTTCATTTCATCCGTCCTGTGTTTTGTGTATTGCATTACCTTTCCTGGTTCTGACGCCGCCCACTTCGGCCGTCTCTGTGACACACCCGTAACACACTCCTTCATTACACTGAATCTCTGAACTTCACTTGATCACTTTTACACTGAATCCCTGAACTTCACTCCATCACTTTTACACTGAATCCCTGAACTTCCCTCCTTCATCACTTTTACACTGAATCTGAACTTCACTCCTTTATCACTTTTGCACTGAATCTCTGAACTTCGCTTCTTCATCACTTTTACACTAAATCTCTGAACTCCACTCCTTCATCACTTTTACACTGAATCTCTGAACTTCATGCCTTCATCACTTTTACACTGAATCTTTGAACTTCATGCCTTCATCACTTTTACACTGAATCTTTGAACTTCATGCCTTCATCACTTTTACACTGAATCTCTGAACTTCATGCCATCTACTTTTACACTAAATCACAGAACTTTTTCTGCTTGCTTTTTTCTGACACAAGATTTTTTGTTTTGTTTTTAACTTTAATGAATTTAAAGCTTTTACAAACAAAATGGTGCATTTGAGAATGACCCTTCCTGTATACTCAATGTATGCTGTATGCTTGCTTACCAGCTGTAATTTAACGATATATAAATGTCTGATGCTAGGAACTGGTACTGGTGGTGAAATCCAAATGGAAATGTCCCAGGTTGGGTTTAGTGCCTACTACTCAAACAAAACGGTGAGTTTCAATTCTGTTAAAATATGAAGGGTTAGCCTCTCTTACTCTCCATCTAGTGGCTGGATTACTGTGCACACTGTAACTAACTAGCCCTAGGATTACAGTGCGATTATAGAATTGCTATTCTTAGAGGTCATTTTAAAAAGTACAATATGACAAAAAAAAAAAAAAAAAAAAAAATGTAATTTGGGAAATTGTATTAAATATTTCAAGTTATTATATACTTTTTTTAAGATTCTAAGGCTAGAGATTGAATTACAATGTTTTAATGGTTTATTTATGTGTACTTTATCAGAAAGTATACTTGACATTTGAGTTTGTAAACATTCTTCAAATGCATTATTACATATCATACAGAGAATCACACCTTTGTTTTATATACTATACAGAGACACACACCTTTCTTGTATATGCCATACACAGAATCACACCCTTATTTATATAACATACAGAGAATCACACCTTTGTTTTATATGCCATACAGAGAATCACACCTTTCTTGTATATGCCATATAGAGAATCATACCCATGTTTATGTAACATACAGAGAATCGCACCTTTGTTTTGCAAAAGACCGCGTTTACAAAACCAAGGTCTGGTCCTGAGAAAAAATACAAAGAAAAATAAATGACCAGCATTTCAAACATGTCACGTGTACACTAGGCCTTCTTCACTTGAGTAGGGGTTTAAAAGAACAAGGGTTAGTATATATTACTCAGCTGGCTGTATTGGTGCTCTATGTAAACTCCAAAGAGTTTTCTATAGAAGCCTACCCCACTACTGCCTCCGCTCTGAACACATTTCTCCTGCAGGATGTAATGATGCTGGGGGCAGTAGGAGCCTATGGCTGGAGTGGCACGGTCGTTCATAAGACTGCCAGCAAATCTGACATATTCCCTCAACAAACCTTCCAGAAGACCCTGGAGGATAGGAATCACAGCTCCTTACTGGGTACGCGGGATCTTTCACATTGAATTGTGTACCAGCTGTATGAAAACTCATTTCTGAAGGTTAAAAAACACACGTCCCATCTAAGTCATTTTGCTTTTGTAAACATTCCAGCTCTATTTTGTACACTTGGGTGTACTTTTTTAACTATATTTAGTAGCCGTATGCATTCAGGGAAAATAGTATATGCAAGCTTTTGGTCCTTGTGATCACCTCAGGATTTAATAACAGATTATCAGTGCCTCTGGTGACTGGTTAATTCCAGCTCCACTGTGTTTGATTTGCAATTTATCAGTTAACAGCTGGATGTGTCTGTTTCTCTCCAGGTTACTCAGTGACCACGCTGACGAGCGATGACTCTTTCTCAGTTAACAGCTGGATGTGTCTGTTTCTCTCCAGGTTACTCAGTGACCACGCTGACGAGCAATGACTCTTTCTCAGTTTACAGCTGGATGTGTCTGTTTCTCTCCAGGTTACTCAGTGACCATGCTGACGAGCGATGACTCTTTCTCAGTTAACAGCTGGATGTGTCTGTTTCTCTCCAGATTACTCAGTGACCACGCTGACGAGCGATGACTCTTTCTCAGTTAACAGCTGGATGTGTCTGTTTCTCTCCAGATTACTCAGTGACCACGCTGACGAGCGATGACTCTCTGTTAACAGCTGGATGTGTCTGTTTCTCTCCAGGTTACTTAGTGACCACGGTGATGAGCGATGATTCTTTCTCAGTTAACAGCTGGATGTGTCTGTTTCTCTCCAGGTTACTCAGTGACCACGCTGACGAGCGATGACTCTCTCATTTAACAGCTGGATGTGTCTGTTTCTCTCCAGGTTACTCAGTGACCACGCTGACGAGCGATGACTCTGAGCTGTATGTTGCTGGAGCCCCCCGTTCCAACCATACTGGCCAAGTGATCACTTACTCTGTAAACAAGCAAGGCAAGCCTACAGTTGTGCAGTCACAAAGAGGAGAGCAGGCAAGTATTATGCACAGCAAAATAATACTGTGACAGCTTTTGGAATTATTGATATAGTGTTGGTATTATGCACAGCAAAGTAATACTGTGACAGCTATTTGGATTATTTATCTAGATTGTAAAATTACTACAGGTTAGACAATCTCCTTGAACACTGCAGTCATGGATAGAGCACTAGCCTAAGAGCTTCACGTGACAGTGTGATACTGAGCAGCTTGTAGGAACCCTTGGTGCCAGCAGGCTACATGATAATCGGGGACCTTTTATTTTAAATGGATTGTATTTGTTTTGCTTTATTTTTATCTAACAAATCCCTGTTGTTATAGATTTGTGCATATGATTTTGCACTCAGCATCATATAGAGGTTTGCCAGTCATTCAGTGGTGGCTGTAATTAATTAGTCACCAAGAACAAAACGTGCTATTAAAGTGTGGTAGATATATATTGGAAGTAGGTTGCTATGTAGAACATTAAAGTATACATATAGAGAATTCCATGTACAGTAGCATACATTGTTTTCCATAGGAAGAGTGCGTGCTATCTGTCCAGGTATTATTATAAAGTCTTACCCCCTTATTTCCTTGCAGATTGGTTTCTATTTAATGTCCATGTATTATTGTAAAGTCTTACCCCCTGATTTCCTTGTAGATTGGTTCCTATTTTGGCAGTGTCCTCTGCTCAGTGGATGTTAACCAGGACTCCCGATCGGATGTTTTATTGGTTGGTGCTCCAATGTTTATGAACGACTTGAAGAGGGAAGTGGGACGGGTCTATATGTTTTCAGTCAATAAGGTAAAACAAACTCTACTTTAAAATGTGTTATTTAAATACACACACAGTGTTTAACAATGCAGAGTTTCAATCTATACTGCACGCACATCTCAGTTGTATTATGGGTCTTACGCTGCTTTTTCCAATATCTTTCTCTCCCTATGAAGCTCTTACACAGTAGCTAATTCTGACTTTGTATTACCCTGTTCTCTCACTGTTACACCTAATTCAGCTTATTCTCACACTGAGTTCAGTCAGAAAACAACATTTCCTCCTGCTATAAGGATTTGGTTTAGGTGTAGTTTACCTTTATATTGCATTATTATACTGTGTGTTTATGCTGTGCTGCCCCCTGGCCTTGATCTGCAGTGTTTTGTCACATTCTGGTAAAGAAGCAAATTGGAGCATCAGTGATCAGTACATCACATAGAAAGACATACATAATGCCACATCTACCGTAGTTTGTCAAATAGTGTACAAGCACAGCTGTGTTACAGTACATTTGATCTGCAATTCAAACAGGAAAATCATTTGCCAACGGCAAACAATAGCAGGCCATATTTAGTATTGGTAAAAGAAAAAACAAACTACTGATATTCTTTTTATTTTATTTTATTAGATTTTACTACAGGAGTTGCCCAAGGTGATTTAATATGTTTATTTTTTACACTATCCTGCGGATAATTAGTACTAAAACACTTAAATGTGTATAAACCACAGGCGCTTATAGCCTGTTGGTCATGTGATAACCGTAAATGACTTCACATGCCAGCTGTAATTAATAAAACACAAGAAAATCATTTGCCAACTTTAAAAAGTGACTCGTATTTATAAAGGAAAGCAGCTACTCATAATAGATAATGCATAGATCAAATTGCTTTTTTACCACAGGACTCTCCAAAGAGGGGTTAATGTGTTAATATTGTGTATTAGTAGCAACACATACATGTATATAAACTACAAGAGTGTTTAGTCTGTAGTCCTGTTGGGTATCAAGTGAGTACTGAGTCTGAAATACAGGTATGCACACTGCTTTCCAATCCTGTCTCCTCTATGCTTACTGCTGTGCCATTTAGCTATAGTACACACATTATTGACCTTTCAGCTCTGGAGATCTGGGTTCAAATCCAGCTTCGGTAACTTCGCCATGGTGTTCTCAAATTAATCACTCAAATTTCTGTCCAATTTGGCATCCTTGTCTGTGTCTAACCTGAGGAAACGTACAGGATGCAGGATTCTTGTCAAAGCCATTAAATGTTCAGAGTGTTTTTATGTATATGTATATATGTATGCATGTTTGTGTGTTTCAGGGCATTTTAGGACAGCGGGAGGTTCTGCAAGGCCCATCACACTCTGAGAACGCTCGCTTTGGAATGGCTATTGTTGCTGTTCCTGACCTCAATGTAGACGGGTTCAGTGATGTCATAGTAGGAGCTCCTTTGGAGGATGAGAACAGAGGTGCCATTTACATTTACAATGGAGATGAAAGAACCATTAGGACAGTGTATTCCCAGGTAAGAACTGCTTTTGTCACTGTGTGCTGTACTCATACTGTGCAGTGCTTCTGTTCTCTTCTAGTTTTGTAGGTGTGCTTTCTATGAGACTCATTCAGCACACCCAGAGCGGCCAATAGAAGCACAGCATGTATCATTCAGCACAGCCAGAGTGGCCAGTAGAAACACAGCATGTGGCATTGTGGTCTGTGTGTTCGGCAAAGGCAACAATAAAATAAAGTCATTAAATAAAACAGGAAAAAAAGCAACAGTGGCAACTCAATAAACTCGATATGTATATCATTTCCCAGATATGTTGGATTGAAAAGCCTCAGTAGGTCTGCCTTTAAATGGACAGTCTGTTGGATAAGGATTAGGGTCAAACTCACCAAGCAATAAAGCAAGGGAAGTTATTTATACTGTGCGTAATGCAACTCAAAGTTTGTGAACCTGCTGGGAAATGAGGATGAATCTGGATGCAAATCAAAGTGCTGTGGGATGTTTGTTTCCACGTATCTGTTAAAGTGGTAATAACCCAATTTTGAAAACAGACATGCAAGTCACTCATTTATGCACAGCGTTTCCAATGAGAGCCCATGTCTGCTAGCACAGCTATTAATGATATGGTCAGTTCAAAACATACTATAATGGTTTATGAGGTCCAGGGACCAGTTATTGTGACAGATGCAGTTCTCTGTGGGCTCCTGTAATTGAACCTCAACGTTTCAGAACACAGGCTTGTATAGGAAGAGCACAGAAATGACAGCAACTGAATGAAAGTTTTCTGCAAATGCACACAGTTTTAAACTATGAGATACAACATTTTGCTTGAGTCTACAATGCATTACACATACAATCTCAAGAAAAAGGTTATCTGCACAGTGGAAAGACGTAACATTACAAAAATAACTTTGTATTGCCTGTTGTTAGGTTGCAGCAGTGATACAACTTCCTGTGAAATGTATTTGCAGAAAATATCTGGCTCAGAAATCAGCAAGAAGCTGCAGTATTTTGGAAGGTCTCTTGATGGCAACGGAGATTTAAATGCAGACTCCATTCCCGATGTGTCGGTCGGGGCCTATGGGAATGTAGTGCAACTCTGGTAAGTGGCTGACCTCACACTCCTCATCTGTCACTCCAGAGCTTGGGACTCTCTCAGTTCATTAATTCTGTTCCAACAAAGAGTCCATTCCTTCAGCCATTCGGGCAAGGAAGAAAACAGACATAATGTATAGCAGTACTGAAACAACCATGCCATTGTGAAATAATAAGTACAAAATACCTTTTCTCTCTTTTTAGGTCCCGTAGTATAGCAGATATAACAGTAAAGGCCACTTTTACGCCAGACAAAATCAGTGTCCTCAATAAGAACTGTGACTTCAACGGGAGAAGGCTGTTCTGTTTTAATGCAAGCATCTGCTTCAAGGCTCACTTTAGGCCAAAAACAGCCACCGGACCTGTCGGTAAGAAGAATAAAATTAAAGACATTGGAATAATTCAAAGAATTGTAACTTTTAAAGAGTCCTTTCTGTTTTACATCTCACTTACTACTGTTTGGCTCTTGCAATTATTCTGAATGTAGTAAAGCGAGGAGAGTCAAAGACAAGTTACGTTTCTGCTCGTGTCTTCTTCAGTGAAATGCTTGCCTGCTTCAGTTTTCTGAGTTCTGAGTGGCTTTGCGCTTGTCTGGAGAGCCATAAATGCTGACACTGAACAGCCAATCATGAGACAATGTGATTTTTCAACTGTGCCAACACCACCTCCTACCATACATTTACCTGGGCAGAGTCGCGAGGTCATGTTGTCACATGAATTGAATGAAATGAGGGAAGTTGTTCAGGGCCAGCACTTTGGATTTTTAGCTGCAGCTCAAAGCAAGTTCAAAGCCAAATGAAGGCAGATTAAGAGGAAGATTATATGACGTACAGTTTAATTTTCATCCCCTACAGTTTATTTTCTGTCAGATTCATTCAGTCGTCCATAATAATTTCAAACTGAGAATTATAGCTGTTGTAAAAGGGTGTTAGGCTAGTTATAAAGGCTATAATGTATATAGAGATGTGTGCATGTATAAGGGTGTGGCTGTTTGTTCAGGGGTAGGGGGCCCGCAAGTGTATGCTTGCCCAGGGCCCAGTGATGGGTTAATCTAGCCCTGCTTGTAATATGACTGCTTGCTTATTTTTGGGACTCTGGCTTGATTGAAATTGTCTAGAATATGTTTGTATGACATTGAAAGTCATTGACATGCATGTCACAGTCCAGCGTTCCTTTTGATTTGTGAAAAACTGTTCTTCATTCATCTTAGATATCCAATACAATGCGACACTTGATGCAGATCTCCAGTCCTCTAGAGTGTCTTCCAGGGGTTTGTTTACAGAAAGCAATGACCGGCTCCTGCAAAAAAACATTGGAGTTGGCAGCTCAGAAGTGTGCTTTAAGCATAAGGTTTATGTTCAGGTCAGTGGGGGAATATTTAGCTTCTATTTGTGGCTATTATTTTATATTAAATGCATCTATCATTTCATGTAATATTTAACTTAAAAAAAGAAGCAAGCTGAAGTCACTATTTGTTTCAGTCCCCAGGGGGTGCCCTCACTCGTAAATTTGGGTTGTGATTTTACTTTTTAAATTCTGAAAAATTCTGTTTAGTGTGCCATGTATGTGCTGAAATGTACTGCAAACGACGTGATGTACACAGCATAATTATACCCAAGTCTAAACCAACCTATTTCTGGGTAAAACATTTAAAATATTAGTTTGGAATTCCTAAGTAGCAGTACTTTGTATGGGTAAGTAGCAGCCCCTTTTCAAGCACTGATGTTACAGGGATAAAGAACCATTGCTGTAAGGTCCAATATAGAAGTGTTGGGGAAATCCAGAAAAAAAAAATGCTATCCTATTTTAATTTTACTGCAAGTTTATTATTGAATGATCTGAGTCGTCTGCAGTAATTTGGAATAAGCTACCCATGTCCCTCAGTTTACTACATGCTGTCAGTCTGTGTGCTAGAAGGAATGCACTAAGCTGCAAAGAAAGACTTTCCCCAGACGAGCTGAAGAAGGCCAAGAATGCCGTCATTGGTGTATCCTGGGGAGATCTTATGCGGCCTGTTGCTAAATATAAATACCTTGCAGCTGGTTTCACAGATCCCCATTAGCACAAGCTAGGACCTCCTTACCTAAAGTAACAATGGATAGTCCAAGATGGGTGCTGATCAGGGTCTGTGAAACCAGCTGATAATAACTGCAATTGATCTTTACAGAGCTGTCAAACATCATGCCTGGCGAATCTGAAATGAAACTTGCCACAAATGTCATTGTTTCCCTTGTCAACAGGAAGCGCCTGACTTTGTGAATTCCATTGGCCTGCGTGTTGACGTTGGCCTGGTGAAGCCTCAGAGCAGCCCTGTGCTGGACATGTACAGACACAACTCCTGGGAGTTCTCTGTGAGTCTTCTGTAGCAGGAATACAGAGCCAATCAATCGGCAACGCTAGAATAATACACAAGCATGTACCTGCATTTCCATAACAGCAGTCTGCTGGTAGAGTTAAAAATTATCCAGAGCTACTCAGAATGATTAGAGTTAGGGTTACGGTTGGGTTAGGGTTGGGGGTAGGGTTGTCCATCACAGGGGTAACACTCTGTGTGGTTTCAGATTCCCTTCTCTAAAGACTGCGGTGAAGATGAGCTCTGCTTGTCCGATATTGTGCTGAATGTCCAGAAGAAGAATCTGGATAGCAGGTAAGGACGGTTTGCAATGTGTAGCTCTTGTGTTAGTACCTGATACAGCACAGTTTACACGGAGTTTGCTTTTTTGTAGCTCTTCACCACTCCTCATCAGCACTAAGAACAGAAGGGTGTCATTCGCAGTGAAGCTGGAGAACACCATGGAAAATGCATACAATGTGAAAATCACTGCCATTTACTCAAAGAATTTATTCTTCTCATCTTACACCCAACCTGTAAGTATAAAAGTAATGTTCTAGAAATAATGGTTTAGTTTACATTGTTTAAACTGTGACAAAAAACTGCTTATCTAAATCATTGAAATGAGGACCTCCAGAATTCTGGCCGTGGGCTGATCATTCAGAAAAGAATTCTATGCATTATACATCCGAATGCATGACAGTTTATTTATTATAAAGGCTAGCAAATGGGAAGACTTAATAGTGCTACTACTTACTGCACTGCAGTGTTAACAGCGGTATACAGCAGTGTTCCATGCAGTCTCTGTAGGATTGAATACCAGATGGATAGTATAGATCTAGAACAGGCCCCCACGAGAAAGACCTTGCTCTTGTATTATACCTCACACCCATCAGTAATCACACTCAGAGAAGCAATTCAAAGGCATGCAAATGCTTGAATGATTTTTATAGTGAAATGTTTAATATTGTGTTAGGTGTTGTGTCTGCTGTAGGGCTGTGTTAGGTGTTTTGCTGCAGTGCTGTGTTGGTGTTGTGTCTGTTGTAATGGTAAGAGTTGCCTGACCCTTTGGTATTGAATTCCAGGCTGATGGCACTGAGGTGAAATGCCAAGTAGAGGCAACCGAATCCATCTCTTGCCAGGTTGGATATCCGGCTCTCAAACCAGACCAAGAGGTGAGCTGCTTTATTAAGAGACAGCATTCAGGTATCAGTAAATGGCATGACTGTCCAGTTCTTGCATCACTAGCTGTGTTAACTTTTTGGGACCCAGAATGGAGCTTTCTTTTTGTAGAACTGCAATGTCACCATAAGCAAGCGTCTTAACCACACTGTAAAAGAGCCGGGCTCCTCAGCATTCACAGTTTAAGAGCTTTTAACCTCATCTCATCTCAAGACAGTGTGATGTACTGCCTGTAACAGCAGTGTATCACACAGCACTGCTTGTTACACTTGGTATGTCTAGGGAAGCCATTCCAGCTTGATTTAACATAATTAGTCCAAGATTAGTGTTTATCAGGGTCTGTGAAACCAGTGGTAAGTTCTGAAATGGATGAAGGATCATAGAGAACAAACTGTTGGGAGGTGTGATCAATCAATTTGTTTTTCTTTTTTAGGTCTCCTTTGACATCAACTTTGATTTTAACTTCAACCACTTGCAGAAAGAGGCTTATGTAAACTTCAAGGCTCTCAGGTAAGAAATTAAAACATTTTGTTCAGTTACCTGTCCAATATTGCTGCATTGTTGTGTTGATTCTGAGGATGCTGCATTGTTGTGATGATTCTGAGGATGCTGCATTGTTATGATGATTCTGAGGATGCTGCGTTGTTATGATGATTCTGAGGATGCTGCATTGTTATGATGATTCTGAGGATGCTGCATTGTTATGGTGATTCTGAGGATGCTGCATTGTTATGGTGATTCTGAGGGTGCTGCATTGTTATGATGATTCTGAGGATGCTGCATTGTTATGATGATTCTGAGGATGCTGCATTGTTATGATGATTCTGAGGGTGCTGCATTGTTATGATGATTCTGAGGGTGCTGCATTGTTATGATGATTCTGAGGATGCTGCATTGTTATGATGATTCTGAGGATGCTGCATTGTTATGATGATTCTGAGGGTGCTGCATTGTTATGACGATTCTGAGGATAATATATTCTTGTTTGTTTAACAGCGATAGCACAGAAGAGACGCCTGCAAACAACATTGTCAACATCTTATTTCCTGTTCAGTATGACTCTGAAATTATTTTAACAAGGTATGTATTTTTGTTCTTTTTCTGTGGAAAGTAAATAAGGCTGCGTCTGTGTTTGAATGGATATCACTGACAAGCTATAGTCCTTAATATACTTTAAGAGGTCATTTCCCTCTTTTACTGAAGTTTAACTGCAAAGGTGAACCTGAATGATCACTGAAAACATTTGCTTTTAGACAATTTCATTGTTTGTTAAAAAAAAGAAAAAATGAAAAGGAAACATATATATTTAAAATTCCATCAGATGAATTTTGAAAATTGAATGTACCGCTTTTTGTTTGCCCAAAAGTTGCCTTGTGTATTCCTTGTGTTCCTAATTCACCAGTTTTACCCTTGAATAATTCTGATACTGGTACAATGATAGTCATACCATACAGAACATTTTTGAGTAAACTACTTGCAACACTCCAAAAAAAGACAGTGTTTGGGTCAACTGTTTCATGGTAAAGCTCTTTGCAAGTCAACAGCCCCATTTTAGAACTAAAAGTCCTCTTTCTGCAGAGATACAAGCTTGAATTTCTATGAGATAAACCGGGACCTCCTTGTTAAAACCACAGTGAACAGCTATGAAGACATTGGTCCAGAATTCAACTTCACACTGAAGGTAAGTCTGTTATCGTACATGACCCTATTACTTGACATCCCAGCATTCAGGAACACAGACGTATTAAACATAATTTATGTCAAAACATGGCATCTCACTTTTGATCTTTAGAAAACGAATCAGTGAAGAAAGGCCATCGTTATGTACTTTGTGGAGCTTATGTACAGTGTTTCCCTTTACTGAAAACTGAGTAATCAGCTTCATAGTGCCTTCCAGCTGGAACAGAAAACATACAAACATAACTAGCAATTGCTTTATTGTTATAAAAACTCTTCCACATATTGCTTTGTTAGTGTCCTAATACCAGAAGAATAGGTGTATCACAACCCAATTTCTTCCCCTGCTTGTCTGGCATGTCCTGGTTCTGCTCAGCCTGACAGGCGGCTTTTTGTAGAAGTTATCTGGTCAAACTGTGTCTGTCTGTGTTCTTGGATTTGCACGCAAAGCATGATTATTGTGGTCAAGCTGGGTCTCTTCTGTGTTCTTGGTTTTGTGGCTAAACCCATAATTAAAGTATGTTTAGTTCATGTCATGCTCAAATTGCTCATTTGGTAAGGGAACTATCCTTAAAAAAGTGTACCACACATCGCTATTCTTTATAATGTTTACCTTTGCTTTACCATGCTTTCACTATATATGCTCGATTCTTTGTTGCTATGCTTTTACTGTAGTAAACTCCCTCTGATCAAAGTTACTCTGGTTAACCTATTTATTTTAATTGATTGTTTCTGTTAAAGGTTACCACTGGGAGCTTCCCCGTTCACATGGCCTACCTCACAATTGCTCTGCCAGTGTCAACCAAAGCAAATAACCCACTGCTGTACCTCACCGGGGTCAATACAGAGATGGTAATATACCAACCAGCTCTACCTTTAAGAGATAGCAAGTCCTATCACTACTTCATACATGGTTTCTCTTTCTCTGTATATTATTTCCATCTCTTTTTCAATTCAACCGTTTCTAAAATGAGCAATAAATTGAATCCTTCCATGCATGGCAACCTCATATGGAGGTGGATACAAAAACTTTCTTCTAGTCTTTATATGTGTGTGTGTGGGGACGGACGGACATGTGAAGACACAATGCATGATAGCCTCATGTGAGGATGCATTTTGTTACCATATAAAGCAATGGAAATATATGTATTATGTGTCCAAAACCACATTTTTCCAGCTATTTTCAATGTTTCATGCATGAAAGAGTTAAAGAAAAAAGGTCCAATAAATACAAATGCTAAGTCTGATGACCCCTGTAAAATAAACACAAATGTGGTTATAGTTAGACTTACTGTGTGACTGAAGAATCTTTTCACAATGATAACTCCCACCCTATAACACAGGCCAGATATCCAATGTGTACAATAGACTTTATGAGCAATCTAAATGTATCACACATATTCATCGGTTACCAGTGGAGAATGACCTGGCCTCTGTTGTGGAGGTTGCTGCGTTGAGGGAATGACTGGACATTGTAAATCGGAAGGTACAAAAATGTAATAAATATCCTCCACATGATGTTATTCATTTCCTCCTGTGCCGTCCCAAATGGAAATTGAGTTTATGTATTTGAGATGTTTTTAAAATCCAAACCAGACTGTTGAAGGTCTTTGTGGCTGATGGGTCTTGTATATCCTGCAGGCCAAAGATGTCAGCTGTGAGACAAGCAGCCTGCTGAACCCACTGGAGATCGGAAAGAGGCCGTATTTGGCATCCTTCTCCAAGGAGAGGCTCACTGGGATCAAGGAACTGGTATGTGTGCAAACTTACAATACATCCATTGTGAGAAATCACTGCCCACAACACAACACACCATAACAACTACAGGCAATAAAAATGTGCATTATAAATACCATATGGGAGAGGCTGAAATTGAAGAAGAAATCTATGAAAAAGACCTAGGAGTTTAAGTTGACTCAGAAATGTCTCTAGACAATGTGGGAAAGCTATAAAAAAAGGCTAACAAGATGCTCGGATATATAGTGAAAAGTGTTGAATTTAATTTAAGAGCAACCAGAATTATTCTGGGTTTAAAAGGCATGTCATATGCAGACAGGCTAAAAAAATTACATCTATTCAGTCTTGAACAAAGAAGACTATGCACCGATCTGATTCAAGCATTCAAATTTCTTAAAGGTATTGACAATGCCGACCCAATGGACTTTTTCGACCTGAAAAAAAAAAAAAACAAGGACCAGGGGTCACAAATGGAGATTAGATAAAGGGGCATTGAGAACAGAAAATAGGAGGCACTTTTTTACTCAGCGAATTGTGGGAGTCTAGAACCAACTCCCCAGTAATGTTGTTGAAGCTGACCCTGGGATCCTTCAAGAAGCTGCTTGATGAGATTCTGAGATCAATAAGCTAATAACAACCAAACGAGCAAGAAGGCTACTTTTTGCAGTATTTGGCCGAAGACTGTAACAGGTAAACAGTGGCAGAGTAGTTGTATACCAGATAGTGACACACATTGGAGCCACTTTTGCACACTGTATGGGGTTTACTGAAGAGAAAGAAATGGAGGTGCGTGTAAACACTGCCACAGAGCTAATTCAACTTCTCTACCAAGGTTACTAGAAATTAAACATTGCACACATGGTGCATGTCTCAAGGGTATGTGTGTAAAAATATGCCAAACGTAGCACAGAAGAGTTAGGCAGTTAGATTCAACGCCCCCCCCCTTCGTTCTGTACATTGTAAGCAACAGATTCATAGCTGCTTAGCTGCAATCATAATACTTATTTACATTATGGGATCTGCATTGGGGCAATGTCATATTCTATACAGTGGGACAGGCAGTGATATTCTATACACTGGGATAGGCAGTGATATTCTGTACACTGGGCCAGGCAGTGGTATTCTATACACTGGGCCAGGCAGTGGTATTCTATACACTGGGCCAGGCAGTGGTATTCTATACACTGGGCCAGGCAGTGGTATTCTATACACTGGGCCAGGCAGTGGTATCCTATACACTGGGACAGGCAGTGATATTTGTCTTGTTTCATTAGGACTGTAACACTGCAACTTGTCAGCATATCAAATGCTGGTTCAAAGACTTGGAACCAAGAAGTAACTATCTGTTGAATATCACAACAAGAATCTGGAATGGAAGCTTCACCACTGTAAGTATAGAGTGAATACAGCTGTTATGTGGTGCTGTTCTTGGAGTAATGCAGGTCAATGCTGATTATTATTTACTGTATATGTATTTCTAAAAGACAAGTTTATGCAGCTGTTAGAGCAAAATAATGACATGAATAAACTGTTTCATTACATTGTGTGTGTGGGGATTGTGTGTCAGAGTATTTTGTTAGAACAAATTAACACATTCCCAGTCAAACTAATACAGTATTAGTGAAATCAATGTATTGCATGACCAACCTGTAATAATAATAGTACAATGTCTTCATGCAGATACATTGTAACTTACCCTTAGAGTAACTACTCTGGAGTTAGAAATACAGTACTAGACTGCCATTCCTTTTTCTTTTCCACAGTCGACATTTCAGTCTATAAAGCTCACAGCAAGCGCAGAGATGGATACGTCAGAGCCTGAACTACTGATTATCTTGGACAAAAAGCTACCAGTAAGTACCAGTTACTGTGGACTTCTCTGTGTCCGGGAGGAGGTGATGTAAATAAGGATATCCTTAACACATCACAGGTACAGAAACAGGTGTATCGAGTTTGACTGGAATTCATTTTAAAAGTGAGTTCAGTTCAAACCTAGAGTTAACAGTGAATACAATATACAGGAAAGCCCTACTGTCAGTGGATTGTACACTTCTTTGTTAGCATTTACAAAGGAACATAAGAACTGTGGTGACATCTACTGGTGACAGGAGGGACTGCATGCAAGCTGAAAAGCTGCCTATGAATTAAACATTATGTTCCAATTTCCAGATCGAAATTACAATTAGCAAACCTGGTGAGAAAGGAGAGGTGCCAGTGGGGGTGATCGTAGGCAGTATAATCGGAGGGCTTATCTTACTGGCTGCGCTGGTTGCTCTCTTGTGGAAGGTAAGAAGCTGTCATTACTCTAGAACAGTGGCTCCCAACCCCGGTCTGAGGACCCCTGTGTCTGCTGGTTTACATTCCAACCGAGCTCTCAGTTACTGAACTAGACCCTTCTTTGAACTGATCATTTGCTTAATTAGACATTTTGAATTATTTTCAGCTCTTAAATAGTTGCAGAGTTCAAGTTAAATGTTATAGCTAACTTGAAGTCTACAACTGTATAAGAGCTGAAAACAAGTAAAAAGGTATAATGCAAACCAATAGACACAGGGGTCCCCAGGACCAGGCTTGGGAAACCCTGCTTTACCATGGAGTCTCCAGCCCTGGTCCTGGAGAGCTACAGGATCGTCTGGTTCTGGTTTTCATTTCAACCCAGCTCTCAGTTACTTAATTGCACCAATTATTGTCTATATTAATCCAGATTAACAGTTCCAGATGTTTAGCCATTGCTGATGTAAAGACACCTAGAAAACCTGCAAGATAGAGGCTCTCCAGGACCAGGGTTGGAGATCCCTGCTGTAGCAGAATGTTCCTAGCAATAGCCTGTTCCCTGTTGTGAGCAGAGTTAGGAATATTTGTTTGAGGTCCAGTTATCTGCCTGCTGTTTTCTGAAAGGGCCATCAAGCCTCCACTGTAGTCATGTAGGCTATAGTTCATTGAACTGCAATTGTCCTCTTGTGTCCTTTATTATGAGTTAGTTAATGTTTCTCACAGACTTTTTGGCTAATACAATAATACAGGATTACACTACAGCATCCTGTGTTACTGTAGAAACACGGTAGATCTTTTCAGTTCTTCAGATTAATCAAGTAGAACTTTGAAGTCTGGTTATTGTTACTGCATTTCCACACTGAACCTCACACACATATTGACTCGCACACCATAATTTCACTTCTCTCAATAGAAATGGCATTGCCTCTGACCAGTTTGTTTCTCTGTTTGTTTGCTGTTGGTTTTGGTTCACTTGCTGCTACTGCTGCTGCTGTGCAATCTAGCTTGGCTTCTTCAAAAGGAAGTACGAGCAGCTGATGAAGAGCAGCGATGACGATGGAGAGGCTGATGCCCTGCAGGACGAGACTTTATGAGCGCGACTGGCCCAAGCACTCTGAACAGTGGAGCTGCAGCTTTCTTTATGCTCTTTCATGTTGGGGACCAAAGGGAATGTTATTAATGGCAATCTCTATAACGGCACCACTTGTACAGGGATAGGTGCTGCAAAGATTAAAACTGGCCAGTGGATTTGATTCCTGGCATGAAGAGGCCAGTTCCTTTTTTGGACATTAACTGGATTCCTTAAGTTAGCAGGAAGATATGCGGCAGTAGTGCTGTGATAGCGAGTGGATCTCTGTGGAGTATTCCAGTAAAATCACATTTACATTTAAAAAAAACAGCTTTTATACACAGCATTGGACTTCCCTTTCATAAAATAACATTCCACTCACGTTAGTTCAGACAGCAGCTGTAGAATATGTGCAAACATGCAATCATTTACAAATTGTTACAATTTCAGCAGTCTTACATTTTAGGGTCTCCTTAAACCATATCAGATATAATACAATGGGCTGCTAGCCCTTTAGGTTGGTGACTAGGTTCTGCTGAAATGCCCAGTTACAGAATCATCTACATTGTTGCATGTTAACTTCATGTATCCATGTATCTGGTTTAACCCTTAAGATACACAAGGAATTGAGCAGTTCTTGAAACTGCTTCTTCTTAAAATACATTTGAGAAAGTGACTCAAGTATCACGAGAAGGAAACTGACAATATGAATGACCACATCCAGCCTGTCAGCAAATTTGAAACCCTGTTTCGTGCACCTCATTGCAAAAATAAGAAAGTTAGCATGGTTTTTATTTTGGTGGGACACATGTCCCTTGTACCTCAATGGATTCAGTAAAGCATGCTTTCACATTTTTCCAATCAGCACACTAAACCACTACCAATACACCACTGGAAACGAGTTCTGTTTATAGGGGAGAAGCTGCAAAAACAAGAGGATCCAGGATTTTCCTCTTTGTGCTTATTTTATCATCATATGTGTCATCTTTTATATTGTGCTGAATATTAAACACACCCTGATTTTCTGTGTCCCAACTTGAGATACAGTGTATGTAACAGTACTGAATATTTTGAGATTGAGTTAAACTCACTTGAAAAGTGTGCCCATGTACTTAACAAGCCTTGCAAAACATTTTAGGAGTATAATACACCATTCGTTTTCACTTTTGAAAGAATGCAGTTATCCATCAGCTAGTAAAACAAGACCCTTGCTCCCTGTTATGTGGAAAGGAAACCACACCAGATGTCCATGATACAGATTCAAGGATAATTCTAATAGGATCCTGTGTCCAAGGTTATTGTTAGGGTTAGGCTACTTTCATTTACTTTGAGAAAAAACTTCTCAAATATTATTCACCAACAGCATCTGACTGCATTTATTATGCTTTGGAACGGTACAGAGATCTGCTTTATCTTTCTTGTTGAATATATTTTTGCTGGTGTATTACTAATGTACACAATTGTTCTCATGTATAAAACCTACACAAAAATGCCAGGCTTGTTGTTCTCAGAGAGCATTAGTACCGCCAGTGTCATGTATCTGAAACAAAATTGTGTACATTTGTGTTTTGTTTCCATTCCACTGTAATGTATGCACAGCTATGGCCAAAAGTTTTGCATCACCTAGAATTTTAGGATTGTCATATATATATATATATATATATATATATATATATATATATATATATATATATATATATATATATATATATATATACAGTGCTCCCTCACTATAAGGCGTTCGGTTATAACGCGTATCGGATATAACGCTCCTATTGCATGTCCCCAAAATCCCTATACTAGTGATTCATGCAATATTTCTACACTAAACACAGTACTGGTGTTGTTCAAACAGTAAACAACTTCTCTAACTTCCGTTTCTGTTTCTCCCTTTTGATACATTATCTGAACCGAAGAAAAGCTGCACTGGCACTTTATAACACAGACATCTTATTCAGCATCCGTTTTATAACTAAATAAATATTAGCACTATTACGTGGTTATCTTTCCTAATGTATTTACTGTTTTGCTGTGAGAGGAGCTGCAGCTTTCTCCGGGAGACGAGACGCTTCAGCTTCGGCAGGCGAACGTGGGGCGAGCCCATTCTCTCTTTCCCCTCTCCCGACCCGCTCTCCTTCTCGCAGTTGGCTTGCTTGTCTGTCACTTCGAACTGAACTCCCGGCTGGCTATTTATAGTTTAAAAACTGCTAATAAACTGATACACGAGTGGGAATGTTACCTCTTTTTTTTTTTTTTTTTTTGGTAAAAAATATTGCGTTGATTACCTGGTGCTTAATGCATGGTTAATTCACGGAGAGTTACATTTTTGCTTCACTATATGTGCATTATAGAGAGGGAGTTATTTTAGTTTGTATTTTAGTCAGATGTGTGTTGTGTCCGAGGCGTCCCCCACCCTCTCCCCCGTTTATAACACTCCGTTTCTAACGCTCATATTGTGTGTCCCCAAAGACCAGTGTTATAGCGAGGAAGCACTGTATATGTGAACATAATTTAAATATTTTATTTAAAATCATGTAATCAAAGTAACTACTAAATTATATCGCGTGTCTATCGGAAGCCATAGCAGCAGTCGGGGAGACCGGGGTTAGTTGTCGCACAGGTTGGTTGTCACAGTGCTTATAGCTATGAAGCTAGATGGCGCAGGCAGGTGATGCACTGAAATGTGTGTTCTAATGTCTGGAAGTCAACCATCTTGTAATTTGAGGTTAGTTCGATCTAACATAAAGGTTAGCACATTTTTTTTTTTTTTTTTCATACCCAAAATAAAAAATGCATATCTTGTTATTTATGTTATAACTGTTAGTAGTATTGGAGTTTGTTTGAACTGGTGGCCATGTTAAATAGATCCAGATACTGTCTGTCTTCTGGTGTAAAAACAAAACCAGTGGGTTCTCCCAGTAGTACTGAGAGAATTAAATTATCATGTAAAGTCTGGTTGGGGCTGGTTGTCACATAGTTTTGGGGGTTGGTTGTCACATGTAACTCCTATAGGAAGAAGTCTTATATTTTTTATTTCTACTTTCTTACACCAAAATGTGGGATATGACACAATGTAATGCTTATTTAAATTATTTACTGTTTGTCCTCAGGTTCAGTGGAGGCTGTGGTATTATTTTGTAGCATGGGTCAACATTTCAAATATATATATATAGGTCTGTATTTTTTATGCTAACATAAAAAGTAAAAATACAACTTTTTCTGTCATTTTACACAGTAGAAACTTTATGTTATTTAAAAAAAAATAAAAATACAAATGTTGCATTTTTGTCTACTGTAAAAGCAAGAACTACGTTGTGACAACCAACCCCATATCGTGTGACAACCAACCCCAGTATGGGTCAGGTTGTCACAGGTGACTGGCACATTTTCAATTGTCTAAATATCATATTTGGAATAAAGTTATACTGAAATAAAAATCATCAATTTGTATGTGAAGAGTTATTCTTCAATATAACTAGGAACAGAACCTCGCAGCATATCACCAGATTGAGGAAAATAATAAAGAATAAAAAGTGTGACAACCAGTCCCAGTCTCCCCTACTGTAGTATTTCATGTTAGATTTCCATTTTTCAGTTTGTCAGTTTTTTGTGAAGTATATGGAAAACTACAAAGCGGTATACAATTCAATATGTTAACGGAACATTATTCAGCAGGTTTCATTCAAATCGACCTTATGAAGCAAAATGAGTTAATTCCAGAGGGTGATGCAAAACATTTGGCCTTAGCTGTAAACATTCACTTAAAATGTTTTTAAAAGAATGTACTTGAAAATCCCAATGCTGTATATAGTTTGTATATAAAGTAGTATACAATTTCAGGAACGCATTGTATTGTGAGAATCTCTTGGTGTAGGCACTACCATTTAAACAGTGGATCTTTGGGTTAAATGTCAGAAGTGCCTTGATTTGAAAGTGCTTCTGATTGCACTGACTGTGCACAGTGTACTTCTACCACTGCAGGCATTTTGTACAGATTTAATGTGGATATTCGCAATGCCAGTCTCATGCCAGGCTGGTACTATGTGAGGATTACAACTGAAAGCTTATTTACGATTGCACACTTTAAAGAAATAAAACATGTGATGACCTCAAATTTGTTGCTGATATTTTTTCAGAGATGTGTCTTCAGAAAACAATGACTGTACTTGTTGGGACTAATTAGTGTAAACAGAACTGTTTTAAACATGCTGTTAAAAGCAGTGAGCAAACACAGTTGTCTTGTAGGCAAGTGGTTTATACCACAGACACACACTATGTCAGGAACTTGCTCATCTAATGATAGCATGTGACAAAATCCAACCATGCTTTTCTCATTTCAAAAAGCAGGGCTTGTGAGGGTTTCAATTGTGATTGTATGACGGTTACAAACACTTGAGAGGCAGACCAAACCCCAGAGTATAATACTGGGCTCATTTCCACTTACCTGCTAAACTGAACATATATATGGAAAGTTTGGAACTCGTTTGCCTTAGCTTGTTGTTAAACCAAACGTACTTTGTAAAAGCGGAGGTTCTATCTATTTATTTATTTATTTATTTCATATAACGCTTTTCATACGAAGTATCACAAAGTACTCATAGTTTAAACAGACTACTTCGAAGCCCAGTTGACAGGCAATCCGGGCGTCTCCAGTGCCATTACAGATAGAACAGCATTAATACTTCAATACAGTAATACAAATATAGTTACCATATGCTTAGCCCACCGCTAAACTCTAGAGCAGCGGTTTTCAAACTGGGGTACGCGTACCCCTGGAGGTACTTAAGCTCTCCTCACGGGGTACGCGAGAAAAATGGCGGACAACGGATTTGTATTTATTTATTTGTTTATTTATTTACCAAATTGTAGTACTTTGCGACTTAGCAATCGAATTAACAATGTTGAATCTCCTTTCAAATAAAACCACAGCCGTACTGGTGTACGTTTCCTTTCTGTTGGGCGAGTTTAACTATAAAACACCCAAACGGCTGCTGACAGTGAGTGTGCGTTGAGCGCACACATGGCAAAATTACATATTTAAATAGCAGGGCAGTGGTTCTGCAGTCTGTAGGCTAAAAAGAAAAATAATAATAATCATTATGTTGCTTCTTTTTAAAATGTGTAGCATTTACTTGTACGTTTGCTTTCTGGAGTTTAAATGTTCAGTGTTTGTAGTTTAGTTTAATCAGTTCAGTGTGTTTTATCGAAGTTTATGTTTTAGCAGGCAGCTGTGCCGCCCTACTTAGAAATCACTGCGCTGGAGCTGGGACGTACAAGACTGTGTTATCTTTACTTGGAATGCTTTATGTGTTTTTTTGACTAATTCGTTGAAGAACTCCTTTGTCAAGTAATTGCATTAGCCTACGCATGTACGCCACTAATTATTAGGTTAATAAAAGCAAAAGCACGGTATTATTATTATTATTATTATTATTATTATTATTATTATTATTTATTATTACAAAAATTGAATCGCGTTTTTATTTATTTTTTTTAATAATAATTAATCCCTAACTCCTGGATTGGGAAGTGTCTGAAATTGAATTCCCTACTCGAGACCTATTGAGTGTCCATCAACAGGTTGTCTGGCAGCTGATTAACATGAACAGACGACTGCACTAAACACTAACATGTAAACATTTTGCTAAAAGTAATTTTTGACTGCATGATATAAATGTCTCCTTTCTACTTTAATTAAATTTAGTTTTTGGAAATATTCACTTCAAAACAATGTGCGTATTCTGGCTGGATTTGATATTGCACAAAGCACGCATGGCATTTGAAATGTCCAGCTCAAGTGTTAAACCGTAACACTCGAGTTAAAAAAAATAAGTAAATAACTAAATGAAAAAAAACACACATTTTAATGTGTTATTCAATATTCACATAGTTCTGCTAGTACCAGATTATTATTATTTTTTTTTTAAAGATGCCTCTTTTTGTAAATTTTAGCAGTTTTCCATGCACAGGAACTGGCTGAACTCTGCTCCTTCCATGTGCCTTCTGAGCCAGCAAATCGAGTCCTGCTTAATTTTATTTTGTAACATTTTTTTTTTGTTCATTTTAAAATACAGAATAACATACCCTTGTCTAAGGGCTGCATTGTTTACTAATCAGGATGTAATTTTACTGAAATCTGTGAAAAAGGCAGGCACATCCATCCATTGGCAGGTATGCATGTAATCTATATATATATATATATATATATATATATATATATATATATATATATATATATATATATATATATATATACACACACACACACACACACACACACACACAGTTAACATCAGCAAGTACTTAAGCCTAGTAATTAGAAAATACAATTTGTTTTTCTGTTATATATGGGCCTATCTGAGATGGGGGTACGCGGTAGACTAGATTTTTTGGAAATGGATACGGGGCCTAAAAAGTTTGGAAACCACAACGTTATAGCAATGCATCCAATATAAAAGAGATATTAAATTCAAATATGTGCTTACCTTTCAGTATATGGAAGTGTAGTGTAGGACATATGAAAAATAAGAACTGTCTTCAAAAGGCAGACTTCTGAACATCAAACCAGTTTTTTTTTCAGAGACCCTCAGAGCATGAACCACAGCAGCTTGCAAAATCAAGACTAATGGTATTGAATGCGGTCTTGCTCTGGGCTTATATGGGATTTTCCCTCTGAATACATCAGGAGTCCCAATTAAATCTAATCATCAATCTGCCTTGACAGTTCTTCTCCTTGAGTTAATAATATATTCTAGAAGGATCCGGTCAACTCCTTTTTTAAAACTCCTTTTATTTTAATATAAACACCTACCTTCTGTTATCCAAAAGTAATGAAAGTAAAGTAACGAAAGAAAATGGATAAAAAAAAAAAACTGGAATGCACTAACAAGGTCTTCTTCTGGTAAGAGCCTGCCAAGTTTCACTCCTTCCAGCAGGTGCTTTCACAGACTGCACACAACATAAACCCTTTGTTTTCTACTAGGTATACATATCTATTTGAAATGAGCATATACAGTATTACTATAATTATTGATAAAGAGTATATCATATTACTTCAATCAATACAGGCCAGTTTAAATCATCCAATTCATGACTAATAACTCGGCACGTTCCCAACAGGATTCGAACTCTGCGCCAGGCTCAGCTTGGGCTGGTTCTGTGAATACCACGACAGGCCTGTGCAGATCTGCTAATAATACTTTCTACTGATTTTACATTCTTTAAAAACACATTACAGGCATTACAATAATTTGTTGCAGTTTCACAAATGTTCAATTTGTATCCCAAAGATTGTCCTGCTTCCAGTAACTGTAACAGTCTTGGGTCAGTTTCTGCTCTCAGTGAGTCTGTCAAAACCACCACAGCTGTGGGTGACCAGGGTCTTTACTTGATAACTGCAAAAACTTAAATCTTGTTAGCTAGACTCCCATCTCAGCATTCTCATTCCCATCGTCAGGGGCAAACACATTTTAACTGAATCTGGGTCCATCATAGAACCTCACAACCTTGCAAACGAGGCCTTCCATGCAAAAGGATCCAATGACTTGTAGCACAAAAGGGACGTGCCAGAATCAGTGACATTCTACCACAGCTACCTTAAGTGCTGAGGAAATTATACAGGAGGAAAGTGAACCATTTATCATTTTTAAAATGTGGGTATTAATAACACCAAGAACTTATTTTAATAGTTTTGTAGGAATAGGATGAAGAGAGCATGTAGTAGCTCGCATATGCTGGACCAACGCTGTCAGCTCGTGTAGGGTAATCAAAGAGAAAACCTCCACAGTAGCCTTAACAGCTCTAGTTGGTAATATTGTAGTTCAATCCTCCTCTAAAGAAGGCATCTGTGGAATCTGATTTCTGATGTCTACTATTTTGTTTTTTAAATAGTTTAAGAAGTCATTGCAGCTAAGAGAAGAGCTAGTATCCAGGATGGAACTATTATTATTAGCTATGCTAACATTTAGCTATGATAGCAAAAAGAAATCAAGATAGGGTTTTTAAAACAATGCAGATATTTGTTGGTGCCTTCCAAAAAAAAAAAGAGAGTATTCTGTATTCTACAACATTATACCAGTGTAAGAATCTGTACTCGTGTGCAGGGAAATCAGGATTACAAGTTATTAAATTAAATTCTACAACATGGTAAAATGTTACAGCATGCAAATACTTATCCATCATTTAAAATAAGGATGCATACGGACACACTGAAGGGCCTTATTGCATTTATAATCCAGGTCAAACAGAGGATTTAGAAAAATAAATTGTGTTTAGGGCAATATTAGTATTAAATATAAAGGGACCACAAAAAAGTCACACTAAGTTAAGCTAGTACATTGACTTAATTGAAACATGAAAAGTATATATATATATATATATATATATATATATATATATATATATATATATATATATAGGATCTGTGGTGAATTGCACATTGCCATTGAAAATATCCACCAGGTGGCGGTGTTGAGAAGGCACTGAATTATTATTTGTTTCTCCAAGTGGAGGACGCTGTTGGCTGCAGAACGCAGCGATGGGAGGAATAAAAATAAATTCAGTGCCGTCTCAGATTCCAGAAATATGTGGCAGAGGGCTGGATAATGTTTAGACGGGTCTTTGTGTTTCTGTAACATTTACAAACAGTTAAAAAGACATTCTTTGAGGTGACGAAGGTGACGGATTCCCCAGTTTTCCCCAGTTTGTTTTCATTTAGATAACTCTGAGTTGAGCATTTTCTGACATTTCCATAGAAAACCCCTTTGCATTTTGTTAAGATGTCCATTTTCCACACTTGAGATATGTATGTTAATTTGTTTCTGTTTTAGACAGTCCTGAAAGATGGCAATTGTCCAGTTTGTGATTTTTGGGTATTTTTCTTCGTTTTGTTATATTCCAGTTCATTTAATTGTTGTTCATCTAAACTCGGCATGTATACTTACTACTTTTGGGATTTGTATTGATGGTTCAGTATCTTTCAGGGAGTTTGACGTTGTAAGTATAGTTGCTGTAACTTTGTAACTGTAAACAGGGTTGCTGCCGGTATTGTAAAATGCGTGAGGCAGCGCAGTGATTTCTAATATGTGATGAGGCTCGAATTGTCCATATCCGTCTAATATATACGGACTGTTGGAACCCTGCTCGACCAATCATACTGTTTTGTTGTTTTTTTTTTTTTTGTTTTTGTTTGTTTTGTTTTGTTTTGTTTGGTTGTTTTTTTGGTTTTTGGTTTTGGTTTTTGTTTCTTTTCACGTTATATTACCAGCCCTGGATTTATAAATATATAGGGATTTACCTAAATCGTGATTTTGCAGAAAATCAGGAAATTGAGGGGTCACCGCGAAATCCACCTGTTTCAGGGACCTGTGCATACCGAACAAGTACAGAGAGAAAAAAAGAAAGTTCGTTCAAGTACTGCACAACGCAAGCGGCGCAAACTACGCAACTTACTTCAGTAGACAGGGTTTTTTATTATTCCTTCGTCGTCCTGTTTTGCAATTAAGCCAAAAAATAAAGAAATAAAAGTCCTTATACAAAACAATACTCCAAAGCGGTTAACATTCTTGTTTACTGGTTTAATCAGCCTATCAATGCGTCTGTACTGGCTTTTCTGTAACGGGTACTGTGCAGTAGGGGGCGGGACAAAGCCAATGCTGCATTGTTTTAATTTAGGTTACTAAAATATCGTTTTCAGCAATGGAGGTAAAATACCACAAGTGGACGATAAAGCAAAAAAAAAAAAAAAAAAAAAAAAAACACGAAGTAGATTTCGGCTGATGATCTTTTTCTCATTTCCCAAAGAAACTACATGCAGATGGAGGTAATTGTTTTGCACATCTTGGAACGTGTCATTGAAAAAAATACAATTGATCGCTATTTAGCTTTAGAATCGCACATTAAACAGAGGCTGCTGAACAGAGCGCAAAATAACCATCTTTCAGAAAACAAACTGGGAAGCCAGCGCGGACAAAAAGTATTCCGGTCGGTTGTAGCCAAGTTAAATCAGTACTGCACGTACGATCAAGCACAGCCACCTCGCTTCAGATAACCTGCTGCTTACTTTTTAAGCACAGTTTGAATTTTAGACCCGAATAGGCACGTTTTGTTTTGACTCTTACTAATAAAATCAATTATTGGATGGGACAACGAACGTGCTGCATATATTGCCTTTATTAAAGTATGCCAGATGCCCTAGGTAACCGAGATTTGAAACTCTTTCGATTTCCACATCTGTATAACTTGGCAAAGCTTGCCTTACACTTCCAACCAATTCAGCGGATGCAGACGTGCAGTCTGGATGTATGGGCAAGACCACACCAGACAGAGAATGTCGGCAGCAACCGCAGGGGGATGCTGCATGCTTGCCTTTAACAAATGACAGCGCTCTGTTTTAGTAAGGAAGCAAGTACCACTATTTTTAGGCTCTGAAATGTTGTCTGCTTGGGTTTATTTAATGTTTAAACAGGTCTGCAAAATCCAAATTTTATTCCATAACCTACCATCAAATATATCATCCTCATATTTATTACACAACTTTGATCCATCATTTCATCTACTATCATTCCTCTGCTTCCTCCTGCAGTGCTCCAGTATTATTTCTGTCTGCTTCCTGCCCACCTGCACTCCTTGTTTTCCTTCCAAGAACAGTCCTCTGTTTCATAAATTTCCTATGATGGAAAGATATAATATGAAAAAACTTTTAATTAATGAAATAGTAGTGCATATTGTGTATTCAGTCACAAGTAAAATATATAAAAATACAGTGTGAATGCAAATAAAATCACACATTAACTAAAATCAATTACATTTACATTTCTAAAGATCTGTGAAAAGAAATAGGCAGCCATGATTTTGAACTGATATATAACACATCAAAAGTTCTTTTAGCATGACTCAGTTCTGATATATTCCCCAGTTTTCTATTACTGTGTTGGGAATATACTGTCCGAGTGTATCCCCATAAATGTTCATTTAAACAGACGTTGGTGTGGGGTGGGGTGACTTTAAATTGTGGCCATTTGATTGTTTTTTTTTTTAAGTAACAAACACTTACTTTCTTCCATACTGGAACAGTTGCTTTTAGTCTATCTACGCAGTATTTTACTACTTCAAAAGATTCGCTTCTGTGAGGCGAGGAAATGGCTATTATGACACTTCAGCTACCGGGACCACCCTGTGAAATTAAGAGATGTAAAAACATATTTATCAGATTCTATTTAGTACTATACTTTGTCTTGTAGGATAAAAATATACTGGAAATATCATTTGACAGTAAACAGTATTGGAAATATCATCCAACAGTAAAATGCACTGGAAACACAGCCTGGTCTGAGTCATATCAACACATAGTGGGTTATGTTACAGGGTGCTATTTTCATTAAAAGCCATGTAGTTCCTGGAGATTACATAGATTTTTAACACAATATTCACATTCACATTCACAGGATCACTTACAGCAAACTGTAGCCTTTAAAGAGTATACATTACTTTGTCAGCAATTACAACATAAATGTCATGCAGCTGTACAGCCTACCCTAGTCAGTGATGAATGCCATTGTGTTTTACTGAAGAGCATTTCTGCCTCATGTCCCAGCAGATCTTCATCTCCGATTGAGCCATGGGGGTGTAGTAGTGAAGGTACATATTCCAACTCAACAACCTTTTCCCTTCAAAACTGTTTCTTGTTACTCCTGAAATGTAAACAAGAAACATTTCTAACCAAGACATGTACGGTGCCTGTAGAAAGTCTATACCCCTTTGAACTTTCTTCACATTTTGTTGTGGCAATGCCTCAGAGTTTAAATGATGATTTTTTTCCCCACTTATCTACATACCATACTCTACACTATTAAGGGAAAAATGTTTTTTTTGAGAAAAAAAAATCTATATTAAAAATACAAAACTGAAAGATCATAATTGGATAAGTCTCCACCCTGAGTTAATACTTGGTGGAAGCACCTTTGGCAGCAATTACAGCTGTGAGTCAGCTGGGATAGGTCTTACCAACTTTGCACACCTAGATTTGACAATATTTGACCATTCTTCTTTACAAAACTGTTCAAGCTCTGTCAAGTTCCTTGGGGAGCGTTGATGGACAGCAATCTTCAAGTCATGCCACAAATTTTTGATTGGATTCAGGTCGGGGCTCTGACTGGGCCACTCAATGACATTTACCTTTTTGTTCCTTAGCCACTCCAGTGTAGCTTTGGCTGTGTGCTTTGGGTCCTTGTCATGCTGAAATAATTCCGTCCCAGTTTCAGCTTTCTTGCAGAGGGCAGCAAGTTTTCTTCAAGGACTTCTCTGTACTTTGTTCCATTCATTTTCCCTTCTATCCTGACAAGATCCCCAATCCCTGCCAATGAGAAACATCCCTATAACATGATTCTGCCACTACCATGCTTCACAGTAGGGATGGTGTTCTTTGGGTGATGCACTGTATTGGGTTTGCACCAAACATAACACTTTGCATTTAAGCCAAAAAGTTCAATTTTAGTTTTGTCAGACCACAAAACTTTTTGCATACTTCAAAAACAGGATTCAAGGTGGGCTTTCTTGAGTAATGGCTTCCTTCTTGCCACCCTACTATACAGGCCAGATTTGTGGAGTGCTTGGGATATTGTTGTCTCATGCACACTTTGACCAGTCTTGGCCATAAAAGTCTGTAGCTCTTGTAAAGTTGCCATTGGCCTCTTGGTAGCCTCTCTGATCAGCCTTTCTTGCTTGGTTATCCAGCTTGGAGACGGTCTGATCTAGACAGGGTCTTGGTGGTGCCATACACCTTCCACCTTTTAATAATCGTTTTTACTGTGCTCCAAGGGATATTCAAGGCCTTTGATATTTTTTTATACCCATCCCCAAATCTGTGCCTTTCAACAACTTTGTCCCGGAGTTCTTTTGAAAGCTCCTTGGTGCTCATGATTGAGTCTTTGCTTTGAAATGCACTACCCAGCAGAGGGAACCTACAGGAACTTCTGAATTTATCCTGAAATCATGTGAATCACTACAATTTTACACGGTGGTAGCCACTCAACTTGGTGTGTGATTTTGAAGGCGATTGGTTATACCTGAGCTAATTTAGGAATTCTATTACAAGGGGGGTGGACACTTATCAAGCCAAGCTATTTCAGTTTTTATTTTTAATTTTCTACAACTATATATATATAGTCACATGTCTTCCCTTTCATGAACCCAGGAAAATTAATTAGTGTGTCAAAAAGCTGAAAATTTTTTAAAAACATAACTACGAACTAATCCTAACTTTCGTGGCGCACGTCATATTTGTTGTTCAGTCAGAATCTTAGACTGCGTACCGAAGTGCTGTGTTGGTACTCATCCCGCGACATGGCAAATCTTTTACTAATCAGGGTTTCTACTAAGCCAAAAGGAAAGTGCTGAAATCAATAAATCATAAAGTAATTATTTTAAAAAAAAAATTGAAGACAAACATTTAGAGTGGGGGCTTCATTATGACAGTGGAAAAAAAGTAACATTCTCCCTTGTTTGACATCAGTTTCCCAGACTTGCAGATAAAACAGCAGCTTTATTTGTTGTGAATTAAACATTTCGTATCATATCCAGTCTCACAGTAAGATGTCCCAATGGATACCCAGATACGCGATCGAATTGACTAACTTTTTGATTTGGGATCCGATGTGTTTAGGTCAAAAATGCCATTCAGAATCTTTCCAGGACCCGTTGGCATCACGCAACAAGATTGGCGCTGACTAGGGGCTACATAAGCGACAATGCTCTGAGAAGGATTGTTATTATTTTGTATTATGAATATTGTTTTAATAGTGTATATAAGGACGGAAATTTCAAATAGTATCCTAATTGAATACACAGGGTGCAACATTTTTGTGTATTCGATTACCCGAACTCTGATCCCGTACGGCAAATGCGTGTGTACAAGCAGACAGCATAACAGTGTAAACCGGTAAAGATTAGCCGGGTTCACGAAGTGTTCAAACATTGTCAAAGACGAGATTTCTTCGCTCTGTACCCTATTTCCTTAGGCACAAGTTTTTTTTATTCCTTTTGTTTACTTAATTAAAATACGGAACTCAGTAAGCAGCAACGTCACAGCACATATCTCTTCCAATTTAAACAACAATAGCATAATATTGCGCAAACCACCAAATAATTTTTGCTGTAGTGTATTCAGAATAAAACACCTATCATATAGCAACCTAAATATTCTACATCTGTTTAATTCTAATTAATAATATTTATAAAATAATCTTAAGTGTAAATATTGCAACCTGGTCAAAAAAGAAAATGCAACATTACAATAGTTTAACATTACCAATTATAAGCAGCCATCAAGTACTGACATCAGGTGAATTTAAGTCAAGTTACTTTGTTTATTCAATAGCCTGTAAATAATTCAAAACAAGGATACCTGGTTGTATTTTTAACATTTAGTACAAATGTTGATGTTGCTCCATCCCTTCACAGAAAGTCAACAGTAGATGTTTTAAATTGAACTGCAGTCCAGTTAAAGAAAAAGAACTCCTTTCCAACTCCAAGTATCTTGCATTTTCTTATAGTCACTGCGTTGTTCTGCTTAACATTGAATACGTCTTTATAGTCATCATAACATTAAATTACCTTTCTAATTTCAATGTTACACAAGTTTGGATTTCTTCTTTTAACACTTGCTATATTCATTATGTTATTTCAGTTCACACATTTAAAATTCGCCAGTGTTATGCCTAAAAGTGTCACTGCCAAATAGTGTCACCTGGAAGAATTTGGCATCTATAGGTGCCAAATAGTGTCACGTCGTTATTTAAACTGAGACACTCTGTGTGTCTTTAGTGGGTATAGGTACAGCTTCTGGCCACTTTGTAAAATAATCTATTGCTGTTAAAACAAACGTATTCCTCTTGTTTGACCTAACAAATGGCACAATCAAGTCAATTCCCAGCAAAAACCAAAGACCTTCAATGGGAATTGGCTTAAGACCTGAGCATACCGTTTTTATTTTGAGTCCGTTGACATTTGTCACAGAGACTTATCTGTAAACAAAA
Organism: Polyodon spathula; assembly: GCF_017654505.1. NCBI lineage: Eukaryota > Metazoa > Chordata > Actinopteri > Acipenseriformes > Polyodontidae > Polyodon > Polyodon spathula. Next base: position 70,832,237 of record NC_054535.1, read on the forward strand.
TGAGAATAAAAACTAATATATAATTTAAAAAAAGATGTAAACATTCATAATATAAAACCTTGTAAAATATGAAGCAATGATAAATGGTTATCCTGCCATCATTTCAATCTTCATTTTAATTCACTCCTAGACTGCAAAAGACATGTAAAGCACTTCACAACATTGTGAATGACTGCCTACTTGGTATTATGCATTCATTGATAGATAGAGATAGATAGCTAGATAGCTATGTTTTTTATTGTAGCTGACTTTTTCCTGTCAAAATGTTTACACAGAATAACACTGATAATAATAATACTCAGTTTCAGTTTAATTCCAATATGAACTTTAGAACTGCTATAATGTAGCATACCCATGTCTTTTGTCATGCTTCACCAGTAGAATCTAGCCTCTATCTTAAGGGTTTTCTTCTGACCAAAATGACTTCCCATGGGAGAGTCATGACATTCTCTGAAGATTTCTCTCCTTGTGATTTTATTAAACACAACCTGCCTTTCTCCGGCCTTATCTTTCCCCATATAATACAGTTCATTGCCTAAAATAAAAATGTAATTAGTGAGATATCTGCATAACATACAGTACCGTTAAAAAGTATTTGCCCCCTGTCTGATTTTCTGCATTTGTGCATATTTTTGACACTGAATGTTATCAGATCTTCAACCAAAATTTAATATTAGATCCTGAGTGAACAAATAACGCAAAATTTTGATATTTATTTCATTTATTTATTAAAGAAAGTTGTGCAACACCCAATGCCCCCGTGTGAAAAAGTAATCACCCCCTTAGACTCAATAACTGGTTACGCCATCTTTAGCAGCAATAACTGCAACCAAACACTTCCTGTAGTTATTGCTCAGTCTCTCACAGCGCTGTGAAGGAATTTTGGCCCACTCCTTCATGCAGAGCTGCTTCAGCTCAGTGACATTTGTGGGTTTGATCATAAACTACTTGTTTCAGGTCCTGCCACAACAGCTCAATGTGGTTTAGGTCTGGACTTTGACTAGGCTATTCCAAAACTTAAAACTTCAACCATTCTGATGTAGACTTGCTTGTGTGTTTCAGATCATTGTCTTGCTGCATGACCCAGCTAAGCTTCAGCTTCAGCTCATGGACGGATGGCCTGACATTCTCCTGTAGAATTCTCTGATACAGAGCAGAATTCATGGTTCCTTCAATGATGGCAAGTCGTCCAGGTCCTGATGCAGCAAAGCATCCCCAAATCATGACACTACCACCACCATGCTTGACCGTTGTTATGAGGTTCTTACTGTGGAATGCAGTGTTTGGTTTTCACCAGACATAATGGGGCCCATGTTGGCCAAAAAGTTCCACTTTTGACTCATCTGTCCATAGAGGTGCTTTTTGGCAAACTTGAGATGAGCATTCATGTTCTTCTTAGTGAGCGGTGGTTTCTGCTTGCTACTCTGCCATGAATCCCATTTTTGCCCAGTGTCTTTCTGATGGTGGAGTCATGAACACTGACTTTAGCCGAGGCGAGAGAGGCCTGCAGATCCCTGGATGTTGTGTAGGGTTCTTTGTGACTTCCTGGACAATTTTACTCCTTGCACTTGGAGAGATTTTGGCAGGACAGCCCCTCCTGGGAAGATTCAGTACTGCCCAAACTTTCTCATTTGGATAATATGGCTCTGACTGTGGTTTGGTGGAGCCCCAGAGCCTTAAAATGGCTTTCTAACCTTTTCCAGACGGATAGGCATCAACAACTTTTTTCCAGAGGTCTTCAGGAATTTCTTTTGATCGTGTCATGATGTGACTCTGTTGGTAAGGGCCAAAGATTTATATTGGGCAGGGCTGGCCCAAATCAGGCCTGATTGTTAACCAAAGTATTGAAACAGCTGACCCTAATTACCCCTTTAATTGGGTTGAGTTAACTAGGGGGGGCAATAACTTTTTCACACCTGAAGATTACATGTTTTATTACCTTGCACACCAAACAAATGAAAGAAGCACCAAACTTTGGCGTCATTTTTTCTCTCAGACACTCTCTACATACTATTACAACCCACAAAAAGATCTGACCAAACTCAATGTGAAAAATGTGCAAAAATGCAGAAAACCAGACGGGGCAAATACTTTTTCACAGTACTGTCTCGCCAGCAAAATACGTACCACAGCTCATTAAATATAATAACACATGACAAATTGTTCATATCAAATGTTTGGATGGACCCCTACTAAATATTCAATAAAAATATATTTGCTATAAAAAAAGTATTTTATTGGGTTTATATTTTTTTAATTTTTTTTAATTACATTGGACTCTATTGCCGCTAGTGTCCTGTATCATGTAACTTTTTTTTTTTCTTTCTAGAAACAATACAGAATAACACTGTGGTTTTAAAAGTTAACATTATAAACTTAATAGGTGAGACACCCACACACACCACTGACTTTCCCTTGAGCCAATCTGAATGAAGACTTAATTTACGTTATTAGTTTTGTACAAACATAGATTATCTACAGGTACATAGTCCTAACATCATCAATAAATATCAACACTTCACAGTTTAGGAGTGTCCTAATATACACGATGTATTATGCATAAATGTTTGTCGTACATCAACGTAAACGTTGCATGCACATGTACATAGCACATCATATTATATATATATATATATATATATATATATATATATATATATATATATATATATATATATATATATATATATATGTAATAGTGTGGTTATGGGCAATCCATTGGCTCTTGTTACAGTACTGGTTGGCTGTTTTAAGTTAAACCAAGTAAATAGTGTACTCCATAAATCCGCTTTTTATGTGTGGCTGCATCTTTAATTAATAAGAAAGTTTACAAACTTTATTAGCCTATACGAGTTGGAAAACGTCTGTAGCACAAAATGTGACTAATTAAGTATGGCAGGTTACAGCAAGTACTGCTTTACTTTTTTAAAACATGACCAAAATATCAAAATAGATAGCTGAATTAAGCAAAACATCCCTAAGGGTAAGTTGACTGCACATTTCCAAACATCTCCAAGTTTCTCTACTCTTATGTAAAGATGTTTTAGTAAGTTTACGTTCTAAAGTGAAGTTTTCCCCGAGTACCGCCTTATACTTCTATGCAATTTTTTGAACTGGGAATTTACCCTAAAAAAACAAACAAAAAAAAACCAAACATTTTCTAATGCAAAAGGTTCTTTCATTTTTAGACTGACACTATTTGGCAGTGAAAATGACAACTTTACAGGCATGCGCACAAACTACAGAAATGATACTTTTTGGCATTCAGGGATCTGTTAAATAAAAACAAGGCAATAAAATTGGCAACATTTTCAAACCAAATACAATTACTGTAGAATGTTGCCATTACAAGCATTGCATAATTAATTAGGGTCCTACGTTTAATATGCAAATAACGGATTTAAGACTGACATAACACCCATTAAGTGTCAGCATTAAAAAAAAAAATGTATACAACTTATGTATAATGTGTACTCGAATATGAAATATGCTATTAGAATAGTTTTTTTTTTTTTTTTCGTGTAAATAAAAAGGTGCCCTTAATCCTGTCCTTGATAGGGGTTCTATAATGAACCCTTAAAGGTTCAATCTAAGGAACCATATGGGGTTCTGTCAAAAGAACCCTCTAAAATGGTTCTATATAGACCCTTTTAGGGTTCCATATGTGAAGCACGCCAAAGAACCGTAAAAGGTTCTATATAGAACTCTTTCTTCTTAATGTATGGGAACAGCTTGGTTGCGGGTTTGCTTGTGAAAAAATGAGTCTCATTTGTACGCATACATTTTCAAATCTTGACTAGAGTATTTTCATTTTCTGACAAGCACACAAATGTGTGTGTGTTAAATGGCTGAAGTAACATATTGAAAGACTTTGTTTAGCCACTTTCTTTTGAGATGTGGGCTCTCTTTGGTTACCATACACAGTTAGAAACATACTGAAAATAAAAACCATCAGTGAAAAAATACATAAATGAATTGGGCCAGATAAAATTGCATCTGGACCAGTAAAAACACTAGCTCAGTAGCCCAAGGGGCCAGTAGTTAAAAAGCTAAACACAGAGCGTGGCAACAAACACGTGAGTACAGACATTAAGTCACTGTTTTAGTATCACTTTAGTGTCTTAACAAGTTGTTGTATTTTAAGCAGTTGACTATGATAGCAACCAACATGCTCCTGAAGGGATACCCAGCATTTGGCGCCTAAGACAGCCCTGACTTGTAATTTTGTTTTAAAGAAATGTATTTTAAAGAATAAACAGGAAACAAAAGCCAAACAGGCCATGAAACTTATTTGACAAAACAAATGACATTTGTGTGATTTTTTTATTTTTTTTTTATGTTTCGTTTACTCTATCGTGATCCGTATCGTAGCGTATCCCCTCGTATAGTATCGTAAAGACAGCCCGATACCTAGCCCTACGGCTACCACAAAGGAATCAAAATAAGTTTGTAACAAGAGTTAAACAGTGCAGCAGATGTAATATTCTAGAACAACATCGCTTCTGCTGATCAAAGCATCAAAAGCTAATTGGTTTTTTAGAAGCAAATACAGCAGCAACAACCATGTCTTCCGATATTCATAATAATAAAATATTCATGTGTGAAATGAGTGTCACCTGGAAAGTTTCAGGTTCATATGGTTTCAGGACCCATAACGGGGCAGGACTTCATGACCATCAGCCTCACTGCAAACAGCAAGTAACAAGGTAAGCCTCAATATGCATTTAATATACAAGCACACTTTGGAGAAATAATACAGCAGCCGTCAATATGCATTTAATATGCAACATTTTTATTGAATGTTGTTATTTCCTGTATGCCATTTCACTCAAGCTAGTTTAAAGTTTTACAATTAACCTGATTGCATAACCACATGCAACAGGAAACAGGATCACGGGCTACATTTATTTTATTACATTTATGAATGTACTTCTCGAATCAGATTAAGCATTCTCTGGATTATTACAGTGTAATAGGACTCCGTTCAAAAACACAACGTTCACCAGTTTGAATCAGATTGTTTTTGCCAAGATCCAGAAATGGCTTGCAGTTGCAACAAGCGTGGGACATTTTAAACAGGATCAGCTGTTGTAATGTAGAACTTTATTGCTTTTATTGACATGCTGTTTCATTATTTTCTATTATTTATTGCTATAAATTAAATGTTAATTTCATCACATCTTATGAATTTGGTATTTTTTTAATTTATCAGTACTGCAGTTATCGAGCTAGTATTTTGTCTGGTTAATGGTTCAGGAAACACAGATATTTCCTTATTTGGTCACATTATTATGTAATCTTTATCATTAGGTATGAGTGAATTCCAATCTGTAGTACTTTCAGCCTTTTTTCAAGTTGAGCATAGTGAGAACTGAGGTTTAGTGGAGGAACAACCTTACTAAGTCCACTCAGTACAGATCAGCATGACCCCACTGTTTTGAAGACCAGGGGAAATATTTATCATATCGTACATACGCAAAAAAATTCATTCTAAATTGTGCGTACGCACAGCCTAACAAAATGAGATTTATCAACATGCAATTTTGCGTGGAAATGTTCGTAGTTTCACGCACACTCTGGACCATGCGTACAACCGTTTCCCGCTATTCAGGATAAAGATACACCATCCCTGCATAATGAAAAACAATTGCATGTATAGCTGAAATTTGACACACACACACACACACACACACACATTATATATATATATATATATATATATATATATATATATATATATATACACACACACACACACACACACACACACACACACACACACATACACACACAATTAGCCTAATATTATAATTATCCACACAGTGGTATCAATATTGATTATCACCACAAGTATTACAAACTAAATAGAAAACTATTAGCCCTTTCTGTCCTGCATTGGAAATTGCAAAATAATAAGTAGAAACAGACGTGCAGCCTATTAATATGCAAACATTTTCACTACAAATTGACAGAATTGTAAACCTCTTGAAAATGGCTGATCTCACCCTTTTGGAAGACCTTGCTAGCCCTTCTTTTCATTGAGAGTGTTTAGGGGTCGTTATGACTTCTTTGCACAGAAACACTTTTTTCAAGCTACCACTTTCCCAAGGAAGTCCTATTGGAATTGTGAGATATGTGGACCTTGGCTACACAGACCAACCCTTGCGCACTCATCCCATTCCTGCACGTACACAAGTCCTGTCTACTCCTGGCTTTTTGGCCACTGGTACCTTTCAAAGACAGATCGAAGACATACATGGCCTTTCACAAGTCTCTTTCAGAGCACTGATGCCAGTGGTTTTGGACTCCATAATTGCCCTTTGTCCTCAGTACATTCAGTTTCCTTACATTGACGGACAGCAGCAGATTGAAATAAAAAGGGATTTTCATTTAATTGCTGGGTTCCCCAATGCCGTTGGTGTTATAGATTGCACCCAAACAGCAATTAAAGCAGACACTGAATGAACTTTAATTCTGTGAACAGGGGAGAGTTCCACTCAATGTGCTGGTTATATGTCATGCCCAACTGCTCTGGCTAAATGGCCAGGCGGAATCCACGATTCATTTATTCTTCAGAACAGCAGTGTGGGCACTCGGAGAAAATGGAGCCATGACAGACTATACATTTACTATATAAGGATATACAGGGGTGTTTTAAATGCAAATTTCCACAAGCGAAACATTTCAGTGACATTGAGATTTACTAACACGTATTACTTCAAAACGTACATTTAAAGTAATGTTTTTTACGCACGATTGAGAAGTCCCAGAAATATTGCTCATATTTAAAGGCACTGACCAGTCTTTGTCTTAATTTCAAGAACAGAGTCACTTTTATTTTACTGTGAAGTCTCGTCTGACTGCTCTTTGTGAGCCCCAAAGTGTCAACAGAAGGTACTTGGTGTAGGATGAAACTGAAAAGTAAAGTGATAAAAGTATTGTTTCAAGAGGCAGATAAGACTTTGACTGCAAAACAACAGTGTGAAATGAGTTCTAAGATTCACCCAAATGAATGATCCTGGATTTGTAATCACTGGAGTGTTCCTTGTATTGAATTATTCAAACTCCTGCAATCGCATCCAATTTGTACATGAAACACAATAGCCAAACAAGAGAAGTTGTAAATAAATAATAAATATGATCACTGCACTACAGAGTAAAAGCTGATTGTATTAGCAGATGTAAAAATTGTTACAATTAAATATTAACAATTAAGTAAACATTTTCAAATGAAAACTACATTTACACAATTGAATGAATTGATAAATGCTGGTACAGTCTACATACAAAAGACTGACAATAGAAGCTGAAAAAAAAAAAAAACAGAGGTAGATCTGAGCAATAGGCATAGTCCCTTCACCACAGACATAAACAAACAAGACAGCTGCTTCCGTATCCAGCTCTCATAGGAAATCGCGGACATTTGCCAAGCTTTTTGAGATGTTATAGTAACAAAATAATGACTTGGACAGTATTATTGAGGAGTTTGGTAATAAATCAAGTGATCAGGAGATGATTTATCATTATGCACTACTATGAAATGTTATAAATACAGCGAACAAGGGGTAGAGCGTGTAAAATAAACAGCTTGTGTGAAAATACATTAGACCAGACGCGTCTGACAGGCGCTGAATAAATGGACCGCAAAGGGTTAAGCAATGCTTAAAATAGTACAATATGATACATTCTGCCAACTTACCAATAAACAGAGAGACTGCCCCGCAAGAAGGGCACACCACCGACGCAGAAACCTTCTCTGCGGAGAGCTTGTCATGGGTCAGTTTAACAATGTCACTGGCAGCAATTTCACAGCTGCTCATGTCAGCGTTTTCAACTAAAAAACCAACAAAATAAAATCCTTTGGACAAGTCTGCCATCACAGCAGTAAAATGTATTTGAACAAACCTTTCTTTCTCAGCATTGTACTTCAAAAGAGCCCATTTCCTTGTTGAGGTGCATTGAAAGGTTTCAATGCAGGAATCTGACTGGTAAATTGCATTACACACACCTTGTTTAATACTGTGACATTGAGAGAGTATGAAGCAGACATTACCCAGTTCTACTGTATAACACACCAATATCACTGCATGACAGGTAGCGTATTCATGCTACAGCAGAAATGATCAAGCTGCTGTACCTTTTCTTTTGCAATTCACATCACAAGAATCCTGGAATAAGCAACACACATTAAAATACTGAAACTATCCCAATTCCCTGCACACTATAGAAACGTACTGGCGAGACAGTCTGGTTACTATACAGATTACCAGGAAACTCTCTGAAAGGTGCATTTTCAACAGAAGAAAGGCTCAACAGATGAGAATAATCAATGCAAACTCTTTTAATATTGATTGAGACTGAAGTAATAGAACACAATATTCTCCCTCAATGGGTGTTGGGGGCATCCCTTTAGATTATGATGTAGCGCTAAGTTTGCACAAAATTATGTTTATTTAAGCTTCTTTTTTTCTTTTATATAAATACATTTGAGGGTGACTCATCATGAGGAGGAACCTGACAATTTGGACAACCAGATCCAACCTGTCAGAATTTTGTTTTTCATGCTCCTCATTGCAAAAAATTAAAAAGTTTGCATCACTTGTATTTGTGGGATACATATGTCCCTTGTATCTTAAAGGGAAGGAATACAACTAATAAACTAACTGCATTAATCTTACCTGCCATGTGTTTGGATGTGATAGAGCTCTTAAGTGTCGTTTAAAAGAACCATTTTTAAAAATGATACTTGGCAACACACTAGGTTACAGAGACCCTGTCTGCATGCATACATTCAAGTCCCGCACTTCCAAGGTCATTTGCTGCCCGTGACATGCTTTGACTCCAAAGACTCCAAAGGGGTTAAACGACCTAGAACATGAAATAGTAAGACAAGCAAAGAAGACATTCAAACTAAATGTCTGAATGTATTTTCCTTACCCAACTATGGTACCACATATCCGTTTTGTATCTGAATTAAAATCTGTATCTACTAGAACAGTTTTCAGAATTGCGTAAGTGATACCTACATGTATACCCAGTAAACAGGAGCAAAACTCTAAATCAAAAAAATGCACTTTGCCATAGTAAATGAAGATTTGCGGGTCTTGTTTGACCACTTAGAAACCAGCACTAACACTGTGCACTCCTTCAGCAGACACGTGCCCACAATGTGCTTGATTAATGATGTGTTCATCCTTCTAGGTACAGAACCATGGCTCCGTATACAAAGAAATCCCGTGTCGGGCAGCGCAGGACAGGGAAGCATGTCCGTCAAGCCTCAACAGAATCAGACGACCTCCACAAAATCAAGGAATCGATTCGGACCTTCAACACGAAGCCTCCTCCTCCGAAGATTCCTTTTGAAGGAAAGCTAGACGTACCCATATACGTCCGCAAAGAGCTAGCCCCCATTGACAGGGGGGATAACAGCAACCTTGTCACGTGGATGGAGAATCAGAAGCTCATCACCAAGGGAGACTTATTCCTGATGGACCGCCAGGACCACCTGGTCCGGTATGGCACCAAGTCTGAGGGGAGGGTAAGAATGAGAGACACACACCCAGCGGGATGAGAAACTGAGGCTTTAGATAAGCACATGGGTCCTTTGGAATCTCCTGGCTTGCCTTGTTTTAACCCATCAAGTGTCATTGTCCTCATTTGTCAGGAGCATTTTTAACTGGCATCTACCCATTATTTTAATTAGAGCTGGATGAAATGAGGCCTACGATCTGACAGGTATTTGTAAATGATATTTACTTAATTTTGTGTTATTTCAAAGTTCAAATTTGCATAAAATTAGATTATATATATATATATATATATATATATATATATATATATATATATATATATAGATAGATAGATAGATAGATAGATAGATAGATAGATAGATAGATAGATAGATAGATAGATATATAATATATATATATATAGAGAGAGAGAGAGAGAGAGAGAGAGAGAGAGAGAGAGAGAGAGGGGGACTTTGACTTTTAAGATCTTTTATTTAAACATTCCAAATAAAATCCATTAAAATTCAAATAAAGGTAAAACACAACAAAAGTTAAGATTCCTACTGCCTCAGCAGAATTAAAAAATCCTAAAATACATAATGTTCTCCTTAAAAACAGATTTTAAACAAAATAAAAGGATCAGAAAAAATCAATATAAAAACAGTGTTTTTTCCTTGTTAAAAACAGATTAAAGCCAAAATAAAAACACTGTAAATATTTTAAAATTAAAATTAGAATAAAAACTGGAGCTCCCCCTCCTCACTCACAGCACCTCCCACACACCACCTCTCCAGGTTACTGACCAGTTTAAAATACTCTACTCTGATCTGGCTGTCCACGAGCACCCTGAACTGAACCACTAAACTGGTCAGTCCAGAACAAGAGAGTTGATTTTTCCTCGTCTTTAAGCTAGCCAATTTTGCCTGTCCAATTAAAAAATTAATAAGACACACGTGTTAATAAGACACACGTGTTTTTCATTTTAAAACTGTACAGAACCCCCAAAATAAAAAGCTCCTTACTAAAAACAAACCCTAAATTATTCAGAATTCCCTGCAGTAAATTAAAAAGTGGCCGCAGCCTCTCACACTCACTGTAGGCATGAAAGAGAGTTTCCTCTGCTGAGCAAAAAGCGCACTGCTCACTAATACTGGGGATTATTGCACTATTTCCAGAAACTTATCTTGATAGTAATGTTTTTTTCAGATTTCCGCCCGATCCTGGAGCGGGTGGTTGCTTTGCAGTTGCAGGAACATTTGGCTACAAATGCCCTTTACGAGAAGTTTCAATCAGGGTTTAGATCTTCTATACTGAGATGGCTCTTGTTTGTGTTTTAAATCATCTTTTATTAAACTGTGACTCGGGTATGTGTTTTATACTGCTTCTATTGGATTTATCCGCAGCATTTGATACAGTAGATCTCCATATCTTGCTACAATGATTGGAATACGAAGCCTGTTTCTGGTACCACCTTAAATTGGTTTTGGTCCTGTCTCGGTATGTCTCAGCTGAGGGTTGTTCCTCTGAAATTGTTGGTTTGACTTCTGGAGTACCCCAAGGTTCTACACTGGGTCCCATTCTGTTTTTGATTTATGTTACCTCTTGGAAAACTCCTACAAAACAGGGGCCTTAGTTTTCATATGTATGCCAGTGATATCCAACTTTGTTTCCACAAAACCCCCGTTTATTGGGATGGCTTCAGTGCTGTCACAGTGTCTTACCAAGATTCAAAACTGGATGTGCCAACATTTTTTACAGTGTTAGGTTATTACCATAACCCTGGTTCCCTGAAAAAGAATGACAACCATTACCGAATGGGAAGCTGTACCAAAGCTGTCATGGCTCCAGATTACCTACAGCACAGCCTCACGGTGATGGCCTCAGAGCCCACATGATGCCTTTGCAGCATGAAGGCGGTAGAAACATGCAAATGTCTGAATACCTGTCCATGTAGCAGCATTGCATAGCTCATATAAGGAGGCGCCATTAAGGAAAGCCCACGAAGTTGCCTGACCCCTGGTAGAATGTGCCGTAATGTCCCCCGGTAAGGAGGAGTCCGTCTGTTCATTCACCAAGAGTATAGCATCTGCCACCCAGTGCGCTAGACATTGCTTTTATAGGGCCTGACCTGTAGAGCGGGACCCATAGCAGACAAACAGCTGGTTGGACTGTCTCCAGGACGCCATCCTATCCAGGTAACAGCGCAGAGCCCGAACTGGGTATAGTGTGTGCTGTCTACGATCTTCCTCTGACTCGTGCGGGGGAGGTCTGGAAGTTTCCAAAACCACTTGTTGGTTAATATGGAATGAAGATACCACCTTTGGCTCAAATGGGGGACCCATAAGGACCCGCAGTACCAGTTCTAGATCCCACTTGGGGACCATACTTTTCATGGGAGGACGAAGTCTCCTAGCCCCTTTAAGAAATTGCACTGTGAGGAAATGTGCCTCAGGGGACACAGAGTCCATTTTGTCGTGGTTACTGATATTGCTGCTAGGTATACCTTCAAAGTGGATGCTGATTTTCCTGCATCAAACAGATGTTGTAAGAAGGTTAATATTGTCTCAATAGGGCAGGTCACACGATCGTGACCTTCGGCAATGCACCAGTCTTGGAAAACTTTCCATTTGTATGAGTACTGGGCTCTAGTGCTTGGCGCCCTAGCAGACTGTAGTGTTTCTACCACTGCATCTGGCAAACCTCATCTGAATAGATGGCTCTGTTCAATGGCCAGACCAAGAGTTGGAGCTGGGCTGGGTTCAGGTGCCATAATAGCCCCTCCGCTTGGCTCAGGAGGTCCTTGCATAGCAGGAGCTGCCACGGTTGACCTGACAACATGTCGGAGAGGAGAGCAAACCAGGGGTGCCTCAGCCATCTGGGTGCAACCAACAGAACCTGTACTCTCTCCACCCTGATCCTGTCTAGTGTCAGGGGTAATAATGGTAGCGGAGGGAACGCATACAAGAGGCCAGGGGTGGGCTAGTGCATCTACTCCCAGGGGACCCCGTCTCTCACCATGGAGAACCATAAGGGGCAATGTGTGGACTCGGCTGTGGCAAGAGGTCGACTCGTGCATTATGAAACCTCTCCCAAATCTGTTTCACCACTTGAGGATGCAGTCCACATCGGGGAGGTGAATCGCCCTAGTGGAACGCAAGTTTCTGTGCATCCAGGACATGAGTCTGTTCGCTGCGTGGTAAAGACCTGGCGAGCACAGGCTGCCTTGGTGGTTTATGTAGGCTACCATTGTAGTATTGTCCGTCCGAACCAGCACATGTCTGTGCACTAACTGCTGCCGAAAATGAGATAGCGCCAGGGTTACTGTTGAACCTCTTGGGCGTTTATGTGCGTGTGCTGCCAATGTCCCTTCCACTGACCTGTTATTCCTCTCCCATTCCAGCTGTAGTGACCATTTCCCTTCTGTGAGCGGATCCGAGAGGAGATCCGAGGCACAGATTGCCAGAACAGAGCAGCCACTCCAGTGTCTTCCGGCATTGTCTGGACACTCACACCAGCCGGTACCGATCTCGGACCAGGTGCACCTTGAGCGTATTTACCCAGGCTTGAAGCAAGAGCATTCTCAGCAGCCCTAGTGGAAGGATTCTTGAGGCAGCTGCCATCAGCCCCAACAACCTTTGATATATTCTGACATGTTGGAGAGCATCCTCTCTGAATAGGGAGAGTGTGGCTTCAAACGACCGAATCCTGTCTTCCGACAGTGAGGCAAGCATGCAAGTTTGATCCCCAGGAACACTTTCGACTGAGACGGTACGAAGTTGCTCTTCTGTTGATGTATAGAAAGCCTTAGCTTCGTCACATGATCTGTGACCTGCTTGTGTCTTCTGCATGCTTTGGAGTGCACGCAAACTAGCCAATAGTCCAGATAGTTCAGGATCCGAATACCCCGCAACCTGAGTGGAGCCAGTGCTGCACCATGCACTTTGAAAATGTGCTGGGCGCCAGCAAGAGGCAAAATGGCAGCATGCAGAATTCATACGCGTTGCCTTGAAAGGTGAATCACAGATACTTTCTGTGAGCAGGACGGATCAGGACATGGAAGTAGGCATCTTGCAGGTCGATCGATGTGAACCAGTCACCCGGCTGGAGAGACTGGAGGATACGCTATGCTTTCAACATGTTGAACTTCCTCTGTTTGAGGAACAAGTTGAGGACCCTGAGGTCCAGAATAGGTCTGAAACTGCTGTCCCTGTTGGGCACCAGAAACTACCTGGAGTAAAAGCCATTAAGGGCATCTCTTGGATTTACAAAGCGCACAGCGTTCGTCTGTTGAAGATTGGCGATCTCCTGGGTGCAGCCTTTCCGTGAGGCATTGCCTTGGGTCAGTCCGGTTGTGAGGGGGTTTGGTGGCAGCCAGGGCCCCTCAAGGGCGGTCTCCCTTGGGTTTGGGAGAGGGCAGGTCTTTCTTAGGCCCCGGCCTCAGTCTCCAGCCGGAGAACCGGTTACCCCTGGCCGGCGGTGGTCCCTTGCCGCCAGCTCTTCCTCTGCCTGCCCTTCTGTTCTGGGGTGGAGGGCGGCGTTCAGACCCCGTTGCCCCTGCAGGCTGTGAAGGCCACATTTGGCACTGGCGGTAAGCTGGGAGGCGTGAGAATTTGAAGGCGACCTCCGTGGCCTTGTGGGACCTCTCAAGGCTCACATCAATGGCCCCAAATTCCTCGGTGTAATGGGGGCATCCAGTAAGACGGTAAGGAGCCCCCCCCCCCCCTTCTGTGGCTTGCCCGATGGATTTGGCTGGGCCAGACACATCTTACCTCGACTCCTTAAAAGACAGCTCGCCTGGGCTCGGAGGTCTAGGTGCTGGGGATGAGCAGCGAGACTGGGGAAGTTGTGGCTACCCAGTGGTAGGGGGCAGTCTGCCCTGAGATTTAACCAGGTTCTCCAGCATTGTCTGCTGAGCCCTCACAGTCTCTGCCAGCTCCTGAAAATTTCACTCAGTCGAGCTTGGGCAGCTCCGACGGGGAGTATCTGTGCCTGCGCAGGGAAGAAGAGCTGTACCTGCGTGGTGACCGCCTGTCCCCTGGTAAACGCCCCCTCGAGCGGTACCGCCTCTGCACCGGTGGTGGAGAAGGGGAGGGTGACTCAGGTGTGTGGGGGAGCTCCCTGGTGACCGCGGAGGACCCTGGACCACGGACCTCATTCTCCCATGACTCAGGGAAAGAGACTCCGTTGGGGATAGGGCTGCTCTCCTGCACTTAGTTCTTTTGGAGAACTTCCTGCATGGAGAGCAGTCCAACTCACCCGCCAGTGCTTTGGTCACGTGGTCTGCCCCAAGCATCTGGCGCAGGATAAGTGCTCGTCCTGTCTGGGCATCTTCGCCATGTACTGGCGAAAACCAGTGGAGGACGCAGTAGAATGCACTGACATGGCGCGTCCATAGGCGGGGCTGCTGCGCTCGGTGTCGAGAGGAATCGTGATTGGTGCCGAGCAGTCGGTACCGCGTCTATTGGCGCCAAGGTCAGTGCCGAGCGGTCGGTGCCGATGGGGAGCGCATTCGGCGCCAAAGATGGTCACACCGGCATTGAGTCAATCGGGGCCGGGGTCGGTGTCGAGCAATCGGTGCGGAGTCAATCGGCGCCGAGGTCGGTGCCGATGGGGAGCGCGGTTTGTACCGGGCTGTAGACGGCGCCGAAGATGATCACACCAGTGCCGAGTCAATCAGGGCTGTTGGTACTTCAAGCCTGAAGTCGGTGAGGACAAGTGTGGTCGATGCCGGGCTGTGTAGTCGATTCAGTCAACGTGGGCGCTGAGGGCAAGCGCAGCCGTGCTAGGAAAGCCCGAGGCTTGAGAGGGGCGCTAGGCACCACAGCACCACAACAGCTCCAAACACGGTAGAGAGAACTACATGAGGTAGTGGAAGAGAGTAATGGCCGCTTGCCAATCTCACAAAGGGGTTGAAACCAGCTCTAGTCAATAAACTGATAGGAGAATCAGGCAGGAGAACTCTCAATAACACTTGAAAACGTGATTTTACCGTGAATGATATTAAATTTGAAGGTATAAACCAGCAAATCAGCTAAATTCAGACAAAGAAAGCACGAGACAATCTGTGACCTGTGTCAGTGAAGTCAGAGAGAAAATGGCGATATGCTACTGTGAGGATGTCCTTCTTCAGCAGGAGGCGGGCGGGACCTCCTCTTCTCAGCAGGGCCCTGATAGGGCAGATTTTTTATATATGCTCTGATTGGTGGTGAGAGAGGGCTCTTCCCATTCGGTAAAGGTTGTCATTCTATTGAAAGGGAACTAAATGTTAACAAAACAAAGGTTATGTATGTTGGATCTCATAAAAAAAATTGCTTAATCTCTCTCTCTATTAAATGTGACCTTGGGAAATTGCTGCTTTACTGTTAGCCCCGTCATTAAAAATCTGGCAGTTTTGTTCGATTATGAATTATGTTTTGATGCACATATTACGTTTATTTTTCAATCTTCTTTTTTCCATCTTAGAAATATTGCACGTGTCCTCTCCTATTTGGAACCGTCAGCAGCGGAGTCCTTGATTCATGCCTTCATTACCTCTAGGCTTGATTATTGCAACGCCCTTCTGGCTGGACTTCCAAAATGTGCTATTTCCAGGCTTCAACTAGTCCAAAATTCAGCAGCTAGTGTGTTAAATCATGTAAAGTACTGTTGTCACATAACCCCCATTTTTTCATGTCTTTATTGGTTACCAGTCACTCAGAGAATAAATGACCAAATTGTATTGCTTGCATTTAAAGCATTAATTGGCCTGACACCTTCCTAGCTTTCTGATCTCGTACTCAGTTGTGTTCCTAGTCTGGGGCTGCGTTCTGCTGAGCCTGACTGCCATGTGTGGATCGCGTTCTTTAGCCATCTAGCACCCACATTAGGGAACTCCCAACCTAGGCACATTAGAAGCATCCACCCTCTTCCTCTTTTTAAAACACATATAAAAACATTTTTGATTGATCATGTTTTTAGTTAAAATTCTTATTGTAATATTGTTTTTTTATTTTTCTGTTTTTGTTATTTTATTTTTTGGTAGATTTTGTAGACTAAAGTCTTTGTTTTCTCCTTTTTCCTTTGCTGACTATGTAAAGTGCCCTGAGATGCTCCCTGTGTATATATCGGGCGCTATATTAAATATACATTTTATTGATTGATTGATAGGTATTTTATAGGACTGAATATGCAATGTCATTTTTACCCATTATTAAAGATTTCAAACTGACAGTTAATCTTATGGCCACAGATACAGTATTTGTAAAAATGACTTGTTCATGTTCTTGTGTTGATTTGAATGGCGTTTTCATTCAGTAAGTTGGCACACGCCTCTACTTGAAACAAAACATTTTAATTATAATTAATATTATATTTATATTATTAGTATTACTTGATGAAACAACAGTTATTTAAAGAAAACGCAAAGTTTGACAGAGAATGTTGTTCATGGCCTGACACTGTTTCGCTTTGTATCCATAAATTTTCTTCAGATGTTTAAGTATTAAATTATCAATAATTGTTCACATTTTTTAAAATATTCTACATTTGTGTGGAATATAGTAAGCCAGTATAGCACTACACAAGGAATGTGTTATTGAGGAGAGCTAGAACATTATTCAGATTTGCTAGTAGAAATGTGTTCATGTACATGTGTTCATGTATCCATATCACTACTGGTAACTTTCTATTATTTCTGATGCAGCAGTCAGGGATGCAGGTTGGCAAATACATCCTGCTATGTTAAAATGTGGAGCAATGCATTACTATGCTGCGGTATATTGTAATTGAAAACACTTACATACTATATCTTATCCTACAATGTATGTAGAGTATCACTGAAAACACTTATATACTATATCTTACCATACAAAGTGTGCATAGTATCATATGGCATGTGTTAATGGTTTATACTCTACAATCATTTCAGATATTCCCAAATAGAGGTAAGGTAACTCAGCATGAGTCTGTCTACAATATGTGTGTTTTTGTTTTCTTGCAGACCTTCTGTTTTCTGTCTGTGAAGTTTAAGGAATTTTACATGTATCGATTCAACTGTAGCAAGTCCCTGTTCCTGCTGTCTTATAATCATCCCATGAGGAAATATGCAATACTGGCAATGACACACCAATATCCTTTCAGCTCCATCACTTTATTGGGTGTAGTTTGAATGCATGTATATGTATAGCTGTGTTTACTAATTCGTAGCGCTGCCACATTGTGTGGCACAAGTTAACATCTCAAGACTGATGCATGCAAAGGAATATTTACCAGTCAGGTGTGTAACAGCTTGTGCCTCTTGTGCACGATCAATGTGGGCTATTGTACAATATATTGCGCATATAGTCTAAGCCTGAGCCCTATTCTACATATAGATACATACAGGGATGGACAAAAAAATAGGAACACCTGCCATAACACTTCAGTAGTCTGCAAAGCGTTTACATTGAGGTGAGGGAATGTGTGACCATTATTACTGACTTTTATTAATATTTAGAATAATCTGCCGCAATGTCTGAGGCTGAGAGAACTCAGTGTATTTAGCCATTTATTAAGTAGGGTAATGGGAGACTTGATTGTAGTCTTACAAGTGCTTGAACCCTTGTCATTGCCCTCATTCGAGGACTTTGTAATTTTTTGGAGCATTTTTAATTAGCATCTACTGTATTTTAATTTTTTGTTCAACAGTATTGTTATGATAACTTACTCTAATTTTGTTAACTGCGAAAATTAAGACTACTTATAATGCATCAAATTACTTAAATGTAGCTAGTGTTCTGATTTGTTCAAAGAAAAACAAATGTAGTACTTAATGAGTTAAGCACAGCACAGAACCCAGACTGCAGGACACAGTAGGAAATGAAATGGGAAACATATCTAGAGCAGAGGGTAGGAGACACTTCTATATTATTTGTTTATTTAGCAGACTGAGTGTATGGAATTACCAAGCCTTGCTGTCACTGTGAATCATTGGGAGTCATTAAGATCCAAAATCAAACAGCTACTAGGAACACGAATAGGCCAAATAACCTCCCCTACTTGAAACATTTCTACTGTTCTTCTGTTTCTACTGTCTGTCCATTCCCTGTTCATACTGTGCAATGGCACAGCCTGGGTGCAATATTATATGGCCCATATATTTCCAATCCCAGTTTTCACTCACATTGTAAAAATAATATTTTTGTATAATAATGGACAACCCATCTTGCTCTGGTTCTATAAAAATGTCAAGAGCTTATGAGGTAGTTGGGGTTCCACCTGTCCCTGTTTCCCTGGTTCTTCCCCTTTTTTGGAGGACAGTGTCCCAGGAATTCAGTGTGCCTTCCCAGAACACTAAGTGCCAGAACCATAAACTGAGCACAAGCTAGATCAATCTGAATACAATACTACTGCAATAACCACAACATATGAATGGGTTGTCAAGACTGTAATAGTGATATTATCAGTGCTTCCTATTGGATGAATAGATGAATTCTAAAGAGTTTACACTTATAATAAAACCCTTTCTGCTCAGAGGTGGCGACCCTAAAGGTATTATAGCTTTAATAAATGTGTATTATAATCACTTTTAAATTAGATCAGCTTTTTCTATGACTTTCAATTAACCTGAAATAGCTCCTTAACAGATATCACAGTGTTTGATTTCACCATTGTTTTTACCATCTTTATCAATATGTTACTGCTGGCAATAAACAAGAATTTCGTAGTAGCAGAGTGAGTATACTGTATTCTCATTGGTTAATACACTATTTTAGATATGTAGCTCATTTAGAAATGCAATCATTTATTAAGGATTTTGTTTTTGTATCTAGTGTATACAGTATGTACAATTTCAGTGGTCATGTTAATTAATGACTTGTATTTTCCAGTTTCTTGTTTACAGTCATATACTCAGTAGAAATGATTATTAAGGTGCTGGCTCAAGGATTTGCCTTTCACAAATTTGCATACCTAAAAAATGCATGGAACTGGTTGGACTTCACAGTAATCCTACTAGCGTGAGTTGTCATGGTTGTTTGTTGTTGTTTATTTTCTGACTAAATGTTGAATTTATTTAACTGTGTGTGAACTTTGCAGCTATACACTAAATGTCCCTGTTATTGTACGATTGAATAACGAGGACACACAGCGCCACACAGGCTGTTAGGGTTACACACACCAAAACACAATAAATTAGAGAATGACATTATCAAGCTATTAAGCTATATAATGGGACAACAGGACAATGACACACATCAACAAATAATAATTATGAATACAAACACAGCGTAATTCAACATGTTTCCCCAGGCCCTGCAGTCCCAGCATCCTCTGCACCTATTTACATGCTGTGCACACAAGATCCCCCTTAACTGTCTTAAGTAACATACATAGGAGGTTTCCTTTGATTAACAACAACATTACAGTCGTAATTGTGAGATCAGAAGTCAACATTGTTACATATTAAATCAGTATACTGAGACCCTAAAATGAACTTTCAAGCTTTCATGTTTTCTTTTTTTTAAATGTGCTTCCATAGCCAGAAATGTAGAACTATCAATTCTCCTTTGGAGAGACTTAAATGAGGTGCTCAAACTTTTTCTACTTGGGACCCCCTTTTTAAATGACTTTTGAGCAAAACCAAGCCATTATGTATCATTACTGACTGATGCTTTTTATAAGAGAGCTACAGCAATGCTCTTTATCCATTCAGTATACACTGCAACTATCCCTGAGTTTCCCTGTTTTAGCTACCTGACCCTGGCGTTCCCTTTTCTACCCGGATTGTCAGCTCTGAGAGCTTTCAGAGCGATGAAGATGATAGCAATCCTTCCAGGTGAGCTCAACCCTGCAATGCCCATTTCTGT
Source organism: Polyodon spathula (assembly GCF_017654505.1). Classification (NCBI taxonomy): domain Eukaryota; kingdom Metazoa; phylum Chordata; class Actinopteri; order Acipenseriformes; family Polyodontidae; genus Polyodon; species Polyodon spathula. Next base: position 70,852,569 of record NC_054535.1, read on the forward strand.
GTCGCATGTCATACAATGCTTAACCACCCCTTCATATCAATATTACTGAAATCCTGCCTCACAAGACAGATTTTTTAAAATGTTCCCAGACAGGTTTTTCTCATTTAGAAAATGCTTGGCTGTTACATAAGCAAAATTAAAAAATATGTGTCTTGGTGCCCCGGCTGTGCGAAATTGGCGCTTCCACAGGTTTCTCCTTATCGCACTACAGCAGACCTTACCAGCACACCTGCAGGGCTGGCCTTTGTCCTCTAGAGGCCAGTAGCTGGCTGATATCCTCTCTCTGGTTCCTGGATGTAAAGAGGTTAACTGTCTTGATATTGGGAGCGGAAGACGCCCACTGAACCTTCACTTCTCCTGAGTTGTGTGGGGAATTGTTGTTGTGAGGGGAAACACGATTGGACAGTCTGCATTGGGGAGTAAATCAGGGGTTTAAATAATTGGGCATGCTAACTTAAAATTTTTTAACTTTCATTCAAGGGTTAAACAATGGAATTAAGACGTAATTTATTGTTCTATTTCTGTATGCCAGTTTGTTTGTTTTGTGTCACCTACTCATGTTAGCCACACTTGTTCTTTCCAGGGCTGAAGACCATCATTAGTGTTATTTTTAAGTCAGCCAAACTCCTCCTGGAAGTCTTGCTTCTCATGCTTTTCGCATTGCTAGTGATCGCTCTGTTTGGACTGCAGCTGTTCAAAGGGGCTCTGAGGCGCAAGTGCATTCTCAACATGAACGCTCACTTCAATTTTACTGATGAAGACTGGGATGTCTTCATCCACAATACATGTAATTACTTTTGTTTTTAAAAACTCTGGTTTCCTTTATGCAGTTTTATTGCGGTATACCATGGTACCTTTAGTAGCCTTGTAAATCACAACAGACCATGAAAATACATATATTATACACCATATTTTCGATACCTAATAAAATGGACACATTTGAGAGAAGTGTAAGCAGCATAAAAGACGCTGGACTGCCATGTACCAATGCTACCACTGCCTTCTAGTGAAATAAATATCCAGACTGTTTAAATAGCATTAATTTTCTACTTTGTTTTTTACAGCCCATTGGCTTGTACAAGATGACGTTGATACAATTGTGTGTGGAAACTCAACCAGCACAGGGTAAGTGAAAGAGCTTTTGTTTTTGCAGAGGTTTTTACAATTCCCTGTTCTTCAATATGCAGCAGTGTGCACATGTATCAGAACACCTCAAGATTTGTCATGGATATCCTTTATATACCTACCCCTATGAAAACCTAAGGGTGTCACAATTTACATTTCAACAGTAATCACTGACATAGAAACAATGTGTGAAAATGTTAGACACATTTTTTAATTAGGCATTAAATTAGACAATTTTATGTGTCTATCTTGACAATTGTCCAAGATTCAGTTCGAGTGGTTTGATTTCCTATGCACAATACATCAAAACAACTGAAGTTGTAATCAGTGTGTCTGGTTTACCTAATGGAGGGTTTGGACTAGTCCACAACCTCAATCTATTAATCAGTGCATCTGGTTTACCTTGCAGAGGGTTTGCACCAGTCCACAACCTCACTTTATTAATCAATACATCTGGTTTACATCTTGCAGAGGGTTTGCACCAGTCCACAACCTCACTTTATTACCATTCCTAGAAATATGCTTCTCACAGCATGGGCCCTCTATGATGTAGCTGACCATGTACGTCTACATCCATCAAAGGATTCCTGATGATAAGTGCAGCCCCAGACACAGTACATCTCAATTGGGTATCACGAGAATTATATTGCAGCCCTTGAAAGCACATGGCTACATGTGCAGTGGAAATAGCCGTGTGTGCAGGGGTACTTTTTAAACACTCTGCTGCATGTATACTAAAAGCTTTTAGGGGTTCATCAAATGTGTGTTGGCAGAATTAAACTTGGTACAAGGTACTTTACACTTTGTATTTCTTTCTTTGGTTTTAGGAGATGTCCTTCCAATTATACCTGTCTTCCGGATGTGGGAGAAAACCCAAACAATGGATACACAAATTTTGACCATTTTGGATGGGCTTTCATTACATCCTTTCAGCTCATGACTTTGGATCATTGGGAAAACCCTTACAATTTGGTAAATGAATAAACCTCATAACATGCAATAGTTTCAAATGACAGGAACGCATCCTGTTCCTAATAGCTGATTAATCCGAGAACTCCAAAGGATCCCAATCACTCAGCTGCAACAACATGGCTTGGTGACCTTTCGAAACATTTGCCATAGTAAAAGCAAAGCAGTGTATTACAGCACAGTGAAAGCATTGTAAAGGAAAGCAAAGTGTAATAAAGCACAATGAAAGCATGGATACACATAGGAAAGCATTGTAAAGCCCAGTGAGGTATTATAAAGCATACTGAAAAACATGGCAAACTGTGGTAAATGCATAGTATAACCATGGGAAAAGCATAAGAAAACTGAAGAAAAAAGCTAAATTTAGCAAAGTAAACTTTTATAAAAGGAAACCCCTGCCATACACTCATCATGCTGCCACCCTGGAATCCAGCCTGGCTTGGAATCCTATGGAGAAATATTCTAATACACTTTTTTTCACATTTAGTGGTAGTTTTATATACATATGTCATTGTTTGTATTTCACAACAACAAAACAAACTTCTGAGGATGAAAGTAATTCTTGGTTCTTGTTGTGGGACCTGTAGCTCACATTCATTTTCAATGAGTGAACGGTTGTTTTATGTTTACTGCAGAACCCGAATCAAATCTAGAAATGGGAGGGAGGGAGGAATGGACCAGTGATAATTACAGACGGGGTGTCCTTATAGGTAAATGTGTCTTCTTTGTATTGGATTGTGTTTGTAGGTTCTCCGGGCCTGTGGATTATACTATGTCCTGTTCTTCACTGTTGTGATCATGTTGGGCTCCTACTACATTACAAACCTGGTCCTAGCAGTAGTGGCGTCATCTTACGAAAAAGAGTCGAAAATAAAAGAAAAGAAGGAGAAAGAAAATGCTCAAACTCTGGAAATATGGATGAAGAAGGAAGAAATGGTGGGTAGAACATTAACTTCTATTTTTATATTAGTATTTTAGTTATTACAGTTACTGCAAAAATATCTTATACCGGTAAAGTGCTCCCCTAAGTGGCAAGACCGGGTGACTGCAGTTTAATACAGTTACTGGTAACAAACACATTAACCCAATAAGTGCCATTGTCCTCATTTAATGACAGGCTACAGTACTTTGTAATTTTGGAAGCATTTTTAAGTGGCATCTACCGGTTATCTTTATTTTTGATTAAAGTAATTATTTTGGCCCTCGTACCCTATTTGTTTGTTTTTATTATTTTCGATCCCATTTGGGAATAAATGGGTGTGACAGTGCTTTCACTTCAGCTTCCCTGTCTTTGAGTGCTATCCTGCTACCGGAGACAAAATAAATTATTTATTTTCTGTATTTCGTATTGATTTGTATTGCATGCTCTTTTCTTTGTTCGGATGCTGGTGCTTGCTGTGTTAGAGGGTCTGAGGAGTTATTGATGCTCTTTGATTGTTCTAATGCTGGTGCTTGCTGTGTTAGAGGGTATGAGGAGTTATTCATGCTCTTTGTTCTGATGCTGTTGCTTGCGTTAGAGGGTACTAGGAGTTATTGATGCTCTTTGTTCTGATGCTGTTGCTTGCGTTAGAGGGTATGAGTAGTTATTGGTGCTCTTTTCTTTGTTCTGATGCTGGTGCTTGCTGTGTTAAAGGGTACTAGGAGTTATTGATGCTCTTTGTTCTGATGCTGGTGCTTGTTGTGTTAGAGGGTACTAGGAGTTATTGATGCTCGTTTCTTTGTTCTAATGCTGGTGCTTGCTGTGTTAGAGGGTATGAGGAGTTATTAATGCTCTTTTCTTTGTTCTGATGCTGGTGCTTGCTGTGTTAGAGGGTATGATGAGTTATTGTTGCTCTTTTCTTTGTTCTGATGCTGGTGCTTGCTGTGTTAGAGGGTATGAGGAGTTATTTATGCTCTTTCTTCTGATGCTGGTGCTTGCTATGTTAGAGGGTATGAGGAGTTATTGATGCTCTTTGTTCTGATGCTGGTGCTTGCTGTGTTAGAGGGTATGAGGAGTTATTGATGCTCTTTTCTTTGTTCTGATGCTGGTGCTTGCTGTGTTAGAGGGTATGATGAGTTATTGTTGCTCTTTTCTTTGTTCTGATGCTGGTGCTTGCTGTGTTAGAGGGTATGAGGAGTTATTTATGCTCTTTCTTCTGATGCTGGTGCTTGCTATGTTAGAGGGTATGAGGAGTTATTGATGCTCTTTGTTCTGATGCTGGTGCTTGCTGTGTTAGAGGGTATGAGGAGTTATTGATGCTCTTTTCTTTGTTCTGATGCTGGTGCTTGCTGTGTTAGAGGGTATGAGGAGTTATTGATGCTCTTTGTTCTGATGCTGGTGCTTGCTGTGTTAGAGGGTATGAGGAGTTATTGATGCTCTTTTCTTTGTTCTGATGCTGGTGCTTGCTGTGTTAGAGGGTATGAGGAGTTATTGATGCTCTTTTCTTTGTTCTGATGCTGGTGCTTGCTGTGTTAGAGGGTATGAGGAGTTATTGATGCTCTTTTCTTTGTTCTGATGCTGGTGCTTGCTGTGTTAGAGGGTATGAGGAGTTATTGATGCTCTTTCTTTGTTCTGATGCTGGTGCTTGCTGTGTTAGAGGGTATGAGGAGTTATTGATGCTCTTTGTTCTGATGCTGGTGCTTGCTGTGTTAGAGGGTATGAGGAGTTATTAATGCTCTTTTCTTTGTTCTGATGCTGGTGCTTGCTGTGTTAGAGGGTATGATGAGTTATTGTTGCTCTTTTCTTTGTTCTGATGCTGGTGCTTGCTGTGTTAGAGGGTATGAGGAGTTATTTATGCTCTTTCTTTGTTCTGATGCTGGTGCTTGCTGTGTTAGAGGGTATGAGGAGTTATTGATGCTCTTTTCTTTGTTCTGATGCTGGTGCTTGCTGTGTTAGAGGGTATGAGGAGTTATTGATGCTCTTTTCTTTGTTCTGATGCTGGTGCTTGCTGTGTTAGAGGGTATGAGGAGTTATTCATGCTCTTTGTTCTGATGCTGGTGCTTGCTGTGTTAGAGGGTATGAGGAGTTATTGATGCTCTTTTCTTTGTTCTGATGCTGGTGCTTGCTGTGTTAGAGGGTATGAGGAGTTATTGATGCTCTTTGTTCTGATGCTGGTGCTTGCTGTGTTAGAGGGTATGAGGAGTTATTGATGCTCTTTCTTTGTTCTGATGCTGGTGCTTGCTGTGTTAGAGGGTATGAGGAGTTATTGATGCTCTTTGTTCTGATGCTGGTGCTTGCTGTGTTAGAGGGTATGAGGAGTTATTGATGCTCTTTTCTTTGTTCTGATGCTGGTGCTTGCTGTGTTAGAGGGTATGAGGAGTTATTAATGCTCTTTTCTTTGTTCTGATGCTGGTGCTTGCTGTGTTAGAGGGTATGAGGAGTTATTGTTGCTCTTTTCTTTGTTCTGATGCTGGTGCTTGCTGTGTTAGAGGGTATGAGGAGTTATTTATGCTCTTTGTTCTGATGCTGGTGCTTGCTGTGTTAGAGGGTATGATGAGTTATTGTTGCTCTTTTCTTTGTTCTGATGCTGGTGCTTGCTGTGTTAGAGGGTATGAGGAGTTATTTATGCTCTTTCTTCTGATGCTGGTGCTTGCTATGTTAGAGGGTATGAGGAGTTATTGATGCTCTTTGTTCTGATGCTGTTGCTTGCGTTAGAGGGTATGAGTAGTTATTGGTGCTCTTTTCTTTGTTCTGATGCTGGTGCTTGCTGTGTTAGAGGGTACTAGGAGTTATTGATGCTCTTTGTTCTGATGCTGGTGCTTGTTGTGTTAGAGGGTACTAGGAGTTATTGATGCTCGTTTCTTTGTTCTGATGCTGGTGCTTGCTGTGTTAGAGGGTATGAGGAGTTATTGATGCTCTTTGTTTGTTCTGATGCTGGTGCTTGCTGTGTTAGAGGGTATGAGGAGTTATTGATGCTCTTTTCTTTGTTCTGATGCTGGTGCTTGCTGTGTTAGAGGGTATGAGGAGTTATTTATGCTCTTTCTTCTGATGCTGGTGCTTGCTATGTTAGAGGGTATGAGGAGTTATTGATGCTCTTTGTTCTGATGCTGGTGCTTGCGTTAGAGGGTATGCAGAGTTATTAATGCTCTTTTCTTTGTTCTGATGCTGGTGCTTGCTGTGTTAGAGGGTATGATGAGTTATTGTTGCTCTTTTCTTTGTTCTGATGCTGTGCTTGCTGTGTTAGAGGGTATGAGGAGTTATTTATGCTCTTTCTTCTGATGCTGGTGCTTGCTATGTTAGAGGGTATGAGGAGTTATTGATGCTCTTTTCTTTGTTCTGATGCTGGTGCTTGCTGTGTTAGAGGGTATGAGGAGTTATTGATGCTCTTTTCTTTGTTCTGATGCTGGTGCTTGCTGTGTTAGAGGGTATGAGGAGTTATTGATGCTCTTTGTTCTGATGCTGGTGCTTGCTGTGTTAGAGGGTATGAGGAGTTATTGATGCTCTTTTCTTTGTTCTGATGCTGGTGCTTGCTGTGTTAGAGGGTATGAGGAGTTATTTATGCTCTTTGTTCTGATGCTGGTGCTTGCGTTAGAGGGTATGAGGAGTTATTGATGCTCTTTTCTTTGTTCTGATGCTGGTGCTTGCTGTGTTAGAGGGTATGAGGAGTTATTAATGCTCTTTGTTTGTTCTGATGCTGGTGCTTGCTGTGTTAGAGGGTATGATGAGTTATTGATGCTCGTTTCTTTGTTCTAATGCTGGTGCTTGCTGTGTTAGAGGGTATGAGGAGTTATTAATGCTCTTTTCTTTGTTCTGATGCTGGTGCTTGCTGTGTTAGAGGGTATGATGAGTTATTGTTGCTCTTTTCTTTGTTCTGATGCTGGTGCTTGCTGTGTTAGAGGGTATGAGGAGTTATTTATGCTCTTTGTTCTGATGCTGGTGCTTGCTGTGTTAGAGGGTATGATGAGTTATTGTTGCTCTTTTCTTTGTTCTGATGCTGGTGCTTGCTGTGTTAGAGGGTATGAGGAGTTATTTATGCTCTTTCTTCTGATGCTGGTGCTTGCTGTGTTAGAGGGTATGAGGAGTTATTGATGCTCTTTTCTTTGTTCTGATGCTGGTGCTTGCTGTGTTAGAGGGTATGAGGAGATTATTGCTCTTTCTTTGTTCTGATGCTGGTGCTTGCTGTGTTAGAGGGTATGAGGAGTTATTGATGCTCTTTTCTTTGTTCTGATGCTGGTGCTTGCTGTGTTAGAGGGTATGATGAGTTATTGTTGCTCTTTTCTTTGTTCTGATGCTGGTGCTTGCTGTGTTAGAGGGTATGAGGAGTTATTTATGCTCTTTCTTCTGATGCTGGTGCTTGCTATGTTAGAGGGTATGAGGAGTTATTGATGCTCTTTGTTCTGATGCTGGTGCTTGCTGTGTTAGAGGGTATGAGGAGTTATTGATGCTCTTTTCTTTGTTCTGATGCTGGTGCTTGCTGTGTTAGAGGGTACTAGGAGTTATTGATGCTCTTTGTTCTGATGCTGTTGCTTGCGTTAGAGGGTATGAGTAGTTATTGGTGCTCTTTTCTTTGTTCTGATGCTGGTGCTTGCTGTGTTAGAGGGTACTAGGAGTTATTGATGCTCTTTGTTCTGATGCTGGTGCTTGCTGTGTTAGAGGGTACTAGGAGTTATTGATGCTTTTCTTTGTTCTGATGCTGGTGCTTGCTGTGTTAGAGGGTATGATGAGTTATTGTTGCTCTTTTCTTTGTTCTGATGCTGGTGCTTGCTGTGTTAGAGGGTATGAGGAGTTATTTATGCTCTTTGTTCTGATGCTGGTGCTTGCTATGTTAGAGGGTATGAGGAGTTATTGATGCTCTTTTCTTTGTTCTGATGCTGGTGCTTGCTGTGTTAGAGGGTATGAGGAGTTATTGATGCTCTTTTCTTTGTTCTGATGCTGGTGCTTGCTGTGTTAGAGGGTATGAGGAGTTATTGATGCTCTTTGTTCTGATGCTGTTGCTTGCGTTAGAGGGTATGAGTAGTTATTGGTGCTCTTTTCTTTGTTCTGATGCTGGTGCTTGCTGTGTTAGAGGGTATGAGGAGTTATTGATGCTCTTTGTTCTGATGCTGGTGCTTGCTGTGTTAGAGGGTATGAGGAGTTATTGATGCTCTTTTCTTTGTTCTGATGCTGGTGCTTGCTGTGTTAGAGGGTATGAGGAGTTATTGATGCTCTTTTCTTTGTTCTGATGCTGGTGCTTGCTGTGTTAGAGGGTATGATGAGTTATTGTTGCTCTCTTTGTTCTGATGCTGGTGCTTGCTGTGTTAGAGGGTATGAGGAGTTATTGATGCTCTTTGTTCTGATGCTGGTGCTTGCTGTGTTAGAGGGTATGAGGAGTTATTGATGCTCTTTTCTTTGTTCTGATGCTGGTGCTTGCTGTGTTAAAGGGTACTAGGAGTTATTGATGCTCTTTGTTCTGATGCTGTTGCTTGCTGTGTTAGAGGGTATGATGAGTTATTGTTGCTCTTTTCTTTGTTCTGATGCTGGTGCTTGCTGTGTTAGAGGGTATGAGGAGTTATTTATGCTCTTTTTTCTGATGCTGGTGCTTGCTATGTTAGAGGGTATGAGGAGTTATTGATGCTCTTTTCTTTGTTCTGATGCTGGTGCTTGCTGTGTTAGAGGGTATGAGGAGTTATTAATGCTCTTTGTTTGTTCTGATGCTGGTGCTTGCTGTGTTAGAGGGTATGATGAGTTATTGTTGCTCTTTTCTTTGTTCTGATGCTGGTGCTTGCTGTGTTAGAGGGTATGAGGAGTTATTGATGCTCTTTGTTCTGATGCTGGTGCTTGCGTTAGAGGGTATGAGGAGTTATTGATGCTCTTTTCTTTGTTCTGATGCTGGTGCTTGCTGTGTTAGAGGGTACTAAGAGTTATTGATGCTCTTTTCTTTGTTCTGATGCTGGTGCTTGCTGTGTTAGAGGGTATGAGGAGTTATTAATGCTCTTTGTTTGTTCTGATGCTGGTGCTTGCTGTGTTAGAGGGTATGATGAGTTATTGTTGCTCTTTTCTTTGTTCTGATGCTGGTGCTTGCTGTGTTAGAGGGTATGAGGAGTTATAGATGCTCTTTTCTTTGTTCTGATGCTGGTGCTTGCTGTATTAAAGGCAGTATGAGGAGATGAAGCCAATGTGTCTCACAGCCCAACTTCATTTTGCTTTTTTATTTATTTTTTTCAGAAAAAGAGAATCAGCAGACTGAGCCCAAAAGAGAAGTTCCGTATGTACGGACAAAATATATCCAAAGGCATTTCAATGGAATCCTTTCTATCATGGACATCTAGTCCTTCACAAATAAGTGCAGGTACACATTATAGTGAAGACAATGGAAGTGTGTGAGCACACTTTGAACCAGTTATCTAAACTGAAACTGATCAAAACGCCATACTGCCAATGTTTCACTTGTTAAAACAAGACCCTTCCTGGTGCTTTAAATGTATCTGCAGACAGAAATATACTAAATCCACACTCTTCATTTACTAGATATACACTCTTCATATACTAAATATACACCCTTCATATACTAAATATACACTCCTCATATACTGAATATACACTCTTAATATACTAGATTTACACTCTTCATATAAGAAATACACACAGTCCCTATACTAAATGTACACTTTTCATATACTAAATACACACTCTTCATATACTAAATATACTGTCTTCATATACTAGGTATACACTCTTCATGTACTAAATATACACTCTTCATATGCTAAATATACACTCTTCATATACTAGATATACAATCTTCATATAATTGATATACACTCATCATATACTAGATACACACTCTTCATAGTATACTAAATACACACTCTTCATATACTAGATATACACTCATCATTTACTACATATACTCTCTTCATTTCCACGTACTTGGTACAGGGATCCCTGTTTCAAATACCGTACCTAAACATTGGTGTTCTATAGCACTCTAATATAGTGAACTGCACGGATTCATCTGCAACAATACTTATACCAAGCCTCAATACATTTTGCAATATTGTAACAGTATACTCAGAGGAATGATTGCTTTTTTGTTCATTAAGTATTATCTAGTTTCTAATTTATGAGGCGGGTCCATATGTATAAAACTTACCGTCTTCTTTATTGTGCCAGAAATAGCGTTTAACATGACACTATTTCATCTTGTGATGCTTAAACGTAGTTTACTGTAAGAAAAAATAATAATAATCCCTCTTCGTGATGTTACAATAACATGCCCTTAGAAACCAAGTTATGTTTAGTAATCCAATAATTAGGTATTTGAGTATTTTGTTATTTGTAACGCATACATTAAATTGCATTGTTAACTCGTCTGAAAATTATAGGCTACTTTATTGTGTGGAAACATAAAAATCAGGTTTGTAGTCTATTCAATATCTGGAGATAAGTGGAGAAAATGACAGGCTTCAGTGTGGTTGTGTGGGCTGTACATCAAGATGTATTGGAAGACGATGCTTCCAAAAGGACACCGCAGATCTGAGCTACGGCTTGACCCGTTGGATTACTCTGATGATGTGAGCAGGTACTGTCAGTTTAGCACAAGCACATTGACTCACCTTGGGGAAGAACGAGAACATCAACTGAAGAATGAAACTTGTAGACAGGGCTGTTCCTGAATAGTGAAAGTGGTAAACTCACTGCATGATCTGGATTTGATGTTAGCAAGTTTTTGCAGGTAAAAAACTAAACCCGCACACACAGACACACACACACACACACTATTGCTTCCTATATTGATCACTGTCCATGCGCCGATAGCTAGCACTTCAGTTTATGTGTTTTTCATAGGACCGATATCTATATAGGCTTTAGACACATAACAGGAATGCTGTTTTAAACACACAGCACATATTGCTGTTATTAAAATACACATGTGATGAATCTCTCGGATTAGTGATGAGATTATGATTTCCATTACATGAGAGTAAATGTTGAACTTCATGCTGATTTGAACTCGGCTCTCGCCAAGATAAGCGTCAACTAAGACGTAGCTTTGCAGTAAACTAGTGTGAACCATCTGCATTTCCATCCATTTGCGTTGTTTTCCATCTGATGATGTAGATATCCTTCTGTCTGTTGTTGATTGCTGAAGTGTAATGCTGGCTCCAGGGATCAGCTCATTTTGCCTCTCCAGCGCATCAGCACACACAATGGCTGCGATGCTGGCTCCGGGGATCAACCCAATGCGGTCTCCCCAGTGCATCAGCATGACAACCGTCTGGATTGAGCTAAGTAGGGTACATCTCTGGGGTCTTCAAGTGGGCACCTTCCGTCCTCGGTGTTTCGTTGACTAGCCCACGACACCTCAAGAGGGCTCAACAGTGATTCGGCATCCCAGCATCACCCCCCTCCATCCCTCACTCAGCTCAGCCCAGCTTACTTACCTGTACATCATTGTTGCTTTCTTTCTATTGTGCTTGAGATCCCCATCCAGAATCTTTCCGTCTTAACCACAGCCAGTTGCTGCTCCTTTCTGCTGCTTCAGATAAGTTCTTCACTGTATGACACAACTCTTGGCCACTGAACCCGACGTCTCTGAGAAACCGGCTTGTAGAGTGAGCCAGAAATCCTCGACAACCCACCTCCACTGGGTGAACCTGGACTCTCCATCCTCGTTCCGCTTCAGCAGCTAGTTGAGCATACCGAAGTTTCTTCCTCTCATACGCCTCATCCACAGCATCTTCCCATGGCACTTTTAACTCTACCAGATGAACAAGGCATGTTGATCCAGACCACAAGACAATGTCTGGTCGAACATTAGCGGTGGCAATCTCAGGTGGAAACATAAGCCGTTGACCAACATCTGCCAGCATCTTACAGTCTCTAGCAGCTTCCAGTTGGGCTGGGCAAGGCTTGATTTGATCATCTTTTCTTGGTGGTTGCTCTCCTGGATGGAGGAATATTATCTTTTGTGTGTAATGCTTTGATGGAGCTGGAGGCAACTTATTGGTCAGGTTCCACTTGTCTTCCAATACTAAGACCAAATATCACAGCACCTGGTCATGGCACCAAGTAAACCATCCTTGGCTAAGATCCACCTTACATCCTGTCAAAATGTGCCTTAATGTTGCAGGTAATGAACACAAAGAACATGAGGGATCCATTTGTCACATGAATCTACTAATGTCATTTCCAGTCGGACTTTGGCGCACTTAAACTCCTCGGTTAGAGCAGAGATTGGTAGCTGCAGTATTCCTTTACCATAAAGTCCCACTCTGCTGAGGCAGCGTGGAACTCCCAACCATTTCCTGACGTATGAACTGAATAAAGCTTCTAGCTTCTCAACTGTTGTCCAGGAAACCTCATACACAGTCAGTGGCCACAGCAGTCCTGGCAGTAGACCAAACTGAAAGCACCAGAGTTTCAGTTTGCCTGGTAAAGTGCTGCTGTCTATGCTGTTCAACCCTTCCACTGCTTGTTGTCTAACTTCTCCTACACAAACTGTGTCCTTTAGATCCCCGTCGTATGTTCTCCCTAGACTTTTCACTGGCTTCTCGGACACTGTTGGTATTGGCTCACCATTAATGTAGAACCTTTTATCTACTACTTTACCTTTAATTATAGAGATGTTCCTTGATTTAGTGGGCTTGAATTGCATTCATGCCCATTCAATGTTATTGGTTAATTTGCCCAATAACCAATTAGTGCAGGCTACTGTTGTAGTCATTGTTGTCCTGTAATCCATGTATGCTCAAATTAGTGGTAGTCGCATTCCAGAAGCCAAGCGCTTTCCTCCCACTACTCATTTTGATGCCCTAATATTTACTTCCATTGCTATGGTAAAAGCCAGTGGAGAAATGGTACATCCTGCCATTATTCCAACTTCTAGGCATTGCCACGTAGTGCTTAATTCTGAAGTTGAGAAAGTAAATTGTAATCTCCAAAGTAGCTTTCACTAAATTTGTTGTTGTCATTGGTACACTGAAAAAATCAAATGCTGCCCAAAGAAGTTCATGTGGCACTGAACCATATGCATTAGCCAAATCCAGGAATGTCACATGGAGCTCCTTCCTCTCCTTTTTTGCTGATTGAATTTGTTGCCAGATTACGCTGATGTGTTCTAAGCATCCTGGGAAACCAGGTAGGTTGACAATCTCTGAGCAATATTGCTGAAGAAAATCTTGCCTTCTATATTTAATAGGGAAATAGGACGAAACTGGTCGATGCTTGTAGAATCTTTTTCTTTTGGTATAAAGACTCCACCTGCTCAGCACTATGCTCTTGGTACAACCTGTTTTTCCCATGCCATTTTCATCAACTTCCACAGGATTCGAAGAACTCCAGAAGCACTCTTGTACACTCTGTATGGAACTCCAATAGGCCCTGGAGATGATGATGCCCTTGCTTTTTTCACAGTTGCTCTACTTCATTCCATTTAGGTGCACAGTCCTCCATTTGGTATTCTGATGGATTGATAGATGGGATATCTAAAGGAATTGATATAGGCTCCTGCCTTTTTGAATCTGTATGTGTTTCCTCCAAATATCTCTCCAGCTCAAACAGATGATTTTAGTCTGCCATTTTTCTCGCTGGTGAATATCTTCTTTACAAATTTGAATGGATCTTTATAAAAGTTAGTTCTCGCACACTCATTCTTTTTGTTGCATTTCCGTAGGCACTCAGCTCTGCAGAATGTTGCAAGCTTATCTTTTATGACCCTTTTTAACAGATTGAGTCCCTCCTTCTGACTTTGTTCTGCTTTTTCGTTTGCTTCCTCAACTGCTTCCTTTCTCTAACTAAGCATTCAATCTCCTGCTGCCGTCTAGACTTTCCAGGAATATTTTGTACTTTCTCCTTCCTTTTTTCAATCCCAAACCTCTCGCTTCCATATGCGTAGATGATGTCCCCAAATTTATACAGCTTCTTTTCAACTGTTCCATTTAACCTTTCCAAAGTAAAACAGATCTGTGTTTACTGTGTCACAGTTTTTTCACAAGCTCTTGGCCATTTAAGTCCAGGCTTGTGCCATTGAGGTTCTTTTCTCTCTTACGCTGGTTCGTCTGACCTGGTTTGCAAGGATCATTAGGTTCCTCACTAGTTGTATCCACGCAAGTCCTCCTCACGGCTATGACAGGGGTGCTGATATCCTGCAAACTGTGGTTTGCTTCCTTTCGCTGGATTTCATTCGACTGACTTGACTGACTTTGTAAGAAGTACTGATCAATGCAAGGCCCTTGTCCCTTCTCCCTCAAGCATTTCATTCTCCCTTGATGAATCTTCAAACCCCTGACCATTGTAGCCTTGCTCCAGCTGCAGACACAAACCTGGAGTTCCATGTCTGCTAACTGCAGATCTTGAACTAGTCTTTTGTGTCTCTAGTCTCTAGTCTCTCCATTCTCATATCCATTTGCATTCCTAAGTTGTTAACCGTGTTATCCAACGTTGAGTCATTTTCCGACCCACTCTCTCAGACTCTAGGGGTATTTTTCTCTTTAATTTCTTAGAAGCCTTGGGCGGGTGTCTCCAGCATCCTGTTTACCTTTGAAAACAAAGAGCTGGATACTGCCGACCAGCAGCCCCGAAAGAAACAGTGTAGATGTACTTTTAATATATGCTAATGGATGGTGCAGGTATTTGCAAACTGAGAGAATACAGTGACGAGTAAAATAAGTAAAAAACAATGAATTGTAAGCTATTTTAATGTAACTGTGGTGCTGTCTTGCTGTGCCATTTGTCATTCAAATGAATGGTTTTATAAAAAAAAATAACCGGCGCTTGCTGACGCTCCAGTGTCTTACTTTCCTGTGCGCTGGAAAGGAAATTTGTGCACATATTAAAGGATCCTTTTTTCTCAACCAAAAGTCAAATCATGAACTGTGACAAAAGTACATTTCTGGTGGTTATAGTATGTTTTTCAGGAAGGCACGCGCATATAAAGCCATATAAAAAATATAATGATTTTTTAAATGAAAATGCATACACTCCTGTTTGTTATTATTATTTTTATTATTATTATTTGTTTTAAACCTGATGTTTCAGACAACCTGTCATTGTCCCTTGCGATATGTGTGACTTCAGACCTCTGTAAACATTAAACTACTCAAACATACTTAAATATTTTAAGACAGGTGTGTAGTGGACAAAAAGTTATATTAATATAAGTATATTTTTTTCAATTGACGATTACCTAGATTATTTTACATGCATACACAGCCATTCCCATAGGGAATGAAACCAATCACGCTCAGTTCGCCCACCCTACTGTCTGCATGCAGACATTTCCCATAGCAGTAAACAGACGGTGTATGCCATTGACGTCTTAAGTAGGGGACATAGGTAAAATACAATCTCTCAGTAACAATCTGTGACGGCAAATCACATCTAAACCCATTACTGACCAGTAAAATAACCACGCAGTCATTTTATAAATCACGTGTTAAATACTGCCCAGTAGTTGTTGTTTTTTTGTTTATTTTTTTTAAATGGCTGGAAATTACCGCCATCTTTTATGCATATGACCCTATGTCTTGCAACTCTAAGCAAAAAAAGAAAAAGCCACGTGAATGGATTTAGTTTTGGTGACAGAAAAAGACATATTGCATCAGTGGCAGCCAGTTAACAGCGTTTGCTTGCTCGCCGAACCCCATGAACTGCGCTTCCCTTCTTCTGGGTGATGTGCATTTTAGTTCCCTTTCAATTTGAAGATGGCCACCAAATATTGTTTATGGGATTGTGACGAAGTGTCCTCCCCTGTGTGTATTTTCTGTTATATGTTGCGTGTGGTGTGTTAAATGTTGGTATATAGTCATGGGTACACGGGATAAAAATCGGTCTGTTTAACACAAGTGTTTGAAATGTATATGTGTATTTAAGCACGAGGATTGCACAGCACTGAAGTAAAACGTAATAATATGTGAGCACGGGGAATTGCACTTTATTAATTCACGTGCAGTTGTACTGAGACTCTAGTTGAATGACTGATTAGCAATCGAGTCTCGGTACAGCTGCATAAAAGCTGCATGTTTTCACCCACTCGGGGTTGTGTGTTCGGTGAGTGGAGAATGTGATTGGAGATGGAGGTAAGAGAATAATAATAATAATCGTTAAAAGAAGCTCACCGTGTTTTGTCTGTATGGTCTGTTTTGTTTGTCTGTTTATTTTGGCTACCAGTGCCGTGTCCTTTGTCTTGTTTGTCTTTGCAACCTTTTATTTTCTGCTTGTAATAATTTATTAAATGCTGAGCGAAAGCATTCGCTCAGCTCCACCAAACTCCATCCTTCTCTGTCATTTAGTCGCGAGAGGGAGCGTTGAACTGGAGTCCTTTCATCCACCATCGTTTACTTCGGAGGAGGATAGGAAGTTGAATTTCCTCTGCCCGGTTCGGGCATTGAGATGCTACGTGGATAGGACAAAAACACTGCGTCATTCAGACCAGCTCTGTCTGACATGGGACACTGACCCTGGGACAGCCCCTTTCGAAGCAGCGGCTGTTGCATTCGATTGCGGACACAGTCTCGACTGCGTATTATGGTGCTGTCTTACCCCTGCCTGGGCGGGTAGCCGCACATTCCACGAGAGGTGTGGCTACGTCATGGGCCCTCTTTAGAGGTGCTTCCATGCTTGAGATTTGTGATGCGGCTAGCTGGGCTACGCCACATACTTTTTCCAGGTTCTATCACCTTAACATGATAAATCCCTCACACAAGGGTCCTTGAGGTTGCATGCTCGCAATGCTGACCTTTGGTCAGGCAGGGCTAAGGTGAACCTCGTGTGCTGCCATTCTTCCCTCCCTCTCGACGGCTCTGGTATTCATTTTTCCATAAACAATGTTTTGGTGGCCATCTTCAAATTGAAAGGGAACGTTAGTTTACCTACTATAAACCTGGTTCCCTGAAAAAGAAGATGGCCACCAACCACAAGGTTGCGTCGGTCGTCATCACGGTTTTCTCACAAAAAGAGGTTGAGCCTTCCCTGCGTGACAGTTTTATTCCCTCGGTAGACAGGACCGAGGAGGTCATCAAGGGATGATAGTAAGAGCTCAGTGACACCTACCAATAGGCAGGCGTATATCCCATAAACAATGTTTGGTGGCCATCTTCTCTTTCAGGGAACCAGGTTTACGGTAGGTAAACTAACGTTCCCCCGTCTCACGTGACACTGGCAGATTGGCTTAAAGATCTCTGAATGGAGGGCAGCCGGTTAGCGAACACGGTGATCAGGCAATCAGCGCACATGTGCCAAGACAACAAAGGCTATAAATATGAGCAGCACAACTTTGGTTGTTGTCAGTATTGCATGGTGTGTAACTTTGTGGAAAGACAGAAAACTTTTAAGCTGTTTAAATATTCAAGTAACATTCACAAGTCTAATTGTCTTTGTCTAACCTATTAATGCTTATGAATACTCTTATTTGTTCAACTTCGTTCTCTTCACATTTTGTGCCGTCTGTCCCTTTTCTCCAGCAGCTGCTGCTCTTCGCAGTGCTTTAACTTAAGCTCAGTAATATCTTGCAGTGTTTTTTTTTTGGTTTGGTTTTTTTGTATTTTTTTTTTTTTTATTTACTGACCACTACTGCCTGTTTGGGGTAATTACATATACCATACAGTATAGTTGTATTTTAATATTATGTATATAATATTTTATATTGTAGCGATCTCACTTAATGCAGGCAGGCGCCTCACACAGGGCAAGGCAATCCACACACAGGTGGAGGGGTGGGTGCAAACCCGGGACCTCTGGCACTAAAGCCTAGCGCCGATACCTCTGTACAAAAGAGCTGGCTCCTTTGCAAGGCGTGTATATCGGGCTTATATCTTTGTGTGAGATTACATCACCTACCAGCCCTGTTGCTGCCTTCCCCCGTTCCCCCGTGGTGTTTCTTTTAATTAATCTGAGGTGTGAACACCCAAAGAGTCTGGCCACCAGCCACCACTGTACTGGTAAAAGTGTGCCATTTTGTTGTTTCAGAAGACGAAGAAGAAGAAAAACCAGTGTCGACTAAAAAGTGGCCTTTGTTTAAACAGAAGTTCACTGAAACGTTTTGTTCGTGGACTTGCTGCTTACCTTATCTAAAGGTGCAGCAATTCATGCTGAAAATCGTTTCTCATTCCCTGTGTGAGTGGATCATCACAGCTTGTATCTTCACCAACACTCTCATATTAGCCATTGATCATCATGGAGCCTCTTATTCAAAGGACCTGGACAGGGGCAACACGGTGCGTTTTCCACTATTACATTGTTATGTCATTTTGTAATCAATGCTGTAATCTGTCAGTTATTGGCTATTCCTTGTTTAAAAGCAGATACTATATAACTAAAGGTCTCTGATGCACCATGACAGACCCTGCAGCAGTTTATCATTTTGATTTATTTTTGTGATACAGGTTCTGACCGTGATTTTTACTGTGGAAGCTTTTTTAAAAATTTTTGCTCTGAACCTAGTCCCGTACTTGAGCAATGGCTGGAATGCATTTGACTTCGTCATTGTTTTACTGAGCTTCTTGGACTGGGGACTCACTGCAGCTGATGTTAAATCCTTCGATCTGTCCATCATGAGGTCTTTCAGAATGGTATGTCTTATGGCTCAAAAAGTATTACACATATTATCACTATAATAAATATAGCACACGGTATGCCTGATAGTAACATTATACATTTGTTCCAACTTTAATACAAACGAAGTGGTCACAGTTTGAAACATGATAATATTGGTATATTTTTACATAATCCAGTTAAAGTAGGCTTGGTGGTCCAGTGGTTAAAGAAAGGGGCTCGTTATCTGGAGATTTCCAGTTCAATCCTAGCCCAGCCACTGACTCACTGTATATGACCCTGAGCAAGTCACTTAACCTTCTTCTGCTCCGTCCTTTGGATGAGACATAAAACCGAGGCCCTATTGTAAGTGACTTTGCAGCAGCAGTTGTGATACATAGATACATAGTCCTTGTTGCTTTGGAGAAAAGTGTCTGATTAACTAATTCATATTTAATAATAATAAACTCCAGTAACTTTTGTTTAAATGCTGTTCTGTCTTTCAAGTACTATATTTGTACATTTAAAAAAAAATGTATTGCCAATTACTGTGCCATGTAACAAGAAATAACATTTCGCTAAGATCTGAATGCAGAAGTAGAGGAAGTTACTGAACAAAAGGTAGAAACAGTAAACAGACAGTGATCTGTGATCTGTGATCAGTAACTTACTGTGTGTTTGATATTGGAGGTCACGCAGATAGCAACCCTCTAATTGACATTAAAACCAGCAGTTTGTCATTATTGGCATACTATTATATAAGTTGCAAATGATAGAATAAATGGTTTTGATAAATTTTGCTGCAGATAAATACTGCTTGATTCACATTTCATTTTTGTTTTCATGTTCTTACAGCTCAGAGTCTTCAAACTGGCAAAAAGTTGGAAAACTCTTAATGTCCTCATCACGGTGATCTTTGGGTCTCTGAAGGAAATGGGCAACTTGACCCTGATAGTGGTCATCGTGATTTACATCTTTGCTGTGATTGGGATGCAGCTCGTAGGCCGTGACTATTTAAAAAAGGTATGTACGTTTTTACAATGAAAGGTGTTCCCATAACTTCAGGGTCCCTGTGGCATTGCTTTCCAGCAAGGAAGGCACAGCAGCTGACAGGCCTGCTACTAACATTCCTGTATTGGAATACTCTGAACCAGCTGTACTACAGAGCTGCCTGAAAGACTTGCTGCTGGCATTGAATAAACCGTCTGAAAGACCCCTCCAGCCTGACACAGCTGTTTTTATATCTAGATAATAAGTGACAAGTACAGATCCCTTGGTTCTTGCTTAGCTGAAAGAAATGGGATCTGACTGCACTGTTTCTCTACTATGCAGTGAATCTCTCCTGTTGCTGCAGGGTTCAGATAACCAGGCTGGGATTGTATGGATTGTAATTTATCCACTCACTAGAGTTAATATCCCTTTTCTTCTTCAAAAGATGTTAATGCTCACAAAGCAGGCAGGACCTTGGTTTAACATCTGTGATTCATAGTGTTTCTTAGCAATCTGCTGTGAATGTTGCTCTGATTTGCCTGCTGTTTTGCGGTAAAATTAAAACACCACAGCAAATCATATAGACTGCTCGTTATAGTACATTGAATTGAGGGGAAATAAATTGTACTTGTTGGGTATATTTTCCAGTATGTAAAATACTGTCAATGTGAGACTGCAATACTGCCTATTGTCTCCATATCGTTGATTACTGACCTGACAATGTACTATAAATTCTCCCACCCTGCAGTTTTCATGCAGGTGGGTATATATAGGGTATAAATGACAGATCTTGGGGTGTTCTAGTAGATGTGCACACTGCTGTACTTGCAACTGATTTCCTTGTATGTTGTGTTTAACTATGATATAGGAAGCCTTCCCGGACCAGCAAGTCCCACGATGGAATTTCATTTATTTCTATTCTTCCTTTCTAATGGTGTTCCGGATTCTTTGTGGAGAGTGGGTGGAGCCTCTGTATGACTGTATGCGCTGTTCCAAAATGTACTTCTGCATCCCGCTGTTCTTAATGACATACATAGTAGGCAACTTCCTGGTGAGTATTCTCTATAGAGCTGCAAACACTCCATCGCTGTATTCTCCTATCCAGAGCTGCAAACACTCCATCTCTGTGTTCTCTTATCCAGAGCTGCAAACACCCCATCACTGTGTTCTCTTATCCAGAGCTGCAAACATTCAGTGGTCTGGTCTTTACAGTCAAGTAGACAATTAAATGCTTTAAAAATTGGATTGGTTGGTTCCCAAGTAAAAAGCAGTCTGGGGAATCCAGTGCTTTACAAGTTTAATAGCATTAGTACTTCAATACATTAATACGAATATGGTTATTATATATTTAGCCTTCAGGCTATAAAATGCAAAAAGCTAATATATATATATATATATATATATATATATATATATATATATATATATATATATATATATATATCACTCTCTTAAGACTAAAACATAATTTCTATACCCCATAACAATGCATCAATATAAAAGAGATATTAAATTCAAATATATGCTTACCTTCCAGTATATGGAAGTGTAGTGTAGGATATATTGAAAAATAAGAACTGTCTTCAAAAAGCAGGGACTTGACATCGACCAAACAGCAATCGGTTTTTGAGCGATCGTCAGAGCATGGACCACACAACCCTTAGTTAGCAAGTCGCACGAAATCGAAAGGGGTCTTGCTCTGGGCTTGATAGAATTTTGCCTCCATTGAATACATCAGAAGTCCCAAGTAAATCTAATCATCACTCGGCCTTGACATTTCTTATCTTTGAGTTTATTATACATTCTAGAAGGATCTGGTCAACTCATTTTACAAAACTGATTGGGTATAACGTCTTGCCAAAAAATATTAGAACATCAGGTGGACCAAAGTTCACAGAATCCTTGCTATAATATAATACAAGTATATGTGTATACAGTATATGAGAGATGTTTTTAATATGTAACAATAGCTCTTTTTGATTATATTAAGTTGAGTCAAAAAATATACAGTACGTCCCTCGTAGCCACATATTATGTTACCTTTTCAGTGTGTTGTCAATAGGCCAGTTTAACTTCATATACAAATGTGTGTTAACAAAGTATGGGACAAAGACTGCCTTTGAATAAGCATACAGTGGTCAGTTCAGTTATTTCCATTTAAATTTAAGCTATAATGAAACATGTTAAATATAATAGACTTATATTAACTTGTACCATGCTTGGACTAAGCTTGACCTCTCTCTTGGTTTCTAAAAATTCACCTGTACAAGCAGGTTTCAGATACCCAGTTTACTTGACAAGACTATTGTTTTGATTAATATGAAACACCATTGTAAGCATGTCTGTAAATTCACCGCATTAACTTAGTTTTCTCCCAAATAAAGTTGCTACTTATCTGATAATAACTAATACAACATTTAAACTCCCTCAATTCATGGAATGCTTGGTACGACTGCCAGATCCTCTTATCATAGAAAGACCCTGGACCAAAAACTAAGGACTACAAGCAAATCTCACTTTGACTGAATCTTCCATATCTAGTGTCATTCTGCTTGCAAGTAGCTAAGGGCAAGGTTATTTTTCTGTAGGTTTTTTGTGTACTAAAATTATTGAATACAATTTATACTTTGTCTAATTTTCCCACCTAAAAGTTACTGTTTTTTATTGCAGTAAAACCTTTATATAAACTAAACATTTATATTCTTTAATTTAATGGATATTGTAATGTCTAAAATATTTTTTGTTAGTTGGAGAAAGAAAATTAACTAATTCTTAAATTGATTAAATTAAATGCTCACTCCAGATTTTACAGTCTGTTTATATTACAGTAGAGCCCTAAATAAGCAAAAACACTTGCCAGTTTAAATATTATGTTTCTTATTAGACTAAAATACTTAAAACAGTATTTCTTTTCATAGAGTTTTGTCACTCTATTATTAGATCAGAATACTTTTTTTTTTTTTAATTATTATTTATTTAAAACCTCTATGCTTAGTAACAACACAATCAAATAAAATCAAATAGGTCTTTTTATTTTTAAATATTGTTCTGCCTAAAAAAGGGTTACCCTTTTTGTTTTTGATAATTTGCAATTCCTGCTTCTTTCAGGGTTATAGGTTTCCATGCGCAATAGTCTAGCCGGCCTTCAAAAGTGTATGCGCATGAATAACAAAGGCACATAGACAAGCTTTTTTTCCTTTTCCTAACATCAACATTTGTTCAGTTTTCTTAGTTCAAATCATTGTAACCTGTTCATAATTTGCTGCAATATTATTTATGCTGGTTTTATATTCTTTAAAACACAGTATAATTATTACAATATTCTGAAAGTGTCAGTTAATACTGAACTTCTCTCATTTTTAACTGTAATATGTTCTTTCAACAATAGTAATGTTATTTAAAGTTTAACTTTAAATGATTTTATAACATGTATTTCTAATTTAGATACTTCAGTATAACAGTTGCTAATGTTATTTTACTGAATTAAGTCTGACCCCTTTCTCTATTCATACAAAATCCAGCTGAAGCAGGTTTTAAGAGATACTCCTTTTGCCAGTTTGTTTGGTATTGATTAGTATGAGACACGACCGTAAGCATTTTCTAATACTGCTACCTTCTGTTATCCGAAAGTAATGAAAGTAAAGTAATGAAGGAAACTGGCTACTTTTTCTCATAAAACTGGAATATGCTAACAGTACCTTATGATAAAATACAGATCTATTTGAAAGGACCATATACAGCATTATTATAATTATTGACAAAGATTATATCCTATTATTTCAATCAATACAGGCTAGTTTAAATCATCCAAGTCATGTCTAATAAACATTCCCAACAGGATTCGAACTCTACACCAGGCTCAGCTTGGGTTGGTTCTGCGAACACCACGACAGGCCTGTGCAGATCTGCTAAAAAACATTTTCTAAAACACATTAAAGTCATTACAATATTTGTTGCAGTTTGACAAATATTCAATGTGTATCCCAAAGATCAGCCTTCTTCCAGTAGCTGTGACAGTCTTGGGTCAGTTTCTGCTGTCAGTGAGTCAGTTTCTGCTCGCAGGTGTGGGTGACAGTCTTTAAAAGACTGATACCTGCAAAAACTTAAATCTTGTTAGCTGGGCTCGCATCTCTACATTCCCAACCCCATCGTCGGTGGGCAAACACAATTTATTATTTTATATTTCTAGATGCTGAATCTATTCTTTTATATTTCTAAGAGCTGAACCTATTCTTTTATATTTCTAGATGCTAAAATAAAAATTTTATATTTTTAGGTGTTGAATCTATTCTTGGCTCTCCTTCTTAACTTCTTTGCCGGAGATATCTTCACAGCAGATACATCAGAGTCTGTTCCCATGAAGATGAAAATGCAAAAATTCACGTCTATGCTGAAAATGCGAAATAAGCAAGTTCCTTCTGATGCAAAAACCGAACCTACTCCCCAAAACAGCCAACTGTCTGGAGGGTCAAAGACCACAAATAGCAAGGAAGGTAAGTACCACTGTTGGGGAATGCTTTGGAATTATTGCCCATGGGGTTGTCATACATTTGAAACCTACATCAGAATGTTTTATTATGACTCTACATTGACATTTTTGTTTTTGCAGTGATTAAATAAAGAAACATACAGTGATTAAACAAAGAAACATAGAACACCCAATTGCTTCTGTAGTTCAGCAGTGTGCACATGTATTAGAACACCCCATTGCTTCTGTAGTTTTGATTTGTTGTGTATATGAAATCAAACCACTGTAACTGAAAATCTATGGAACTGGTCAGAATATGCAAATTAGTGATTGTCTAATTTAGTTGACGTGCAATTCCTTTCAAATAGTAAGAGAAAAGGAAAAAGTAGCCACAAATGGGAAAATGCATGACACTTTTTAGACATTGTTTAAGATGCCTAATTAAAGCACAGAGTGGGCTAACATTTTCACACAAAAGTTCCTATATTGACCGGAGGTTGAAATGTTCACACTCTGATGTTTTCAGTGCAGGCAGGTATACGAAGCATATAAATGACACATCTTGTAATAAATGTGCACACTGCTGTATATTGTGTTGCTCATATTTGAAGTGAAGCTGGTTGGATTGTATTCGGTCGTCTTCCCTTTTTAGACTGTGGCTCTGATGTTAAACAGAAGAAAAACAAATGCCCTCCGAACCGGTCATCACATGAAGAGATCCCCACTGTCAGTGCACAGTGCCGAAAATATGAAAATGGATCTGCAGTTATGGTGGTAAGACATACCAGCAAACCTGAATAATAATAATAATCACAATGGTTTTAGTTATTCTTTGGGCTTTATGATGTTAGTTCGTCCCTGGTAACATAAACCCCGAAAATGAAAACTGCAAACTGTGAGTTCAAATTGAGTTTAAAGCCATGTTGCTTGGAGTGAAAATAGCACTTTATGCAACTGCCTTATTTTCATTAAAAAACAGACCCTTAAAAAAGAAATTTCAAAGTGCTAGTCATATAATAGCTGCTGTATACCTAGAGGATGCATCTAGTGTGATTGGAATTAGCACATATTCTATAACAGGAGATTGCTATCTCTTTGTGTTCTCACTCTGCCCTCCCAGTTATTGCTAGTTTTCACTCACTCGATGTTGTGTGTTCGGTGAGTGGAGAACGGGTGTGGAGAAGGAGAAAGTAAAAAAGTAAAGTAAATTAAATTCAAGCGTACAATTGCTATTTCATGCTGGAAGGACCAGCACAATCTTGTGTGCTTGTTCGGACTCACCGTGTTTGTTTGTCTGTTCGTCCGCTGTTTCGTGTGAATCTGTTTTGTTTGTCTATTTATTTTGGTCTCAAGTGCTGGTTCCTGTGTTTTGCTTTTCAAACCTTTTATTTTCTGTTCTGTTTAATTATTAAATGCTGAGCGCAAAGAAGTGCTCAGCTTCACCAAACTCCACGTCTCTGTCTGTTCTGTGTTGGTCCCTGTTTCTGGCCTGAAGTCGTCGACTACAGCCATCTTTGTGACACACAAGCAGAGCATACATCCAGATATATATATATATATATATCTATATATATTATATATATATATATATATATATATATATATATGTGTTATGGTTATGTTCTTTTATAATGTTGTATAAACCTATGTGCTTCTTTGCTTAGTAAATGCATTACTGGACCACATTAGGTAATGTATACGCTGTCTGTGCGCAGGGAAGTAAATTGCATCTTTGTTTGTGGTTATCAGCTGGAAACAGTGGAGGAAGTTCAAGTAGAACCTGAAATAGAACAAGTCCATTCAGTGATCGGGAAAAGCAAAGAGAAAAGTAAAAAGCAGCCCGTGGAGCACACGGTGACAGAGGAGAAAAAGCAAAATGCAGAGGTGGAAGAGCTGGAGGAGATGAAGCAACAAAGCGTGATGCAGCCATGTGTACCAGCCCTCTGCTGCAGGCATTGCTCCTGCTGTGAGTCATGGCAAGTCTACAGCTCTTTGAGGCACCCTGTCTTCAAACTGGTCAAGCACTCTCTGTTCGAGGGGATCGTCCTGTTCATCATTCTCGTCAGCACAATAACACTGGTGAGGACTGCAGGCACATGCTGTACCAGGTGCAGCTACGTGTGTATCAGTGCAAACAAAACATTTAATATACATCTATACACAAGGTAATAAATAAACAGTGCAGCAGACATTTATTACTACATCTCATTGCTTCTGTAGTTTTGATTTGTTGTGCATACGAAATCGAACCACTAGAACTGAAAATTTAGTGACTTGTCTAATTGACTTTATTAGGCCACACGTGCAATTCATTTAAAATAGTAAGAGAAAGGGAACACATAGCCACAAATGGTAAAATGCATTAGGTGTTTTAGAAGTTGTTTAAGATTCCCAATTAAAGCACAAAGTGGTTTTTCAAACACAAGGGCCTATTGTTTCTATATCACTGATTACTGAGTGGAAATTGAAATTCTCGCTTCCTGAGGTTTTCATGCAGGTAGGTATATAAAGAATATAAATGACAAATTTTGAGGTGTTCTAATAAATGTGCACACTAATGAATCCACACTGAAAAACCCAGGAACATAGGGTACAATTAGGACGTGCTGTGCAAACACCCCACCCAGTTGTCTGGATAAGTCCTTGCTGGCTGGAATCAAAGAAGCACCATGTGTCAGGCCAGTGACGCAGTTCAGTTTGATAATGTTTGATTATTCTATTTGATGTGTTGTGAATGAATCACTCTGTCTATGAGTGTAATATTTACCACCCCTGCTACTGTAGACAGTGGATGACAAATATACCAAGAAGAACCCCAAGATTCAGGAAGTGCTGCGTTACCTGGACCACTTCTACCTGGCCTTCTTCAACTTGGAAATGGTGCTGAAAATAATAGGCCTCGGGGTGACAAGCTACTTCACCGATGTGTGGACATTGCTGGACTTTCTTCTGGTTGTGGTAGGTGAGGTTACTCCTTGTAGTCCAGATATTTAAGTATATGAAACCTATTCAGTGTCAGTGCAGTGAGTCAGGATAAAATAAAGGCAATGCTGCATTATTCTTTTGTGATGTTTGTTGAACCAGACTGTGCTGTGCTATGTTGTGTTAGGACAGGAGGTCAGCATCTGGAATCCCCATGAAAGTGATACAATTCCAGTTTATGGTGGTTCCATTTTAATAGACCCTACAGTCACAAAAACAAATAGTCATATTTGGGTAAAAACCATTAATGGGAATGTTATAATTCCCATCAAAAATAAAAGTGCAACACTCAACATCTGGACTCCAGCTGTCGCTATTCCATCACAGGAGTGTGCTCTGTTTACATTTGGAACCTGCAATCTGCAATACTTCTAGTGATCTAGTGAACAGATAATACACTTTGGCAAACTCATTTAAAATCATTGATATAGTAAGTCAAAAAAGAGCTTATCAACCAGAATAAGGTTCCAATTCAATTAAATCATTTAGGAATTTGCAATAAATCCATGCATTTAGGTCCAGTTTGCATTTCGTTTGCACCAGTGTAAATGTTCGC
Organism: Polyodon spathula; assembly: GCF_017654505.1. NCBI lineage: Eukaryota > Metazoa > Chordata > Actinopteri > Acipenseriformes > Polyodontidae > Polyodon > Polyodon spathula. Next base: position 70,880,088 of record NC_054535.1, read on the forward strand.
CCCACTTGAGTGAAAATAATAACAGTGCAGTAACATTATTAGTTTACTGTTGTTTTTCTCTATGCAGATTGTCTCAGATTTGCTATCTCTGTCTCTTTCCCCTTAGATTGGTTGGCTGGGTGTGCTGAGCAGCAGCATCAAATCCCTCCGATCCCTGAGATCCTTCCGAACTCTTCGCGCTTTGAGACCCCTGAGAGCCATTTCTCGTTGGGAAGGAATGAGGGTAGGCATTGCTTTGATACTGCACTCATATATATATATATATATATATATATATATATATATATATATATATATATAGATATATATATATATATATATATATATATATATATATATATATATATATATTATATATATATTATATATATATAATTGATGACATCACACAGAGGCGTGGTATGTCTTGTAGTAAACCACAGGTAGGAGACTTGAATTTCACTTCAACAACACTCTCAGTGTTTTTTATTTATTTAATTCGCTATAACAAACAAACAAACAAAACAAAAGCCTAACTCCGGCAAGGAGCGCTAACTTAACTTTTGTAAGATGACCCTGTCTAACCCCAGGACTGCTAGCCGTTTACCCGTTACAAAATAAATATTAAACTTAAGTTCTTTAATAACACATTTATTCTCTTGAATTTCTCTCTACAACTCCACACACACGTGCCCTTCTTCCATACACCTCCCTTAGATGGGCTGAACCTGTCCTTTTTTAAAGGGCTTGTAATTGCTTAATTTAAGTCCACCTGTCAACAATAAATCAATTAACTGGGCCAACAAGCCAAACCCTGTGGCCTTCTGGGCAATGTACAGGTAGTGGACAAAAAAATTGATACACCTGGGTAGATGAGAGACACCCAAGTATATTGAAAGCAAGGGCTTCCGCACAGGTGTGGCTCATGTGTTAATTAAGCAAATAACATCCCAGCATGCTTAGGGTCATGTGTCTTCCAGGTTGACAATGCTCCATCCACAGAGCACATGTGGTGTCCAGTGATTTGATGAGCATGACACTGATGTTATCCTTATGTCATGGCCTTCTCAGTCACCAGATCTGAACCCAATCGAGCATTTATGGGATATTCTGGAGCGACACTTGAGACACCGTTTTCCACCTCCATCAACCTCCTGCAGACTTCCAGAGGCTAGTAGCCTCTATGCCACGGCGCATACAGGCCGTACTGGCCACACGTGGTGGCCCAATGCCTTATTAAGTGACTTTACATTGGTGTTTCCATTTTTTTGTCCACTACCTATCATTTCCTCCTGATTCCCTAGTAGTTAGATCAAGACCTATAGTGGTTGTACAGTGAAAATACAGGGCATGAAGCTCTTTCCATCCTCAAGCTTATATAGTACTCTTGAATGACTTTATTACAAGAGAGTTGTGATGAGAGGTTCCGGTCTCAGGATTTACTGTATCAACCTGTACAACACTGCTCCTATAACGCCCCAAACAAGCTGCCCCACCCTTTTGTGCAGCGGTTAGAGTGCAGTATTTGGGGGCCTCATCGTTGACTCTAAGTTAGAATCAGCCAGGGCAAATGAATATATGTTGATTTACTTGTATTTACTGAGCTGTGTGTATATGACATACATTCAGGATATATTTCAAAAGTTTGGTTTGCCATCCTTTTAGCTGTAAGGTTGACTCATTTCTGACTGACATCTGTACCAGTTAAGTTCCTACTGATTATGCCTTTTAACCCTTATATATTGTGTTTGCTGTGATGTTGTGAGCCTCTTGCCCTCTCATCATTGTAAATGTGAATTAGTTCTCAATGACTCGTCTGGATAAATAAAAGTTTTGACTGATTGATTAATTGACATGCATATTGGAATCACTATGCCAGGGAGTGTTATGAACATGTTATACGTATATCTTTTCAATATGCTGGTAGGAGGCAACTCGTGTGGCAAATGAAAGTTGACTATATTTGTGGATTCTTCATCACATACATTAGGACCTGAGGTTAGTATTCACGCTTGTGTGGTACCTGTCATTTCTTTGTCTTTCAGCTGGTTGTAAATGCCTTGATTTCCTCAATACCCTCCATCTCAAATGTCATGCTGGTCTGCTTGGTGTTCTGGCTTATATTTGGCATTATAGGAGTTCAAATCTACGGGGGGAAATTCTTCCAGTGTGTGGACAGCAATGGAATCAGGCTGCCCGTTGATATTGTGAACAACTATACAGATTGCAAAGCAAATGAAGACAAGGGCTATGAGTGGAAGAACGAAGCCATTCACTTTGACAACATCATGGCCGCCTATTTGGCTCTCTTGCAAGTGGTAGGTAATACATGCAGTTTGAATTTAGTTATATTTCAATTTGTTTATTCATTCTGTTGTTTTCTTAAGGCCAACATACATGGTGACACGTTTGGGTCCAGCTTTGTGATAAATTACATGTCCAATGCAACAAGTATGTATAGCTTACTGCAGGTTATTACAGGTCTAATAGTACAGTGTTCATATGGTTCATGTGTATTTACACAGCTCTTTTGTGTATTCTATACTGTGTATAAAGTTTGTTATGGATGAAATTCCATTTTACAGGCGTTCCACTTTAATTAAAGATACAGTCATAAAAGCAAAGGTATAGCCATGGTGTTTTTTAGTCTAAATTAATTTAAGTTAGTTAAAGAAAGTGTCTCATTAACCCAAAAATGAATTGGCTCCATGTTTTAGTTCCACGATGCAATTGAGCTGAAGTGCGTGTGGTAGAGAAATGAGGGAGCAATTGTGAGAATGATGAGGGGACAGAGCAGATTCTCCAGACAGCGGTGTAGAGGAATCTATTGATGAGAATGTAACATGGCAATAGATTCCTCTAACATCACTGTCTGGGGAATTTGCTCTGTCCCCTCATCATTCTCATAATTGTTTTAGCATTTCCACAAGTATGTCTGCTATTTTAGTAGTTTGTTGCAATTTACAGTATGTTTCCCTTAACAGTCAACATTTGAAGGCTGGATTGAAATTATGGCCAGTGCTGCTGATGCAAGAGGGGTAAGTAGACAAGCTGCCTCACCCTTTTGTGCAGCGGTTAGAGTGCAGTATCCTGAGCACGCCCCCTGGGGTGGATTTGGAGGCCTCATTCTTAACCCCCATGTCTACTGACAGAACCTTGGGTTGCTTTATTGTATAATGCATGTATGTTGTCATACAGCAGGGCAACAAATAACCTCTTTGTTTAAAGGGTGCAGTACCCCTTGCATTTAAAAACAATTTTAAAAGGGATCACACTTTAGTTTAAGGATCTAGTTAATATATTATATTTATATAAATATATATATATTATATATAATAAATTATATATATATATATATATATATATATATATATATATATATATATATATATATATATATATATGTTATTGAAGATGTTGACGATTCTTAACAAATGAAAGTAGTTTATTGCTGATGAAACATGTATGTCAATAATATGTTTTATAGCATGCATTACAATATTCTGTTATTATTAACAAAGTATTTTGCCAACAGATCGACCTACAGCCTGACACTGATGCAAACACCTATAGTCTTTTGTATTTCGTTGCCTTTATTGTTGTGGGGACGTTTTTCACACTAAATTTGTTCATTGGTGTAATCATTGATAACTTCAATACAGTGCATAAAAGGGTAAGCACTTTTTTTTTTTGTCATTTTAGCATTTTTTCAGTCCAATATGGATCATTGATCGGAACCTGAGAGACTACAGGCTAAAGTCCGCAGAGCAAACACCGGTGTACACCGGTGTACTGAGCCGAATACCGAGATAGAGACTGTTGAGACCAGCAGCAAGTTCTCTGCTTTGCTGAGAGAGCTGGCTCAGTTACCAGAGCAGGCAGGCATTTGTTTTATTGTGTAACTCAGTTAGCGTCAGGCTAGAGATCATTACGTTTATCCACGTGTGCAAACCGTGCATAGAATATGACACTTGTATTATTTAAGTGGAATCTATTCAATCCATCTAAACATTTGTAGATCAACACTGATGTCACTTAAGTGATTAAAATAAGACCCACTCTGTCATTTTACAGATCTTTTAAAGATAGAAATGCACTAAAGAAGAGATTGTATTTCCCTAACCCTGGGCACACAGAGTTTTTCTCTAACGGTTTAAAGAGCATGGTATTAAGAGCCATAGAACAGTGTCCATTGACTCTTCAGAGATCAGGCGTTTATGGCTGATTTTTCTTCAAAGTAAAAACAATCTTCTTTAAATTGTGCAGTTTATTTGGTGCAGTTCATTGTCTGAAGAGGAGGTTGAAATTATTTGCCTGTTTGGATGCACTTTCCTGATTTTGTCCTTGTTCTCTGTCTTGCAGTCCAGGAAGGAAGGTGCCTTGGTCATGCTTTTGACAGAAGATCAGAGACACTTGTATGGAGCCTTAAAACGGGTTTCTAAAGTTAGACCAACCAAAATGATTCCTTGTCCAAAAGTAAGCTGCCATTCTTCCACCCTTCTGTTTCCTTACAAATAGACAGAGTTCAGAAAGTATTACTAGAATTTACAGGTCACATGATAATAGAGCACATTGCTGTATTACTGGAATCTACAGTAGAGTTCTGCATGGGTCCGATTTTTACAACCTGGTCCGACCCGGTCCCGCTACTACAGGACCTAACCTGAACCCGCAACCTACTGCAACACCTTACCCGCGACCCGACCCTACCCACTTTAATAAGACCTGCAACCCGACCCAGTCCCGCAAGTGTTTGTCCTTTACCTAATGCCTGCGTCAACTGACTCTCACATTCACACAGTTATGTCTACCATTCTCCATAGATTGAGTTTACACAATAGGCTATACAGCGTGGTAGCTTTCTCTAGTGGTCTGCATATATTTTAACATTGTTACATATTAACTATCGCTACTTTACTATAAAATACCTATCTCTTCCTTTCGTGCCACCAGCTGAAAGGGAGCTACACCTGTGCAGAGATGATCTACCAGTTTTGTGGCTGTCATTTACAAAAACATAATGACAGGTTTTACAAGCAACGAATCCAGTCAAATGTTTATTGTTTTCATTCGCTATGATTCCAAAAGAATTCCACATTTCTGATTTACCTCTCAAACTATTATCCACTCCATTATGTAAACCCTGCGCATGATAAAAAGATCTTGCAACGGATCAAACAAGCGAGAACAACACTGCTTAGTCAGCTGACCCCTCCATAATCACCTCCTGCTTTAGTGCAGGAAATACCGGTACATTTACCTTCTAATGCGTTATTTGGGAATGGGTTTACAGACAAGTACGCTTAAAGGACAGAATACATTTTTGGTGATTCAAATTTAGACCCGAAATGTTTTTTTGTTTTTTTTTACCCTAACAGCAAACCGCAAAAAAAGTTCACGGCCCGATGCAGGACTCTAATATACAGGTCACATCCTAATAGAGCACATTGCTGTAGTACTAGAATCTACAGGTCACTTGCTAATAGAGCACATTGCTGTATTACCAGAATCTACAGGGCACATGCTAATATAGCACATTGCTGTATTACCAGAATCTACAGGTCAAATGTTAATAGAGCACATTGCTGTATTACCAGAATCTACAGGTCAAATGCTAATAGAACACATTGCTGTATTACCAGAATCTACAGGTCAAATGTTAATAGAGCACATTGCTGTATTACTAGAATCTACAGGTCACATGTTAATAGAGCACATTGCTGTATTACTAGAATCTACAGGTCAAAGGTTAATACTGTACGTTGTTATATTACTTGTAAACAACACTTTTACTACATCTGTATATCTTAATAAGGGAGTGTTTAAAGTTAGATAATTCTTTTATCTGAACTAACTCTGGTATGTTTTTTGTTTGTTTGTTTTTTCAGAATGTCGTTTTATTATTCTTTTACAAAGTGGTGCATCACAAATATTTCGAACCCCTGACAATTCTTTTGATAGTTTTAAACATGTTTCTTATGACAAGTGAGCATTATGGGCAATCTGACAGTTTTATTCAAGCCCAGGATGTGGTGAGTCTGGTATTCACGACTCTGTTTACTGTTGAAGCTGTCATCAAGCTCCTGGGACTGCGACTGTATTACTTTACTCGCCCCTGGAATGTCTTTGATATTTTAGTGGTCACAGTATCCATTGTAGGTAAGCATCATTTTAAATATATCAATATGACGTGTTTAAAGTAATACCCAATCATCTAAAACTTACTGTGTATTTGAGATAAAAGCTATGATATTGTTTGGTCTATCAAAAATGTTAGCAAGCCATTATTATTGTTTTGTTGTGATTGAGACACATGTTTGAAATAATTTCTAGCAGATGGAATAACAGAAGTCACACTTTTTCTAACAGTAACCATCCCATTGTTTTGTTGATTTCAAATGTGTTCAACATACTTATAGAAAGATATTTATGTCATTGTAAATACAAAGCTGGAAGCCATTTGCAGCAGTGTGTTAGATCAGTTCAATTACAGGCATAGATTTTCGTGAGAAAATCTGTTATTATATATATATATATATATATATATATATATATATATATATATATATATATATATATATATATATATATATATATAACAGATTTTCTTATTTATGTATGTATGTAGTTAGAACAAAATGAACATGAAAGGTCATGGAGGTAAATTGAATTGATCTAAACACGCCAGTGTTTACCCCATTGCAATAGAAGTCTTTCTGTACCAATGTTGCAAAAATCAAGCCCCGAACACGAGTCTTCAATGTATTTGTTTGTTAACGGAAGGAAAATACCAGGAAAGGGTGTTTTTTTTTATCTAAACAGAATAGAAAAATTAATGTTAGGATCATGTGTGATGATATATAGTATCTGTTTAATAATACATATTTTTAAAGGTGCCTTTAGAATGTCTTTCACACTGGTGTTGGTGTTGCAAGCGCGCTACAGTGTAACAGCTAGCTCCAGCTCTCACTGCACTCACTGTCTGAGAAGCAGCTTGTCAATCCCCCCTCCTCCACTAGGTGTCACCAGAAGGCAATAATTGCTACAGAGAGCTCTTTATTATGCCGCAAGATTTTGTAAGTGAACTCTGTGAATTGAGGAGGAGCTCTTTTAATAAACTGGATGCTTTATTATTACACCATTATACAGTCGTGCACATCTCAAAAACTGTATTCTCAATGACTGTTCGAAGAATGTGGAAATGTGAATGTTTAACTTAAAGATAATAAAAATAAAACACAAAAGCAATAGAAAAAACATGGACTATAAAAGTAGAACTATGGGATTTGTTTTGGAGAAGCATAATACAAAGTTAACATTACAAACTTGTGTGGTAAAGCTGTTAAACACCCTTGCATCCCTAAGCACAGGCTCTGTAGCATTGTGGTCGTCGTGCTGGTAATGATTGTGCACTTACAGTTCAAGCCACAGCGTGATTAGAATGGATTGTCAAAGAATTTCACTGAAGAAAGCAACATTGAGACAACTGCTAACACTTTACTGATGTGATACCCAGCATTGAAATGATCAATACATGTTTCAATGACAAGCTGTAAGCTGCTGAGCGAATCTGGTCCACAGCTACAGATAGTGGTGCTTGTATGCTGCTCAGGGAATCCCCAGAGGCACTGATTGCTTTTGCTTTGCTGTCATTTAGAAAATCACACTTCAATACTGTCTCCAGACCTCAATATTCTGAAATATACATCCTAATCTGTGTTCATTCCTTTGAAGTTATGGATTTTAGAATGTGGATTTATGAAAAATGTTATTCAAACATTCCAAAGAACCCACTAACAGCACGGCAAGCCATAATCTCTCCATTCATTTTGTATGAATCTCCTCCCTGCATATTAGATCCTTTTACATTTCATTGGCCTAAACTACTTTCATACTGAAATCCTATATAATAAAAAATATGAAAGAAAACACTTTGTAATAATATTTGGGAAACAAATAGAATTATAGTTTGCAAATTTAAAGAAAATCTGTTGATTATTTGATGAGTCCTGCAGATGAAAAGAGAGACAGATTCATATGATCAAAATACGCAAACAAGATAAACACCTGGGCTGGACAGTGCATGGCAGATGTGTGCATAGACACCAGCAAAGCTGATACAACCAGGGTTAAAATGACATTGATTTAGATATGGGGATCAACCCCAGAACTGCTAAAATCAGAAATGCATATATTAAAAATAATTTGAAAATGTGAGAAAAAAATACTAGATTCAGGTGTTTAGAACCAATTCCGTTACCTTTTACTAGAATTGTGGTTGCAATATCTTTTTCAACAGAATCCCAATTGCTCTGATATTTGTTATTCACACACCCTCAACCACTGTGGGTTGAAACGGAACAGATACTGTATCTGCAGTCTGTGGGGACTGGCCTCACAACTCAGAGCAGTGCAATGTCCTCATGGCACTTGCCTGCTAAATATCTTGGTGTCCCTGAGTAGATCATCATTAACTGTACAGCCAGTGCAGCGTGAAACCCCACATGTTAACCATTTCCATCAGAACTACCAGTTCAGATATGTGTTCATCATTTTTGCTCAGAGAAATAGTGACTACCAAGTCTAGCCCTGTAGCTCTGGGCATAGTGAAATTGCATGTCATTTTATTTATTTTTCTACTCTTTGAATTTTAGGAAACTTATTGGAGAAGGCAGCAGAAAACATCTCCTTCTCCCCCACTATTCTGCGTGTGTTCAGAGTGGCACGGCTGGGACGGCTGCTGAGACTTGTCAGGTCCCTCAAAGGAATACGGAGGTTGCTCTTCACTCTGATCATGTCTATCCCTGCCCTGTTTAACATTGGGGTCCTTCTACTCCTGGTCATGTTCATTTACTCCATTCTGGGAATGACGTTGTTTCAAGACCTGCCCAGATCAGGATCCATCAATGAAATTGTGAACTTTGAAACCTTTGCAAACAGCATGTTGTTGTTGTTTAGACTAACCACGGCAGCTGGCTGGAATGATGTTCTCCAGCAAATCATGAAAAGTGACACCCAGCCAGCCTTTGTGTGCATTTTGTACATGTCCTCCTACATATTGGTCACTTTCATCGTCATCGTCAACATGTATGTAGCTGTTATTCTGGAAAACTTTACTGAAGTCCAGGAACAAGAGCTGGAAGGAGTCACAGATGACCACATTGACATGTTTTACGAGGAGTGGAGTAAGTATGACCCGTCTGCCACAGAGTTTATCAGTTTGGAACAGCTGCCAGACTTTCTCGATAGTCTCAAGTCTCCTTTGAAAATACCAAAACCAAACGCAGTCAAGATTGCAGCCTTAAACCTTCCCATAACCAGCGAGAACAAGCTGCACTGCCTAGATATACTGAGAGGGATCAGCTGTGTGATCGTGGGCAGAGTAGAAGAAACAGACCCTTTGAAGAAACTGCAAGTGCAAATAACCACAAGGACACTGAAGAGGTTCCCGATCCGCAACAACATGCCGGCCAGCACCACCACACTGATGTTACGCAGGGAATTCAAGGCTGCCTTGACGATCCAGAGAGCGTTCCGGAAGTGGCAATTGCGTCGGAGACACCTCACTGCCCACAAGCGCAAGGACTGGAAGTCTCAGTCCTCCTTCTAGAGAAATTCAAGGAGCTTGTAATTCACCAAACCAATCTCTGATTTCATTTCATGCCAAGACTACAAATAACAGGCTTTTTGATCCAGCAAATGAGGGTCAAATATGCAATAGTGAAGTATATATCTTTTGGAGGGCTCATGTTCTATCGTTTCTAACGGTACAACCCTAATCAGAAACCTGTACATGTTTTATCATAGGCTCACTGGAACAGCCTAATCATGAACGAGTACGTATTTCATCATAGGCTCATTCGAACAGTTTGCAACAAACTAATGTTTACGGTACTCACTTGTGATAAATTATAATGTGTTTGTACTGTAATGTTTGATTATTGTAAAAGTTTAAATCAGCTGATTGAAACTGTTGAGACTAAAGGACTGTTGTTATTTGTAACATTGTAAAGCACAGATTCATCTCTTTGGGGCTAACACATGACATACTTACATCGTGGTAGTGATTGATTCATTAATATTCCAAGTATACCGTGCATCAAAAGAAACTTATCACTATCATAACACATTTATTTTTGGAAAAAAAAATAATGTATATAAACGATGGACATTGACAAAATGTTTTTGGTTTCTTTTTATGACCATGACATGCTTGAGTGACTATGACTGAAGCATGTGCACTTAATCACCTATTTAGTGAGACAGTTGATTGGACACTGGATATGGAGTGATTTCAGCTGTTGAATTGCACGCTTGAATAAAAGCAATAAAGAAAATCACAGAAAAAAAACTATATATCACGTCTTTCAAGAGAGCAGTGCCTTTGTGCAATCGACATGTTGGAGGCTGGACTAGGGCAGCGTACTGTAGCTCGCCGTCTAGGGTACCCGCAACCAGCAATTTCAAACCTGGCGAGATGGTATAACCAGACACGTTCTGTTAATGAACTGGGAGACCAAGAGTCACAACACCTGTCCAAGATTGACAGATCATTTTGCAGCATCTTTGCGATGTCAATTGTTAATCAGCACAATAAAAAAAATCACTGCACCTGCTCTAAAACAGAGGTGGTCATTTTTTGATCACTTCTAGTGAAATTTATCCAAATGATGCTCAAATATAAGTGATAAGTTTCTTTTGATGCTCAGTATAGATAGATAAATAGAAAGGAGGATGGTGGGAAGCAGAGAGATTGTTTGTTACGATCATGTGCTGCTTTTAATGCAACATGGGATTGGCAGATGCACAAAGCATGTTTAGTTTTAGTGAAAGAATAATGCAAACAAGGCATTTGACTGGCTGCAAAAGGATTGAAGGTAAAAAAAGACATTCACATTATTAGAAGATCTAAAGAAAAAAAAAAACAACCTAGAAACCCAGTCAAAATATGAAATAATTTGAAATTTCAGTTATGTAATTAGAAAAATGTCACGTAACTAACGAAAAAAAAAAAACAACAACAGAAAATGGTGAACCTGGTTGCTAAGCCATGCATTACGACAGGGGACCAAAGCACCACGTAATAGTATCACATGCAACTTCAGGTGGCCAGTTACAAAGCCTGAAGGTCTGGTCTCATTTGTCTTTGTATATAAATATTAAATTAGACATATATTGTTAAGTGTGTATTGATGTATTTATTAATTTGAATGTGTATGTTCAGATTTAACATTACCATTTTATATGTGATCTTTGTACTGATTGAGTGGAGAATATTGTGCTTTGTTTGTTCAGAGATTAACTGGGCTGCTGAAATAACACTAAATATATAAAAAATGTGCTTAAAAATCTAGATAATGGATGTTATGTGCTGTACTGGGAGATGAGCTGTGTTGGGTCTGCGCCAAACGTAACGTTTGGCATTTAGACCAAAAAGTTCCAATTTGGTCTCGTCTGACCACAACACATTTTGCCACATTTTTGCAGGATCACTCAGGTACTTTGTTGGATCACTCAGGTTCTTTGTTGCAAACCCCATGCGGGCTTTTAGATGGCTTATTTTTAGTAATGGCTTCCTTCTTGCCACCCTGCCGTACAGGCTACTTTTGTGAAGTGTTTTGGATATTGTTGATTGATGTACATTTTCTCCCATCTCAGCCACTGAACTCTGTAGCTCTTTCAAAGTTGTTGTTGGCCTCATGGTGGCATCCCTCACCAGTTTCCTCCTTGCCTGGCTGCTCAGTTTGGAGGGACGGCCTGATCTAGGCAGTGTCTGGGTGGTACAATGCACCTTCCATTTCTTGCTGATTGAGTAGACTGTGCTCACAGGGATACTCAGAGACTTCGATATTATTTGTAGCCTTCTCCTGATCTGTGTTTTTAATGACTTTGTCCCTGACTTGCTTTGAAAGTTCCTTGGTCTTCATGGTTGAGTCTTTGCTTGAAATTCACTGCTTGACCAAGGAACCTCACAGAGACAGGTATTTTTATTCTGAAATCATGAGAACCACTAATATTGCACACAGACAGAGGCCATTCAACTAATTGTGTGGCTCGTTAAGGCCATTTTGTGCACCTGAATTAATTTAGGTTTGCCACAGCAAAGGGTTTGCATACTTATGCAAGCATGACTTTTCCATTTGTATTTCATATTAATTATCTGTTTATTTCTTTCTTTTTGTTTTTGCTTTGAATGTGGGGAGTAGGTTGTGTATGTAACATATATTAATTCCTACTTCAAAGTGTCATGACTGCAAGCTTTAAAACAACAAAATGTGAAAACTGAATACTTTTGCAAGGCACTGTGTGTGTGTGTGTGTGTGTGTGTGTGTGTGTGTGTGTGTGTGTGTGTGTGTGTGTGTGTGTGTGTGTGTGTATATATATATATATATATATATATATATATATATATATATATATATATATATATATATATATACAGTGGCTTACAAAAGTATTCAGACCCCTGACCAATTCTCTCATATTACCGAATTACAAATAGTACATTGAAATTTCGTTCTGTTTGATATTTTATTTTTAAACACTGAAACTCAGATTCAATTATTGTAAGGTGACATTGGTTTTATGTTGGGAAATATTTTTAAGAAAAATAAAAAAACTGAAATATCTTGCTTGCATAAGTATTCAACCCCTGTGCTGTGGAAGCTCCCAGTTTGCACCGATGAAAGAAATTGCCCTAACGAGGACACAATTACCTTACCATTGGCCTCCACCTGTGACCCATTAAAGTTGCTGTCACATTTTCTGGATACAATCCCCACTGTTGAAGGATTATTGGTAAGGCTGAGAACCTGAAGGAAAATGAAGACAAAGTAATGCAAATGCATAGATTAGGGAAATGGTACAAAATAATATCCAAGTGTTTGGATATCCCAGTGAGCACAGTTGGATCAATAATCAGGAAGTGGAAACTGCATCACACCACCCAGGCACTGCCAAGAAAAGGCCGTCCCTCAAAACTCAGCGCTCAGACAAGAAGGAGACTTGTGAGAGAAGCCACAGAGAGGCCAACAATCACTCTGAAGGAGCTACAGAGTTCAGTTGTTGGGAGTGGAGTAATGGTGCACCAGTCAACCATATCAAGAGCTCTGCATAACACTGGCCTGCATGGGAGGGTGGCAAGAAAGAAGCCGTTACTCAAAAAGTATAATCTGAAAGCACGTCTGAAGTTTGCCAGAAAGCATGAGAGTGACCCAGCTGCTATGTGGGAAAAGGTTTTGTGGTCAGATGAGTCCAAGATAGAGCTTTTTGGCCAAAACTCAAAGCGCTATGTATGACGCAAACCTAACACTGTCCCTGCCTCAAGACACACCATCCCTACAGTGAAGTATGGTGGTGGCAGCATCATGCTGTGGGGATGCTTCTCATCAGCAGGGACTGGGCATCTTGCTACAATTGAAGGAAGAATGGATGGAGCAAAATACAGGAAAATACTGCAAGAGAATCTGCTTCAGTCCGCTAAAAAAATGAAGCTTGGGAGGAAATTCACCTTTCAGCAGGACAATGATCCCAAGCACAAGACCAAAGCAACATTGGAGTGGCTCAAGAACAAAAAGGTGAATGTCCTACAGTGGCCCAGTCAAAGTCCTGATCTGAATCCCATTGAGAATCTGTGGCACTATTTGAAAATTGCAGTCCACAAGCGTCGTCCAACCAACCTGAACAAGAAGAATGGGCCAAAATCACTCCGACACTGTGTGCAAAGCTGGTACATACTTACTCCAAAAGACTTAAAGCTGTTATTGCAGCGAAAGGTGGCTCTACCAAATATTAATGTGTGGGGGTTGAATACTTATGCAAGCAAGATATTTCAGTTTTTTTATTTTTCTTAAAAATATTTCCCAACATAAAACCAATGTCACCTTACAATAATTGATTTTGAGTTTAAGTGTTTTAAAATAAAATATCGAACAGAACGAAATTTCAATGTACCATTTGTAATTCAGTAATATGAGAGAATTGGTCAGGGGTCTGAATACTTTTGCAAGGCACTGTATATATATATATATATATATATATATATATATATATATATATATTACACACACACACACACACACACACACAACACACACACACACCACAACACACACACAACCACACACACATATATCTATATGATATATATAGATATAACACATACACCAAACACATATACACACACACAACACACACACACACCACACACCACACACACACACACACATACACATGCGCCCTATATCCGCCGGACCGTTTTGATCCCCCTGGATGGATCTAACACCTGGATTACAATGTTTAATCAGCTTGCCATACTGGTTAAAAAAAAAAATATATATATATATATATATATATATATATATATATATACACACATATATATAATATATATATATATATATATATATATACACACACACACACACACACACACACACACACACACACATACATACAGTGGCGGACTGGCAAGGTAGAGAGGGCCCTGGCAAAACTCCCTGAGGGGACCCTACCTATTTTGAGCTTTTCTTAATGTTAAGACACAAAGAGGGCACAGATATTATAAAGACATGCCCAAGCTAAATATAATAGCGAGATTTATGCAAGAAAACATTAGTATAAAAGACAGAAAATCATAGAAATCGAATGTTTTGCACTCACAGCACTCAGAAGAAACTTCACACTGCTGCTGACACGAGGTTTGATGCTGTTGTCACTGGTGTTACTGCTGCTCACACTGGTGTTACTGCTGCTCACACTGGTGTTACTGCTGCTGACACTGGTGTTACTGCTGCTGACACTGGTGTTACTGCTGCTGACACAGGTGTTACTGCTGCTGACACTGGTGTTACTGCTGCTGACACTGGTGACACTGGTGTTACTGCTGCTGACACTGGTGTTACTGCTGCTGACACTGGTGTTACTGCTGCTGACACTGGTGTTACTGCTGCTGACACTGGTGTTACTGCTGCTGACACTGGTGTTACTGCTGCTGCTGACACTGGTGTTACTGCTGCTGACACTGGTGTTACTGCTGCTGACACTGGTGTTACTGCTGCTCACACTGGTGTTACTGCTGCTGACACTGGTGTTACTGCTGCTCACACTGGTGTTACTGCTGCTGACACTGGTGTTACTGCTGCTCACACTGGTGTTACTGCTGCTGACACTGGTGTTACTGCTGCTCACTGATAGGCTGATTAAAACACCGTTGTCATCTGAACAGCAAACAAAAAAGTTAACCGCTTTAAAGTTCTATTTCTGTCGCTTGCGTTATATAGTAGTTCATTTAAACAAGGTTTCTTTCCTTCCCGCACCAACGTGTCCCGATTTTGCACTCTCGCTATCTGGTCACCCTACTCCCCTGACACACTCTCCTGCAGTTGGTGCATGTCTGGGTCAATATTACTGTGCTGATCTGCCGGCTTTAAGTTCTTTGATCTGAGGTATAATTTAACACGAACATTTTGCGGGCCCCCGCCGGGATGGGGGAGGGGAGCCCACCAGCCAGTGTTCCAGTAGGCCAGTCTGCCACTATCTATCTATCTATCTATCTATCTATCTATCTATATATATATATATATATATATATATATATATATAGATATATATATATATATATATATAGACACACACAAGTTCTGGCTACATTGTGTTTAGGTAGTATTTTGGTTGTGCCAATGTGACGTGGTATAGACTTTCTATAGACATTGCTGGAAAGTCATTTATTGGTCGTATTATTATATATGTTACCTAACATATAGGTCTGCCCTGAACGCTGCAGAATAACGTTGTGTGCACGTTTAATTTGTCTGTTTCTGGAACTTTCATTAAAAAAAAAAGATTAATCAATTTATAATGCATAAGAATTGGGAGAAGGTTTTTTTCACATTTCATTTTGTTTTGCTAATTTTGAAATAAAGATTAATGCAGTGTGATATAATTTAAGCAGAGTTGTTTTTGTACTGTGTCACACTTACACAAAAATATATCAATAGCCTCTGTAATGATGAGAATTGAACTGTTGACCACCCGATGTAACGTTACATAAACACAATAAATGCAAGCACATACATACATGAATAAGTAAAGAAAATACGATCAGAGAGATGTGTGATTAAATAACGCAAATGGCAAAATGAACCTGCTGCCATTTCAAAAGGTCTTTCAAACGCTCGAGCATCTGAGTCTCATGAAATCGGTCGCAGTCGCCGCCCAGAAATTTCTACAGATCAACAGCAGCAGTTGAGTTGAGGTAAGTTTTTCTTCCCTACGTAATTTATAAATAATGTTTTATTTATTTTCTCCATGTATGTATTCTTCTTTTTATAAATAGTCAGGTGGATAGTTAATTTTCACTATAAATTATGTTTCCGTTCCCTTGCAATTCAAAGATGGCCACTAAACATCGTTTTGGGATACACTCCTGCCTACTGGTAGGTGTCACTGAGCTCCTTTGCCAAAGCTGCCGATAGGCCCCCTTTCCCCAGTGACGTCCTCTGTCCCGCTTCCCGAGGGTACTTAATCATCATGCAGGGGAAGAATCATCCTCTGTCGCTACTCACACTGGTAAGATAAGACCTCAGTGTTGCATTGAGCCATGTCTTCTAAAAAGTGCTGTGTAAACTACAGCTAGTTCCCCTGCACTTTGTACAGAAAGCTGGCATCAGAATCGGTAGTTTAAAAAATCGTCGCCTTTTTATTTTGTTCTGACTTTCAGCACCTGCGCGCTCTGCATGTCAGGCTGCTTCTTTCTGTCTGTCCATCTTAGCAACGGTAAGTATTATTGTTAAGAATTGTGTGTGTTTTCACCCCTTCTTACTTCAGAGAGCACTATTACTCCACGGGACCGGGCTTGCCTTGTTCCCATTGTCGAGTTTTGCCCACCAGCCGTCTGCGGTGGTTGGGCCTTGTTTTGATTGCTCTCCCTCATCTGTCCTGTAATATTGAACTGTTTTTTGTATTTTAAAAACTGCTTTTATTACTGTGTGTTTAAGTCAATCGCCTGCCGTAGCTTCGTCCCTATCCCCCTGTTGTACGCTACGCTCTGCTCAGGCGTGTGACCACGCGGTCAGGGTAGACACCGTGCCTAGCTGCCCCAGTGTTTTTTAGTACCTCCTTGCGTAAGACACTGCCTATACTACTTCGGTACCACTGTGCGCACGGTGCCCATTGTCGCTGTACCGATAAATAGGCTAGCGCGCCAGTGCGGCACGGTACTAGGTGCACGTGGTACTCGGTGCTCTCAGTCCGCGTGGTGCCTGACACTGCACGGTACTCAGTGCATCTGTGCATGCAGTACACGGTGCAAGCACTAACCCGCAGTACGCGGTACTCTGTGCTCTTAATCCGGTGCCACGCTACTCCCAGTGCTCACAGTGCTCGGTGCATGCGACGCACGAGGTGTTTACAGCGCAGTGGTTCTAACCCGCTGTGTTATTATTGCACGGTACTCGGTGCACACGCTGCATGTCATACTCAGTGCTTTTTACCTAGTGCCACGCTATTCCCCGATACACGCGGCGCACACAGTGTTACAGCGCAATGGTTGCTAACCCGGTGCTATGGCTGGTAGGGCTGGCTTCCATGCCTGTGTGACCTGTGGGACCAATATCCCACAGGAGGACAGGCACAGCATGTGTGCGCGGTGCCTAGGCCCCTATCATGCCACCTCAGCCCTAAATGGTGCCTGCGACATCTGCATGGCTTTTCAGCCCTGCGTGCTTGCAAGCCACCTGGAAGGAGTCGCACGGGGGCGTTCTTCGTCCCCCGCAGCGGGCCCTTCCCACTCACGCTGGAAGGGGCGGAGAAGCTGGCCCTGGCCAAGTTTCCTCCACCATTGCAGCCTTGGTTAAGGCTCCGCCGGTGGGATGAATGCCCAAGGACCCCGTGTGCACTAACCTGCAGTGCAGGATAACGGAGACATACGTCAGTAGAGTCTATGTGGCGGGAGCCCAAAGTACCCACCTAGCGAACACATCCAGCATGCTCATTGCATACCTGGACGGAGTTTTTTGTGATGCCCCGTTACCAGAGCCGATGGCCGCGGAACTGAGACTTCGGTTGCACACGTTGCTCCAGATCTCCGGCCTGCAGGGTCAGACCCTGGGCCAGAGTCTGGCTGGCCTAGTGGTCGCACGTAGACAGCTGTGGCTGTCGCAGGAACGGGTGCCTGACGCTGATAAGGCCATGCTTTTGGACGCTCCCATATCTCCAGGCCACACCTTCGGTCCAGCAGTGGAGGAGATTCTTCAGCAGAGCCTTTGGGAATGCGAGGCGTCGAGGCAGGTAGCCGCGTTACTCCCTCCCCCTGCTCTGGCGCAGGTGAGGTCGAGTTCACACAGCCCCGCCAGGTGACCTTAGGCATCGCCTACAGGCCTCACTCAGACGAGAGGCAGACCCCTTCCTCAGCATGGTGGATGTGGCTGTAGCCAGCCCACGTAGCAACAACCGCGACGGCGGTTCCAGGGTTTTCACCCTAGACATCCAGGTGGCCCAGGAGAATCTGGTTTTCATCCCTTGCTAGCTATCGAACGGCCCGGCCTGGGAAATCCCGCTTTGACGGGATCTTCTCAGTCAGGTGAGGGGCACACTTTGGCACCTGGAGCCGGGCAGGCTCCAGCTATGGGTCTGGCCCCTGAAAGGGACTGCTGGTCAGCCTTAGGGCTTTAAGACGCAGTCGTGGGTACGCTGCAGAATGCTAGTATGCTGTAAGTGGAAACGGTATCAAGATTGGTGTCGTTCTAACGGTCATGATCCAATCTCCTGTCCCATGCATGCCATCTTGCAGTTTCTGCAAGATCTGCTTGAGGCTGGTAGATCACCTAGGAGCTATTTCTGCTTGTCATGCCCCTGTTGACTCTCTGTCCCTGGATGTGCATTTTTTGGCTACCTCATTTCTCCGAGGCGCTCGGCGATTGCGCCCTCCTAGGAGGGCCACTCTCCCCGAATGGAGCCTTGAGATTGTACTGGAGGCTCTCACGCAGGCCACGTTTGAGCCTTTATACTCCTGGGAGTTGAAGCACCTGTCTATGAAGACAGCCTTCCTCTTGGTGATCACTGCCGCAAAGCGGGTTAATGAGCTGCAGGTGCTATCTGTGCATAGCTCCTGTATGCATATTTGGGATGATGGTAGCAGAGTGTCACTGCGTGCAAACCCTGCTTTTCTCCCCAAGGTTGTTACAGCCTTCCACGTGAATCAATCGGTGGAAGTAGAGTCCTTCCATCCTCCTCCATTTGCAATGGACAAGGATAGAAAGTTGAACCTTCTATGCCCAGGTTTCCCTGCTATCTTTGCCTTTGGGACAGCAGGGACACCAAGGCGCACTACCACAGGCGGGACTGGCCACAGCGGACCGAGTTCTCTGTGGGGAGGAACAACGTCAAGTGGGAGCCACTGGTGGACCCCCGGAAGGTGCTGATGCCACCACTGCACATCAAATTGGGCCTTATGAAACAATTTGTCAGAGCTCTAGATAAGGAGTCGGCAGCCTTCAAGTACCTTCAAGACTTCTTCCCTAAGCTGTCTGAGGCAAAGGTCAAAGCCGGTGTCTTCGTCGGACCACAGATAAAGAAGATCCTGGAGTGCAATGAATTCCCCAAGAAGCTCACTAGTAAGGAGAAAGCGGCTTGGAACAGCTTTGTCGCAGTGGTTCGGGGCTTCCTGGGCAATCACAAGGCCGAAAACTATGTGGAGCTGGTTGAGACTCTGGTGAAGAACTACGGCACAATGGGCTGTAGGATGTCCCTCAAAGTCCATATCCTTGATGCTCATCTTGATAAATTCAAGGAGAACATGGGAGCGTACTCGGAGGAGCAAGGCGAGCGCTTCCACCAGGATATACTGGACTTTGAACGTCGCTACCAAGGACAGTATAACGAGAACATGATGGGAGACTACATTTGGGGGCTGATTCGTGAAAGTGATTTACAGTATAATCGTAAATCTCGAAAAACTACTCACTTCTAAATCTTTTGTAGTCATTTTTCTATTACTTTAGTATAAATACATGTTAATTTGGATTCATATGTTGTTTTTTTCTGACTTTATGTGAACGAAAAGACACAAATTCGCCCGTTTTCTCATTGGAAATAGGTAAATTTCAAAATATCACTGTCCTGGTCACAAAAGCAAAGTTTGTGGGGAATAATAGCCATTTTCTATACTTTTGAGGCATAAGCAATTAGGAAATAACACTTACTACCCAGGAACAAAAATTGTGTTACATAGTGTTTATATTATTATTATTATTATTATTATTATTATTATTTATATTAAGATTGATGACAGTGGAGTTCAACATTTCTGCTGCATCTTCCATACATTATTTTGTCTATATCTTTATGCTGTATCTAATTATATAATAATTTTTGTATTTTCACATAACTAACCATTGTACACCTTCTATTTTCAGGTCCTGGACAGCAAGTTACACTACTTTCGACACTACGTAAATAATACTGTATCTTATTTAAAGTAAAAAATAAATTAAAAAAAACTGTAAAATTGCAATCTTGATCATTTTAAAGAAATATTAGCGTCAGCTTAATCGTGAATAACTCGTTTTACTATTTTCATGTTTGTATTGGTTTTTGTAATGCATTATAACATGTATACATTTATATAGTTTTACATCCAGTTCAACTAAAAATTTTAACGAACTGGTTGTAAAACTATATGGAGTTGAGTGGCAGTCAAAAGTATTGGCTTAACTCAAACAATTTACCTGCAGTCTTTACGGTACTCGCTAGCATGAATGAGCGTTCAACAAACTTCAAAAACATATTTTCTAAATAAGTGGGCTATAGTTTAATACACACTGTTTATGAAACTAAATAAAAGTAGCTGTTGAAAGTGTTAGCACCCTGCTTCATTTGAAACGGTGTTATTTGGTGTCTACTTTAGGCTATGGAAGCCCTGAAACGCAGTGGCCGTTCGTGCACTAGAGTGGACCACCTAAGCGGTGGAGGGAGTATGACAGGGGGCAATGTGTCGTCTCTGCAGAAGCGAAGTGATCGACCTGCACCTTCCAGAACCGTTCCCAAGTGTGCTCCACCATCTGAGGGTGGAGTCGCCACTCTGACGGATGCGGGTCGCTCCTGGAAAGGAGGTCTGCTGCCCAGTTCACCACTGCGGGAATGTGTGTCGCCCATAGGGACAGAAGGCTCCTCTGAGCCCGTATCAACAGGTTGAAAGCTATGCGATGCAACCCCGGGGACAGTAGGCCTCCCTGGTGGACTGGGAACAGAATAACCAGTTGTCGAGTTTATTACTCTGATCCCTGCAGCCTCAGGGGAGCCAGGCTAGTGTCCATGCACTTTGAAAACGTACGCAGAGCTAGGGAGAGGCCGAATGGCAGCACAGCAGACTCGTACGCGCTTCCTTGAAAGGAAAAGCGCAGATACTTTCTGTGCTCTGGACCAATGGTAACATGAAAGTATGCATTCCTTAAGTCCACGGAACCAGCTTTCTTTTAAGAACTCGTTTAAGAGCCTCAGGGGCCGTATTCACAAAGCTGACCTAAGTCTAAGACCAAAAAAAGGGCTTAACTCGTTTTTGCTGACTCACAAAATGATTTTCTGGGGGGTCTTAACTTAGAATAGCGTTTCTGCTCCTGCTGCTCTGCTCCTGGCGAAGGCGGCTGGGGCTCCTCCCGTTCTGGCTGAAGTGTGGGAACCAGCAAGCATGCTCCCTCTGCCGGTGGAGGTAGGAGCGGCAAGTAGCTCTCCCATGGCGGTGGAGGTGCCAACGACAGGTATTCTCTCTCTGCTGGTGGAGGTGGGAGCTGCAGGCCGTCCTCCCACGGAGGTGGAGGTGGAACCAGCAGGTATTCTCCCTCTGCTGGTGGAGGTGGGAGCTACAGGCCGTCCTCCCACGGAGGTGGAGGTGGAACCAGCAGGTATTCTCCCTCTGCTGGTAGACGTGGGAGTGACGAGCAGTCCTCCCATGGTGGTGGAGGCGGAACGAGCAGGCATTCTCCCTCTGGTGGGGGTACCTGGGTTGTATATGCACCGACTCCCCCCTCTTGGGCTGTGGACACACCGACTCCCCACTTTTGGGCTGTGGAAGTACCAACTTCCCCCTCTTGGGCTGTGGACGTTTGAGCTCCTCCCACTCAGGCGCAGGACGTTCAGGCTCCTCCCACTCAGGCGCAGGACATTCGGGCTCCTCCCACTCAGGTGCAGGACGTTCGGGCTCCTCCCATTCAGGTGCAGGACGTTCGGGCTCCTCCCCTATTGGTGGAGGTGGCAGAACTAGCAGGTATTCTTCTAGTGGGAGGGGGCAATTGAGTGGAAAGTGCCCCCACTCCCCACAGAGGTAGCACTTCTGTGTCACCCCTATGGTGTGGTGGAAGGCTCCCCAGCTGTTCTCCTCCAGTGGCTGTGGTGGGACCAGCAGGCACTCTTCCTCTGCTGGGGCAGGCTTGGTCTGTTCGGGATCCTCCCTCTTGGGTGTTGTTGCTCCAACCAGGCCCTGGTTCCAGGCCTCCTCATATTGGGGGTCGTCATAGGGGCAGTCCTCCCAAATGTGCCCAAACTCACCACAGGCTCCACACAGTACCCTTCTGCAATACCTTTTCCGGCCTGCGTCCAAGTGGTAATCCCCCTCTGACACCACGTGTGAAATGGCTGAGCGGTTACGTCAGACCAGAAGCCGGAAGAATAACAAACAGGCAGATACTACAGTGAAAAAGACGCAGCGTGCGCCTTTCATTAAACACAAAAATAAATAAAATATTTAAAGAAAAATAAACTTGCTCATGGAGCACAAAAGAAAATGTTGAAACAAAAATAAATCGCTATACAAACAAAAAGGTACCGGTCAGGCTGGTCATAGACTTCACTGATTCATTAAATGCCCTCGCTCTTGCTCCAAATACTCCTCGCAATCCTCCTCCCCCCACACTCTCTTGCTTGCCGGGGGATTAACTAGCTACCAATTAGCTGATTATCCCCCGGCTGCATTCTGCATGCGTTTTCGTTCAATGGCAGAGACAAGCCGCCAAACCTCGTCTCTGCCAGTACGCACACACCCAAACTCACACATATGCAGCCACGCTATCATTTTAAACAACTGAAATAAATATACTGAATCAAAATACAAAAATGAAACGGTGCAAAACAATAACACACAAGGTGGAGGGGGAACCCCGTTCTAAAAATAAACAACACAAATCAAAAATAAACATATTTTTATCAGCAAGGCTTTGTCCCATCTCCTTTTCTATGTGCAGGGCTCCTGGCCCTGTTACAGTGCTGAAGAGAGGGTCAGCTGTGGAAGCCTGGCAGAGTTCTTGTGTGAGTGGCCCCAGGAGTGTATTTACTATTGCTTGCTCAGTGTCATTGGGCTTAGATTCCTGCTCCAAAGGTAGGACAGACCATGACAAGTGATCTGCTGCTGAGTTGTTGCCCCCCCCGGTGTGAATTCTAGTAGGAAGTGATATTGCTGTAGCTGGGCTTGTGTCCAGTTCCTGATGTTGCCAGCAGAGCAGTCAGGGCTTGGTGATCTGTTTTTAATGTGACCTTTCGACCATGTAAATACATGTACAACCTCTTGCAGGCCCAGACACATGCCAGTGCTTCTCTTTGGGCTCAATGTTTGAGATGCAAAAGCAGCAGGACGTTCAGTGCCATCCTGCTCCTGTGAAAGGACAGCCTCCAGAGCCATTGCAGATGCATCACATGTAACAAGGTTTGGGGCAGCCATGCTGAAGGGGGGCTAATGTAGGTGCAGAAGTAAACTGAGGCTTTAGCATATGCACGGCAGACTGACAAGCAGGTGTCCAGACCCAGTAGCTGGTGTAGCGTTGAGGTAATGGCCAAAATCTGGGGAAGGAACCGGAGGTAGTGTGTAGTCATGCCAAGGAATGAGGCCAGTTGTGAGACTGTTTGGGGGTCTGGCAGGCGGTGTATGGCATCCACATTAGATTGTAATGGAAAAATGTTGTTAGCTGAGAGCTGGTAACCCACAAAGTCAATCTTGGAAGCTCCAAAGATGCTCTTATCTTCATTCAATGTGAGATGGTGATGTGAAAGACACTGAAAAACTTGTAGCAGATGGGCATTGTGAATCATCTGGGAGGGGTGTCATTGAGGTAAATAGAAACCCAAGAGGTGCCAGCAAAGATGGAGGTCGTTATATTTTTAAAGTAACTGGGGGCAGAGCTGAGCCTGAATGGTATCCAAGTGTAACGAAACACTCCTACATGTGTCACAAAGGCTGTCAAATCTCTGCTGACTGGGATGAGGGAGGCTTGAAGATATCCTTGATGCAGGTCTAGCTTACTGAAGATGTGGAACCATGAAAATGTGTCATCAGTTCTTCTGGTGTTGGCAAGGGATATCTGTCGGGAATAATGGCATTGTTGACAGCTCTAACATCGACGCAAAGTGAGGACCTGAAGAACTTCCGTACCCCCACAATCAATAAGTGTGAAACTGAGCTGAGAAAATAGATCCGATCCCATTAGATTTGCCCCCGTAGCGGTCACAAAAAAAAAAAAACAGCAGCTGGAATAGACATGGAGGTGTAGTGAACAGAAAGCTGAATGGTACCCAGTACGTCAATATGGGAATGACCATAGCCATGAAGTGCAGTGGAGGTGCGTACTATGGGTACTGTGGAAAAGAACTGTTCATAAGTGTCCTTATTTAGAAGTGATACTTTGGCACCATTATCTGTCTTAAGAGAAACAGGTACCCTGTTCAAGGAGCACATACAGGTTTTGAAGCATGAAGGAGGCGAGCACACACTGTGAATAGTGGCAGGAGCAGGAGCGTTTAGCTGAGTCTGATTATTATTTTGGCAAGGAGCAGAGCGACACCATCTTGAAAAATGGTTCTCTGGACTCATGTTGGCTTGACCCACAGTTCCAACATCTCTTAGGCTATGTGCGCTGCTGCTGCTGCACTTTCTGAACAGGTTGTTCGATTACAGTTTCAGTTTTAACTGAAGCAGACAACAGTTGTGCTCCTTTAACAACAGCCTCGACCTGCAGACCAATCTGAAGAGCCAGAGTGAGATTGTCTGATTTTAATAATGACCGTTCTCTTAACTGAGCATTAAAAGTCTTTTCAATCAGTTGCTCACAGATTATTTCTTTGTACAGAGTACCAAATTTGTATGGGGCTGCGAGTTCACGTAGTGAGGAAATACACTGTGAATCAGATGCACCTGGCTGTTGCTAGCGCTGTCTAAACTGGAAGGCTTAAGGAGGATGATTTGAGTAGATCCAAAGTGAGCCACAAGTGCGTTGGTAGCTACAGCATAAGTGGCTACCGTGCCGGGTGTTGGAGATCCTTTGACCATCATTCCTAGGCATTGTGTGAGGATCACCTGCTTCCGAGCATCTTCTACCACATCAAGGCCCATGGCGATTAGGCACGTCTCAAAAGATTTAATCCAGCGATTCCATGGAACCGGTGTGTCTCCAGGCAGCGCTAGAAATGGTGGTGGTGGGGTAAGCAAAGAAAATCTGCCATCCTTGTAGTCAAATGTTATGTGCATAAACACACACAGATGATGCTTCTTTCAACAACAGCATATTTATTACAATCGCTCTGACTCTATCTTCAACCCACTTACGGCAGTTAGACTCAGTGTTCAGACATGCTGTGCCGCACGACTGCCGTAAAGTGGTAGCTCAACAGCAACTGCAGTGAAACCAAAACAGATTAAACAGTGGCTGGTTAGAATGCAGTCAGCACTAAACATCAAAACGTAAACATAACACAATCTCAGGATTCTGATCAGCTGTTCAAATGCTCTAGTGGACAGCAGCACTGCCTGTAGTTTATTCTAAGGATTCTGTTCGGCTGTTCTAACGCTCTGGTAGAGAGCAGCGCTGCCTGTAGTTTACTCTCTTAGGATTCTGTTCGGCTGTTCCAATGCTCTGGTGGACAGCAACGCTGCCTGTAGTTTACACTCTCAGGATTCTGTTCGGCTGTTCCAATGCTCTGGTAGAGAGCAGCGCTGCCTGTAGTTTACTCTCTTAGGATTCTGTTCGGCTGTTCCAATGCTCTGGTGGACAGCAACGCTGCCTGTAGTTTACACTCTCAGGATTCTGTTCGGCTGTTCCAATGCTCTGGTAGAGAGCAGCGTGCCTGTAGTTTACTCTCTCAGGATTCTGTTCGGCTGTTCCAATGCTCTGGTAGAGAGCAGCGCTGCCTGTAGTTTACTCTTTCAGGATTCTGTTCGGCTGTTCCAATGCTCTGGTAGGGAGCAGCGCTGCCTGTAGTTTACTCTTTCAGTATTCTGTTCGGCTGTTCCAATGCTCTGGTAGAGAGCGCTGCCTGTAGTTTACTCTCTCAGGATTCTGTTCGGCTGTTCCAATGCTCTGGTAGAGAGCAGCACTGCCTGTAGTTTACTCTCTCAGGATTCTGTTCGGCTGTTCCAATGCTCTGGTAGGGAGCAGCGCTGCCTATAGTTTACTCTCTCAGGATTCTGTTCGGCTGTTCCAATGCTCTGGTAGAGAGCAGCGCTGCCTGTAGTTTACTCTTTCAAGATTCTGTTCGGCTGTTCCAGTGCTCTGGTAGAGAGCAGCGCTGCCTGTAGTTTACTCTTTCAGTATTCTGTTCGGCTGTTCCAATGCTCTGGTAGAGAGCAGCGCTGCCTGTAGTTTACTCTCTTAGGATTCTGTTCGGCTGTTCCAATGCTCTGGTGGACAGCAACGCTGCCTGTAGTTTACACTCTCAGGATTCTGTTCGGCTGTTCCAATGCTCTGGTAGAGAGCAGCGCTGCCTGTAGTTTACTCTCTCAGGATTCTGTTCGGCTGTTCCAATGCTCTGGTAGAGAGCAGCGTGCCTGTAGTTTACTCTCTCAGGATTCTGTTCGGCTGTTCCAATGCTCTGGTAGAGAGCAGCGCTGCCTGTAGTTTACTCTCTCAGGATTCTGTTCGGCTGTTCCAATGCTCTGGTAGAGAGAGCAGCGATTCTGCCTGTAGTTTACTGCCTGTAGTTTACTCTTTCAGGATTCTGTTCGGCTGTTCCAATGCTCTGGTAGAGAGCAGCGCTGCCTATAGTTTACTCTCTCAGGATTCTGTTCGGCTGTTCCAATGCTCTGGTAGAGAGCAGCGCTGCCTGTAGTTTACTCTTTCAGGATTCTGTTCGGCTGTTCCAATGCTCTGGTAGAGAGCAGCGCTGCCTGTAGTTTACTCTTTCAAGATTCTGTTCGGCTGTTCCAGTGCTCTGGTAGAGAGCAGCGCTGCCTGTAGTTTACTCTTTCAGTATTCTGTTCGGCTGTTCCAATGCTCTGGTAGAGAGCAGCGTGCCTGTAGTTTACTCTCTCAGGATTCTGTTCGGCTGTTCCAATGTTCTGGTAGAGAGCAGCGCTGCCTGTAGTTTACTCTTTCAAGATTCTGTTCGGCTGTTCCAGTGCTCTGGTAGAGAGCAGCGCTGCCTGTAGTTTACACTCTCAGGATTCCATTCGGCTGTTCCAGTGCTCGTACAGGAGAATTATCTTTTGCACATCAACCCCTGGAGACTGTTTCCATCATAGTGTGAAGATGGAATTTGATCAATTTTGTTTCACTGGTTTTAAAGATCGTATGAAGATGAAATCTGATAAGCTTTCTTTCTCTGGTTTTAAAGATTGTGTTTCGAAATTGCCAAGAACCTCCTGCTAATGCTTCTCCTCAGGTCCACAATAACAAATAGATACATTCTTGTTTATTCTATTCTTTGATCTCTGTGTGCTGCTAATTAAGTTTGAACCACTTGTAAACAAGGCTTTGTGTCAATGGGTAAATCTTTTGGTTAAATAAATCAATAAATAAAAGAGAAACATTCAATAGATAAATAGCATGCAATAAATTCAAGTCCACCTTACTAGCAACACTTTTAAATTGAAATGAATTAAAACTGCAAAGAATAACTCTTACAGGCCTTGTTTGTAGTTTGGAAACATTAGGCCTTATTTACAAGACTTTAACTCATAAGGTGTTTAAAGTCCTTGTAGTTATTTGACGATGTTATAATATTTGATTTCAGAAATACAGAACTATTAGATTTTCTATTTCCTGTTTACATGCTGCACACTTGACTTATTTTGCAATTTAAAAGGCAACATATATATATTTTTTATTAGTATTATTTGCTTATTATATTTATTCTTTCGTTTCCTCATGAGTCATGGAGTTACCACAGATTAAAGAAAGAAACTAAACAAATATTTAATTAGTAATGTACATGTGTTTGTAATAAAGAAAGAACAAGATTTAATTTCAACGCTGATAATTTTTTAAAAAATTTTTTTCAAACAAAAAAAATTCTAAAACTGGCTACCGATTTTCAAAAGTGCTCACTTTGTTTCTGTGTGTGTAATGTACCATTTTTTTTATGTAATATATAATATATATATATATATATTATATATATATATAGATGTTATATAGTTTGAAATCTAAATCATTTTCTCTATATCTAGAGATGTAAGGAAACTTTCTGGATATCTTTGTACATGAGATGTTACATCTCTACAGTCCTATACAATGAATACATAAATAAACGAATCCATAATTAAATGATGAGAGAGCACTTACAATGTTCATTCATAACTGCTAAGTACTTTTAATTGGTTTTGTAACATGGTGTTTTCCTTTCACAAAAAAAAAAAAAAAAAATTTGCAGTTTGCGCTTGCACCCTGGATTGGACTAACTGCTTTGATTAAATATGCACATGTTTTCTGAAAGCAGATGTCAATCAATCAATGTTCAATTCACATTTATTTTACTTTGTTGTTGTGTATCTTCAAAAATCATTAAATGAAAGTAACTTTTTTAAAAACGTGTTGACAGATCTCCTGAATGATAACTGGTAATGATGTGATTGGTTTACTTTGTAACAGTTCAATCATATAGATTTGCTTGGTGAAACACACAACAATGAAATGTGATGTATTTGTATGTGTGACTTATATGTAGTGCTACTATACGAGTATGTGATAGTTGTATTGAAAAGAGAACTATGGGGGTACCCTTAGAAAAAATATAATTTCATTAAAAATATATATATGTAAGAAGAGGAGGGGGGGAATCGGGTGAAATGATATCAGTCGTTTATCATGTTTTATTTTTTGTTTAGAAATCCTGCTTCAGACATTGAATTACCTGTTTACCATCATCAGACTCTCGGTTCAATCGGTTCTTTTTGAAATTCATTAATAGAGACCGTGTTTGCTTTTAAATCGCATTTTACAGTCCTCTTCAAAACAATTCTCCATACTGCTGGAATGGTTTATTCTGTGTGTCTCGTCTTTCTTCACCGGCGTTTTAGTTGCAGTCACCTTTTAAGAAACAGGAAAGGAACACAGAAAGAAAAAAAATCATCAATATCGAACGATCGAATGGTCTGGACATCCCGAACGGCTACATTTTAATTCAGAAAGATTCAGAATAGCCTACCAGTATACAATCGTCTATTTAAAATGTAACAAATATTACACAATAACTAACACTACAAATGTGCTTCTCAGCAGAAATTCGTATTTTAAACCTAAATACAAACTATTATTAATGCTGTCAAACGTGCATGTCTTCCATGTTATTGCTATAGAAGTCTTTTCAGCGGCATTTTTTTCAACCAAATTATTATTATTTTTTTATTCGAGATATTTGGCAAAGTCGGTTCATTCCACCTGGGTGTCCACTAGCTAATGACTTGGCCAAGTAGCTTTCCGTGTATTTCTCACACGCCTCGAAGGCACTATTGCATGGGTACAGTCTTGCCAGTTGGAAGGTGTACAGTAATCAGGATTATGATATATAAATCAATATTTACAATAGGGGTTTTTCAATAGATTCAAGTTGATATTGTGTCTTTGTGACGTCCCTCGTCGTCCCCTTAAAAGGAAATTAATAAAATAAGTAATAATCGTTAGACCTCATACAATTTGTAGGATTACACAGGACGGCGTCTTCGTGTGTTTTAGTATACAATATTGTTTTTAAGCAGGTGTAAACAGTGAAATCCAAAATAACAGCAACAGTTACTACAGATTGGTTTGTTTACTTGTCTTCAATATTTGCATTGTAGTTTTTAGTTAGTATTCACTTTTACTGGTAATTTATACAATACAGCGATTAGTATTTGATATAGAATGATTTGGATATGTGAAATCAAGCAGGATTAAATAGGCGGGATTTCACAGGAATGGAATATGTTTTAAATACACCTACAACAACCACAGTAAAATGAACTAAGATGACGTAGGTTATTCCCTAATAACATTCCCAATTTGTATTATGCAGCAGCACTCAAACCAGATTTAGATTTAACATGAACAAAGACATTAAACTAACCCCCGTTAAAATAACGCTTTCTGACTCCACTGTTTTAATGTTGAATGGTGCAGCTAGCAACGCCTACTGGCCAATCTAAATAATACGAAATTAATTAAACGTATTATATTTGCAAGATGATTATGCTGTTAACAAAATATCATTAACATCTGCCACACACAACTCCAAACGAACAAAATAAAAAATAAAAAACGCGATCTAACGCGATGTTTAAACTAAGCAAACAAACAAAAATCTTTATAAACATAAGTCATTTGTATTCTTAATGAAGTAATGTTGGCATATCTGTCTTGCTTCTACAGGCAAAACGCAATGTACACTGTCTGCCAGTAGAGGGAGCCGCACATTACATTTTACTCGAAGATTGAATCAAACTCTAGAAATAGAACCACCACGCGTAGATGCACAAGCTGGAGTAAGCAGAGCAGTTGTGTGTGTGATCTGATGAATAGGTCAAACGTGGGCTTTAGGCATAAATAGAATGTAGTCTGCAGTTAAGAAACAAACACTGTGACCCTACCCTTAATGTACAGGCACTACTGTAATGCAACACTTTGCATTGAAGTCTATTTTGAATGTGGAATGGGGGGACATTAAACGCCATCTGAAGATCCCAAACAACTGTCAACTGTCTAATATTAGCACTCCTGTATTCCGGCTTTATTATTGTCCTCCCAGGCACATCTCATTGTAATAGAGCGCTTTTATTAAAAGATTAGCACTAACTTTTGCAGTTGGTGGAAAAACATTGTTTATCGCCGAGTTATTTGCAGCTGGGCAGTATTAAAGCCACGGTTTGACGAGACCTGCCAAAAGTAAATCAATTTGTATGTGTGTATGTATGTATGTATGTATGTATGTATGTATGTATGTATTATTATATTATTATTATTATTATTATTATTATTATTATTATTATTATATTATTATTATTATTTAAATACCGATATATAGTGGCAATTTAGAACCTAGGTAGGGTATTTAAGGAGATATTTCAGTAAACAACACCATGTCAATAGAATTATGCATGAAAAAAAAAGCCGCCCACTCGTTTTCATCACACGTTGCCAAGTATGTTGTAAAGAATGAGCGCTCGCCTCCATTGTGTAAATAAAAGCCAGACCACTCTTAATAAACCTGCTTCGTAATGAAACACAGTACTGTAATGCCGCTTGGTGTTGCAATCCGCGAACCCAAGGCGAGACCGCTTACAGTAGGCTAATGCAATTGCATTGACATCTGAAAGAAACATTAACTTACTGGTTTGGAAATACTAATTAATTTCAGTGATGTGGTCGGAAAGGGTTACACTTGTAATAGCGTTTCTCGTGGAATCAATGCATGTAACTGTGTTTCTCCATGAATTATTGCACTTCTGGCTTTTGTAGTTTATAACACATATTATCTCTTGTCTGCCACCCTTAAATTGCTTTTTCTTAAAATAAAAACTAACATGACGCGCGTTATATTAAACTCGAAGTAAGATAGCCTGTGGCGAATATTTTTGTCAATGGTTAAGAGGCAGAATTAACGCGCCCGCGCATCAAATCATCCGCAATCGACGGATCTTGGGTAGGTGTGCATTACGCTTTTGCTAAGTGTAACATCTTATCAAGATAAATATAGAATGATCGTTGACTTTTATTGGGGAGTGTTTTCACTGATTCCACCGAATCAGACACCCACACCACAGACCGTGACCTGAACGTAGTTTCCTAGTATATTATTTTGAGGGAAAGTTTCGGCTGGAAATGTCACTTGGTTTGGATTGAAAGAACTTTTGTTGTTGTTTTTTTTAAAATCTTTTCCCCACCCCCACCGATTAGAAGACCGCCCACCACAGACAGTCTGCCCGAGATCCCTTATAGATTTAAAAAGAGAGGCTGCATCCACACAGTGACATTCATTGAACACAGCGCTCGTAAGCAGATTGCTTTGCCGCTGCCGGTATCTGTGCTCCAGTTCCCTTTGCCTGTACCCCGCGAAGGATGCTTAAACAACTCCAGCTCCGCACAGGCATGCTTTTGTTATTTATCTGGCTTTTTCATTGTATGGAAGATCACAAAGCACAGGGTAAGTCTGGATGCGATCGCTTATATATATATATATATATATATATATATATATATATATATACACACACACACACACACACACACACACACACACACACACACACACACACATTTCATTTACATTTCCAATGTCTTGTGGCTTTTTAGCATGTGAAGTGCAACGAGCAGAATGACAGCTTGCCCTCAAAGACCTAAAGGGACTGTGTAGTACCTGCAGTTCAGGGGTCGGATTAATGCATGGCTACTTTTTAAATATATGTTTAGCAGTGTATTAAGAAGGTTATCTTTTATTTATTTGTTAAGTATACTGTATATGTATTATAATAACGAATGACGGATTAATACTTCATAATAATATGTATTATAATGTAATGCCGCGCTGTTTTATTATAAAAGTTTTTTAAAATGCAATTTCTGGATGCTTGTTTTTACTTTAAATGTATTACATTATCAGTGGAAACTACTACCTCGATGCTATAAATCTGTATCCCGTTTATTTTATCAACAAAATATTGGCACTGCAAATGCTGCTGATTAAAGACTGACACAAACTTTCGAGGGGTCTGGATTAAATGCAGATCGTTTACACGCGTTGACTAGAGCAGGGGATACGATTACGTGCCGCGGTATTAGCTCGAGGACAACAGTAACATAGTGCAATTAATGAATGCTGGACACACAACACGTGATTGTCTGTCTTGTGGACTTTATGCCAGACATTATACCAGCAGCCACATTACAGTGTTTCACTTTTTAATAACCAGCTTTTTGGAGGCTCACGGGTGTACACGGGTTTTCTGTCTAGGTCTCTTGGCGAATAGAGTATCGTAAATAGCGCAGCATTGTATCTGTACATTAATGAGTTGCCACTGAACTTGCAAAGTCGCAATACGGGTTGTAGTAGGTAGTGTTAGGAATAATCACCCCTTACTTTTGGACACAAATGTAACTGTGACTCAAGCAAGTCAGTGACTTCTCCAGAAACATTGTAAAATAAATATAAACATTGCGTGACTCGGGAAATCTAGTCCTTTGAAATACGTGTGTCGCTGGACTACCATATATGCACTGATGCGGAGAGGTTCATCTTCCAAAGAATTGAAATAAGTGTTATTATTATTATTATTATTATTATTATATTATTATTATTATTATTAGTAGTAGTAGTAGTAGTAGTAGTAGTAGTAGTAGTAGTAGTAGTATTTACACCACGGTGTTAAAAAGACGCGTGTTTCATACAGTATTACACTGGGTTGTTGACTTAGTGAATTTGTTTAGTTTGTGAATTTAATTTAAATGAATTAAAAGTTAACCACCTTCTCGCTAAATGTAGCTAGCTCCTCTGTGTATAAAACACTTGGCATCCAGCAATGCTTTGCGGATCTGCTGCCTCCTGCAGGGAAAGCATTCCGAACTGTCTTTACACATGCACGCTAGCAGCGGGTCTGCGGGGTTGTGGAACCGGCTGTTGATAGATCATTGTACTGGGATCACAAGTGTTGAAACAGTTTCACCACGTTACACATTCAGACATAATACCGAGGTTAAACAATCTAGAATAAGCCAATACAGGCTGCACGTGTTTTGTCTGGGGCACTGGCCATACACATTAATACGACTCCTATTTATTTATTTATTTATTTTACAGCTGGTAATTGCTGGCTACAACAAGGTAAAAACGGAAGGTGCCAAGTTCTCTACATGACTGGGCTCAGCCGGGAAGAATGCTGCGGAAGCGGGAGGCTGGGAACGTCATGGACCGATGAAGACGTGCCGAATAGTACGCTTTTCAGATGGATGATCTTCAATGGTGGAGCCCCACACTGTACACCGTGCAAAGGTAAGCTGCTGCTTTCATCTTTTTTATTCAAAGCAAGTGTTCATTTTGCTATATGATGCATTTGTAAATGACAACAACTGAATAAAAATTAATGGATATTTCTTAACATTGATGACTCTCCGAGTGTGTTGTTGTTATTATTATTATTATTATTATTATTATTTAATAATAATAATAATATAATAATAATACACCACGATGGTAAACAATTTTCCTGCACACAAAGTATGTGTGTGACCCATACAGTATTACACTGGGTTGTTGACAATATAATGACAATGCAGCAATTATTGCAAATAAGATTTGGTTTATATATATATATATATATATATATATATATATATATATATATATATATATATATATATATATATATATATATACCAACTATTGTATTGCATTTTTAACAGAAACCTGCGACAACGTAGACTGCGGTTTAGGCAAAAGATGCAAAATGAACAAGAGGAACAAACCTCGCTGCACCTGCGCGCCTGACTGTTCCAACGTTACTTGGAAGGGGCCTGTGTGTGGATCCGATGGGAAGACCTACAAAGATGAGTGCGCCTTGCTGAAGGCCAGATGCAAAGGGCACCCAGACCTTGAAGTTCAATACCAGGGCAAATGCAAAAGTAAGTACACATTTTCTCTGAGTTCGTTCTTGCGTTGTTGATCAGCACTACAGCAGTTTTCATTTGTTGAGTTGAAATTTTTTCAACCAGACATCTAATAAAGTATTGATGATAATCATTTTGCTGTTTGATTTTGGTAAATACATTCATATCCAAGATACAAAGTAAAGAAACCTGTTTCCCGCTTGGCATAGCCACAGTTCGCTTGTCGAAGTAGGAAGTTACAAAGTAGGCTGCAATGGTCACTGCTGACAACATAAACCCAGTATAGATTTAGGGTAAATAAAACAAGTGCAGTTGCTTATATCTCTATTTTTCTTACTTTCAGAAACCTGCCGGGATGTTCTCTGTCCAGGTAGCTCCACTTGTGTAGTGGATCAGACCAATAATGCCTACTGCGTGACGTGCAATCGGATATGCCCAGAACCAACTTTACCTGAACAGTACCTGTGCGGAAATGACGGAATTATTTACTCAAGCGCGTGCCACCTGAGGAGGGCTACCTGTCTATTAGGCAGGTCGATAGGAGTGGCGTATGAGGGAAAGTGTATAAGTAAGTATTCCTTTTTAAATAATTCTTAACTGTTACCACTGTGTCTCTTGAATAAACCTAATTCACCCCTCTCAAACCGCTGCCTATTTTGGAAGCTGTCATTTTACTAGTATGTTATTTCTGGGTTCATATTTCTATGTTTGCTGGGGCATTTGAAAGGCATTCCTAAGTTAGCTGCAATATATTTATATGAAACATAATGTCCAAATTCAATTTGTAAGGGTTGAGTGCCGTCATCCAACAAGCTGAAATGTCAGTTGGAGACTATGATATTTGTCAAGCCGTACAGTGAAATTACATAACAGGACTCAGTGTGCATGTCAAGTATTGCGTACTTAAATACCCACCAGGTACCTTTACACTGTCAAAAAAATGATAAATAAATAAATCCCATGTGTTTTTCAGAAGCGAAGTCCTGTGAGGATATCCAGTGTCACAGTGGGAAGAAGTGTCTGTGGGATGCGAGGATGAGCAGAGGGAGATGTTCACTCTGTGATGAGGTGTGTCCTGAGAGCAGATCAGATGATGCAGTCTGCGCCAGTGATAACACCACTTACCCCAGCGAGTGTGCCATGAAACAAGCAGCTTGCTCTCTGGGAGTACTGCTGGAAGTGAAGCATTCAGGATCTTGCAACTGTAAGTAAATCCTTAGGTGAAAGACACTTCTGTGCTTTCTCAGCAATCCCATGCAGATTAAGGAGTGAGAATGGGAATTCTTGTCGCATGTGGATGGCTTTAATAATGATGCATTTCCTGCCAAACTAAATAGAAGCAAAAACTCGTATTTGGGAGCTGTTGGGTTCCTAATTACCTTCACATAACTAACAAGGATATTGGAAGACTAACTTTACAGTTAGCACAATTCAGATATGAATTCCAAAAGTGGATGTGATCGTCCTAGCATGAAACTGTGCTTAGTAGTGGTATTGTATGAATCTAGGAAGGCAAACATTTAGCAATGAGCTGATGCTAATATGATACTGAGAAAAATTCACAAAAGTGTTTATTTTTATATATATATATAGATATATATATATAATATATATATATATATTATATATATATATATATATATATATATGCTGAAAGGAGACTTTAGCATCAGCTCATTGCAAAATGTTTTGCCTTGCACTGCTAAGCACAGTTTCATGCTAGGACGATCACATCTAGTGTTTTGGAATTCCTATAATTGTGCTAACTGTAAAGTTAGTCTTCCAATATTAAGAACAATCAATACACAATATATATATATATATATATATATATATATATATATATATATATATATATATATATATATATATATATATATGTGTGTGTGTGTGTGTGTGTGTGTGTGTGTATTTCATGATATTATGTTTTTTACAGTTTGCAAGGCTTGTAGAATCATGTCTTTTTTTCCTACTAAAACAAATGAGTAAATGTCTGCATATTTATTTCTGTAAATAATTGATCTTAAACTATCAATCTGAGCATGTGGATTATTTATGAGGCACTGCCTATATGTTTTACTGTTTTGCTTTTGTCAGTTGTCTTTGTGAACCTCATGTAGAAATACTTCTGTCTGCCCCCCGTTCCCACCCCCTGTCCCATGTGTGCACTGGCAGAAACAGTTAGGGGATGGGTCAGGGTTGAATCTTAGCCCAGTTGCAGTTAATGTTCGCAGAAATACTGCTAAGGAAGGAAACTCAAATACAGTACATCTAGACAACAAGAGCATGTTGTGTGCTTTCAGGAATTTAAGCCATTGAACCTTTGCATCTCTCTATGTCTGCACTTCTGACTTTCTAGATTATGTAAATCTCAATGCATAACAGCAGATGCCATACTAACTGTCAAGTCCTGTAGGAACACAAGGTTACATTGTGGCTGTCCAGAGGGCTTTGAAAACATGCACTGAGCTTCTGCGCTGTTGTGATCCTTATTTATACAACAGCTCCCGTGTATTCCCCCATATAGCCATTACTGAAGACCAGGAGGAAGAGGAGGAAGATGAAGACCAGGACTACATGACTTCTCTGCATATATTTCCATTACTGGACTGGTAAAGCAGTGGGACTGTGGGAGCAGCCCTAGGGCAAGGACTCCTGTCCATACTGTAAATAAGAAAGAAGAGAAGTACAACTATAGTTGAGTCTGCTAGATGTTTATTTATACAGTGTCGTGGTTTATAATTTATACATTTCAAAATGTCTGGCTCACTATATACCTTGTTTTTGTTTTGTAATTTTGGGGTTTTGTTCTTGTTTCCTTTCTTTTTATTTTGAAGAAATATATTGGTCCAAAGAAGAGCAGTGTTATTTATTGTGAGGTACCGGTAGTATGCTACCATGTAAAGTAGAATTCTTCTGCAAGCTGTACATTGCATTCCTATGGCTGTACAAATCTGCTTATTCCTGGCATTTTCTTTCTGTAGTACAGGTGTTTATTTCTCATAACACTGCATGTTAGTCTGTGTGTTTATTTATTGCAAATCTGCTACACATTCATGTACATAAAATGCTTCAGGTTTTGTTTATAATTAGGGAATCATTATTACTGACCAAAGGACCTCTGCTAATGGTTCTGCACATGTGTGTGGTTCACCACAGTGACATTACATTGAGAGGATTTCTTTTCTTCAAAACAGACCATTGTTTCTTTGAACACAGTCTAGAACAGCATGGTGCATAATTTGTTCCAAACATGTCAGGACATGCAGAAGTCAATGTAACAGCATTGCAGATATCTCCCCAGATCAATATGCTCAGGCTGTCGGGGAGTTTACAGTTTGTTTAGGATATGTCTTTTATTATTGAATTCAACTGCATAGAAACTGGTTTAGCCAAAGCACTGTGTCTTCGTGTGAAATGTACTGCATCAACATTATATCAGACTTCATCAATTAGCTCTTCTCTCTTTATTTTCTTTGTTTTTTTGCAAGAGGTATTTTTCATTGTTGTTTGCTGATGCATTTTTTTTTAATTTTCAACCATGAACAGTTAAATACAAATTCAGTTATAAATATATAGTTTTGTATTTTTTTATGTAAATGTCAAATGTATATAAAAAGTTATAATGGTATTTGTACAGACATGATGAGTGAAACAATAAAAAAACGGAATTTTCCCTAATTGTTGCTTTGTTGTGGAATTTTTCAAATAAAAACACACAATCACAATTTATTGCCATATCTATGAGAAACGAGAAAGTTCAGGCATTAAAGAAAATAGTTGATAAAGGTCAAATCCATGTTGTGGGATTTAGAGACTGCACATTGAAGAGCTTTTCCCTTCTATAGTTTTATAGCTCCTTTCAGATCACCAGCCTTGCATGATTTGGGATCATTAACATAAAGGACCCATAGTGCCGACAGAGCCGGCATACAGCAAGGGCACACACTGGCTAGTGTGGGACCCCTGTGTCCACAGGGCCTGTGTTTCCAATCAAACCTATATTCCCTGAGACCACAGGAAGTCTATCTGTGGAAATGTAGCTTCTTCACTTAAATTAAAGGGCTTGTCATTATACAAGTGGGATTGAGACTAAAGAAAGGCGTGAGGGGCAGCGAGCTTGAAGCATGTGAGTGCTTGAGTGAAGATGGTGTTAGACAGGACAAGCTGGACAGGTCCCTGTACTCATAGATCCAGGTCAGGCAGCATCCTCTGCTTGCTGAGCGGCTTGAGACGAGTAAGGGCCAGGACAAGACATACAAACAAGACACTGGGAACTCTCACCGTGGAGGATGAGAGACAGAACATATGAAAGACGAAGCTCTCAAGTCCAGGCCAGGTCAGGTAGTATCCTCTGGCTGCTGGTCGACAAGGAGAATGAGAAGACAAACATGAAGGACATTCTCAAGTCTAGGTTGGGTCAGGCAGCATCCTCTGGCTGCTGGGCGAGAAGGAGAATGAGACACAGAGTACAAAGGACAGATCCTGTCACTACTCAGGCAGCATCCTTGGGCAACATTGGCTGGCAGCTGAGTGGTATGGAAAGTGTCTCAGGTCCGCACAGGAGAGGTGAAGGAAGAGAAACCCTGCCCCTCCCTGCTCGGGACCCAACTCGGCGGGTGGGGGACTCGGCTTGCCTCAGAGGGGGCAAGAAAGGTGGTTGGACCTGGAGAAGAAACTAGGGAGAGTGATGGCAGGTTGTGGCCTCCATGAGGCTAGCACATAAGCTGCGAAAGTACAGATGTAGCCAGACGTCTCCTCTGACCGGTGAGGAACAGCAGTGACTTGGGCAGGAGGCCGACCCGTTCGGTCAGGGGAGTGAGACTCACTTCCCCCCCAGAGGGATCCCTGTACGGATGGTGAAGTATTAGAAAGGAGCGGAGGAGGAGGGAGGAGGAGGACAAAAAAACAAACACAAGACAAAGAGAGGAAAGTGTGCTAGGTTAATATAAGAAAAAGGGGGAGATTGACAGGTGGAGCTGCCAAACTGAACTCCTGGCGCTGCCCTGGCCACGCCCCTTGATTGACGTGGCAGGCGCTGTGTGAGGCTATTTAGAAATGACTAGAAATTAGATACCCCCCACCAGGATGTGATTGAGCTGGCTGATCATTTTCCCAGGTGGAGCATGGCTGAGGAAAGCTAGAGTGGATGGCATAGATAAATTAGGTAAACAGGGAAAAACGCAGAGAGAACGCTCTCTACAGCATCCCCCGAATTCTGCATAAAGGCTACCATTAGTTCAAAACAGCTGTAAGTTCTGATGTGATCTGTTTTTTTTCAGTGGTTATTAATCATTACCTCAAAATAAAACTAGAAATGAACAAAAACAAAACATCCTCAGGGTCATCATCTCAGGGGATTGTCTCAGATTGAATAGTCTGTAAAGAAGAAGTCAAATGTCTGACAAATACATACATCATTGAAATGTCAAGAGGTTAAAACAATGTGGACAATAATCAGGCCTCTATACTGTTGAAACAGAAAGCCACATGGCCTTCAAGCATTAATATGGCAGCAATATTACATGAGAGGCTAATATATTGGTCACATTTAGCATATATAACTGCAAATATGAAGTCACAGGACCCCAAATGTTGGCCATTGGTGCCACCCTGGGGGACGAAGGCTCACTGTGATTTTTGGCAAGTTCTAGACCCCTAGAGATGGAAAATAGGTGATAACATTGCTTTGCCAAATCTGTTTTATCACCACATTTTTAACCACGCCCCAAATTTGCCAACAGCCAGAATTCTACAATTGTGCAGCAGGATCTTTATATCACACTCCTATAAAATCTTCATTATTTAAGTCAGGGCATTGAAATTAAGAGCTAAGATAGTCAAACACCTACACTTAACATTACAACAAACAGGATTTAATTATTTTCACTGGTTTGCCATTGGCAGCCTCTCTACCATATTTTACACTAAACATAATTTCTGAACACTGTTTTTTTCACAAACAACTAACATAACATTTAATCTACATATCTCATCTCCTTTGAAAATATGTTCTTAATGCACTTTTATACTGAATAATGTATCAGGCTCAATTTAAGACCTTGTGTAGCTTTCTAGGTGTTATATTAATGAGTTTGCGATAGGAAAATGTATCCCTACTCCCATTGTATTTTCAGTGAAAAAATGAACCACTAACCTACTAATACTGCTAAACTTTTTTCCAAATGCTTCATAATATACACATAATATACACAAACACACACACACAGTGGCTCTCAAATGTATTCTCCCCCCCTTGGACTTTTCCACATTTTATTGTGTTACAACATGGAATCAAAATTGAGTTTTTGCCACTGATCAACACAAAAAAGTCCATAATGTCAAAGTGAAAAATAAAATCTACAAATTGTTCTAAATTAATTACAAACATAAAACAGAAAATAATTGATTGCATAAGTATTCACCCCCTTTGCTAT
Organism: Polyodon spathula; assembly: GCF_017654505.1. Classification (NCBI taxonomy): domain Eukaryota; kingdom Metazoa; phylum Chordata; class Actinopteri; order Acipenseriformes; family Polyodontidae; genus Polyodon; species Polyodon spathula. The sequence goes on from NC_054535.1 coordinate 70,921,330, forward strand.
GACACATAAGCTCTGGTGCAACCAATTGTCTTTAGAAGTCACATAATTAGTTGAATGGAGTCCACCTGTGTGCAATTAAGATGTTTCACATGATTTCAGGTTAAATGCATCTGTCTCTGGGAGGTCCCACAGTTGGTTAGTACATTTCCTAACAAAAACTACATCATGAAGGCGAAGGAACATTCAAAGCAAATCCAGAACAAGGTTTGTGAAAAGCACCAATCGGGTAGGATATAAGAACATTTCCAAGGCATTGAATATCCCCAGGAGTACAGTAAAGTCCATTATTAAGAAATGGAGAGAATACAGCATAACTGTGAATCTGATTAGAACAGGCCGTCCTCAAAAACTAGTATACAGGTGAGAAGGGCACTAGTCAGGGAGGCCACCAAGAGGCCTATGGCAACTCTAAAGGGGTTACAGTCTTCCACAGCTGAGCTGGGAGACACTCTGCATACTGCAACAATAGCCCAGGTGATCACAAAAAGAAAGCCATTGTTGAAAAAAACTCACATCAAATCTAGGTTAGAGTTTGCCAGAAGGCATATTGGAGACTCTGAGACCAAGTGGAAGAAGATTCTATGGTCTGATGAGACCAAAATAGAGCTTTTTGGTCTCAACGCTAGCACTGTATTTGGTGCAAGCCTAACAACGCACATCATCCTGAGAACACCATCCCTACCGTGAAGCATGGTGATGGTAGCATCATGCTATGGGGATACCTCTCTGCGTCAGGGCCTGGAAAGCTCGTGAAGATAGGGGGCAAAATGGATGCAACAAAGTACAGAGAAATCCTGAAGGAAAACCTGCTGAAGTCTGCAAGCGACCTGGGACTTGGGAGAAGATTTATCTTCTAGCAGGACAATGACTCCAAAAATACAGCCAATGCCACACTGGAGTGGCTTAAAAACAAAAAGGTCAGTGTCCTGGAGTGACCCAGTCAAAGCCCGGACCTTAATCCAATTGAGAATATGTGGAAAGAGTTGAAAATTGCTGTCCACCAAAGGTCCCCATCCAACTTGACGGATCTTGAGCAATTTTGCAAAGAAGAATGGGCAAAAATTGTAGTGTCCAGATGTGCAAAGCTGGTAGAGACTTATCCAAATAGACTCATGGCTGTAATTGCTGCCAAAGGTGCCTCTACCAAATATTGACTCAATGGGATGAATACTTATGCAATCAATTATTTTCTGTTTTGTATTTGTAATTAATTTAGAACAATTTGTAGATCTTATTTTTCACTTTGACATTATGGATTTTTTTTTGTGTTGATCGGTGGCAAAAACTCCTAATTAAACCCATTTTGATTCCATTTTGTAATATGATAAAATGTGGGAAGTCCAAGGTTGTGAAGACTTTTGAGAGCCACTGTATATATGTTATGTACCTTCCGACTGTGTATAATGGTGCTGGTTTGCCCCCACAAGGTACTGTAGGGTAGAGGGTTGGCTACATCTTGGGCCCTTTTCAAAGGTACCTCGATGTCTGACATTTGTATTGTGGCTAGCTGGGCTACGCCGCATACTTTCTCCAGGTTCTACTGTATTAATGTAATAGACCCTGCTTTGCCTTCTGTAGGCACAAGGGTCCTTGAGGGTGTAAGTTCACACCGCTAACCTCTGGGTTAGACAGTGTTGTGCGTCCCTGACATGCTGCTGTTCCTTCTCCCTTGTGACGGCTTTGGTATAGATTATCCCATACCTAATGTTCTCTTTCAGGGAACCAGGGTTACAGTAAGTAACCTAACGTTCCCTTTCAAAGCCTTGTGTCTCCAGAAACTTGCAGCTACCTTTAATCAGCCAACTCTTCTTCCAGCCAACATTCAGCCTTATGTTTTCACTCTGGAAGAGACTCTGACTCGCAAGGGGACTACTCATCGAGTCAGTGGCATTGCCATACAGGTTAAAGTCTATGGCCCACATCTCCCAAAGTCTATGGACCACAAAAGCAAAGAACTGTGACCACTGCAAATGAAGAACTGGCAGTTTATGTTGCTGGCGAGAGTGTTGGTCCACAGCTACTATCAGCCACAGCAACCACACAGGAATGCATAGAGGAAGCTAGGGCTGCTCAGAACAAAACCTTTGTCTGGCTAGTTGCAAGACAGGCAGACGCAGTAAACCAGAAAATACCCAGTTGGACAGGGTTTAACATTAGTACTAGGGACTTAATTAGTGTCTCACAGGATGCCATTGGCTATCTTCCTACCATCACTATCCCAGCAACTGAGTTGACAACAGTGTCTGAAATTTTGAACCAGTCAGAACTCATCGGGAAGGCCCTACAATTGCAGAAAATAGTAGTGGTCATGGATCAAGCTCTGTAAGCAAAAGCAGCAGAAATTGCTTGGAAGCACAAAGGAAGGTATGCTAACACCATCCTTCGATTGGACACATTTCATACCATCTGCAATGCCTTGTCAATTCTTGGTAAATTATTACAGGATGCTGGTCTTCGTGATCTTTGTATTGAAGCAGGCATCGTTGCAGAAGGCTCAGTAACTGCAGTTCTTGAAGACAAGATGTATAATCATGCAGTTCGTGTACACAAGTGTATATGTGAAGCTATAATGAGACTGGCCTGGATGGAGTTCATCCCCTGGGTAGAGATGAACCAGAATGACAAGAAGAATGCAGTCTGCTCATTTCTGGAAGAATTGAATGTCCTGGTAGAAGACCTGTGCCAAAGGAACCTTCTGACCCTGCTGAAGAGTTCAGCTTTTGCAGCAGTACAAGACCTTTAGAATAGATTCTTGGAGCATCTTCGTCATGACAATGGTGATCTATCAGCATTTTGGATGTCATATGTGTACATGGTTGAAGATGTCTTGCTAACCTTGCTGCGTGCTACCCAAGAAGGCAACTCATTGCCATAAAATCCATGATCCCCTGATGTTTTGCTTATGACAAAGTGAACTGTGCTAGGTATATGCCAGCCGACTTTGCCCAGATGACAATGCTTCTAGTGGAACACCCTGAAGTGCAAGAACATTTCATGAACTTTTCTGTTCAGCTCTCTGGCAGCAATCCTTCTGGATGCATTCCTGTTGACCAAACCACCAAGGTCACAGTAAAGAAAGACACACAGACTCCAGGGGGTACAGCAATGTTCAATCTTAAACCAGGTGCTGTGAAGAGATATTACATCGCAGCCGAACACAGGAGTGCCTTCCTGGGTCAGATGAAAGAAATGGTGCAGAACAACAGATCAGATCTTGATCATGCAGAGTTGTACAAACCAAGAACTGAAAAAGATGAGGAAGCAGTGTCGGCAATAGTGAGTCTTCTTCAAAGCTGGGTCAACACATTTGCTGTGAAACAGGATCTGATTATAATCAGTATGGCAAAAGCAGCTCCTCTGGAAATAGTCTCTGACCTGAAGAAGGCATATGAAGTAGGAGAGCAAAGTTATGCTGACTCCAGGACTGAGAGACTTGAGAGAAACCCACCGATGAAGAAATTCCATGACCACATGAAAAAGAACAAGCAAAATACCTTCAACAATATGTGCAAGAATGAGGTGAAGAGCAATGGGAGGACAATCATTCTGAAATCAGACAGGGCACTCTTTGGTCGCACCATTGTGATGGCACAGGGCCGAAATCTTCAAATGGCAGATGTACTTTCTCATCCTCTGGGACCTTTGCCATGGACATTGGCATCCCCAGAAGGTTTCCTTTGAATGACCAACAAAGCTTGTTTAGCCACATACTTGCAGAAAAATGTAGCACCAGCTGAAGAAATGTCTGACAATTCTGCTACTGTGATTGATGGGATGAATCTTGTTTGACAAATGTTTGTCAGGCCCTCATAGGCCTGCATGTATATACAGGCTGTGACACAGTCAGCATATTTGCAGGCAAAAGGAAAATGAGTGCCCTCAAAATTCTGAGTGTCAACAGAGAGGCACAAGAAGCCTTCTCACAGTTGGGGGAGGAATGGGATCTGTCTGAGGGGCTGATGGACAAATGAGAAGTTCACATGCCTTCTCTATGCATCCAAATCTGATACAGTGAAAGTAAATGATCTGAGATATCACCTATTCTGTGCAAGGAAAGATGAGATTGAGAGTCAGCAACTGACCCCTACAGAGACTGTTTAAAAAACATGCCCCAAGGGCCAATATGGAGGAGATGTCTAGAGAAGGACCCAGGGACACCTAGCCCTATAGGGAGAGGCTGGAAGTGGGAAAAACATTTCAGTGAACTGCAGCTGGCAGTAGACTGGGTGGAAGGACAGCCTGTACCACAGGCTGTGCTGGATCTACTGGCCTGTAACTGTTCTAGGATCTGCAAATGTGTCTGCTTAACAAATGGCCTTGAGTGCATTGATATGTGTAGACTTTCTGACTGTGACAGTCAGGCAACAGAAAAAGAAAGCGATAACAGTTCCTCCGAAGAAGAGCTCAATAATGAGGAAGATTATGATTTCTAAGACATAGTATGACCTATTGCAACTCATTCAAGTGTTTTTTGTTTTGGTTCCCCTTGTACTATATTTTCAGGATTAGAGTTTGACCTGCAAAGAGATGTCAATAAATTGTTTGTTCTTTTTCTAATTGTCCTTTCTTTACCAGTTTTCTGCCTTTTTAACAAAAAAAAGAAATAGGAGGGGTACATTTTCCTATCACAAATTGACAAATACAGCACCCAGAAAATTACAAACGGTCCTAAATTGAATACATTACTCAATATACAAGTGCATTAAGAAAAATTAATAAAAAGGGGTTCAGATATTTAGATTAACTTTTAGCTTAATTTTTTGTAAAAACAAGTGTTCAGAAATTGTATTTACTGTAAAATATGGTAGAGGCTGCCAATGGCAAACCAGTGAAAATAATTAAATCCTGTTTGTTGTAATGTTAAGTGTATGTTTTTGACTATCTTAGCTCTTAATTTCAATGCCCTGACTTAAATAATGAAGATTTTATAAGAGTTTGAATAAAGATCCTGCTGCACAATTGTAGAATTCTGGCTGTTGGCGAATTTGGGGCGTGGTTAAAAATATGGTGATAAATGCTATTTCCTATTTTCCATCTCTAGGGGTCTGGACTGTGCCAAAAATCATAATGACCTTTAGTCCCCCCGGGAGGTATCGACCAACCACCCTGGCTCATGGACTATTAAACATTAAGAGCTTAACCGAACTCGTTGAAGTGGTCTAACAATACATTCAGATTCGGTAACTGTGAAGTGCATTCTGCTTTCATCACACGCAAATGCATATGCTAGATTTAGTATAGCGATTGTGTTGTACTTTACAGTTGTGTGAAGATCTCGCAAAAGCTATTTCGACAACAAACCAGAAGTTGTTCAGTGTTTCACAGGCTAGTCCTGAAAATTAGTTTTGAACCTTGCCAGTTACCGTAGATGCTGTCCCTTCCTCCCGTCTGCTGTAACTATGGCGTCTTCAATGTCACTGTTGGTTTTGAAACGGGCCTCTTCGCTGAGTGCTGCGACTAAATCATTACTAATTCCGACCAGGTAAAAACTCAACATTTATAGACATTCAACAGTTGTGCATGTGGTTATAATAAAATGTACATTAACGTGAACATGTTGTACAGCGAGCAGGGATTATCCGTTCTCTCAGGCCTTCTTTATTGACTATTGTTTTGTTTTTTGAGTCGCTGTTTATTGGTCATTTTGTTTATTGTTATAAATGTCAGGACACCAAGACTTTCAAGAAAATTAAAACTGTAAACATATTTTAATGCCCTTCTAACGACCTCAAGACACAAAAATAAATAAATAAATAAAATAACAAAAAACAGCATTGTGCAGCGTATGTAAGACATGGATTTATAATGTGATTTGTGTTTACCGTTTCTAACTGGGAGAGTAGTGTGACAGAAGTGATATTTACTATTACATTCAGACAAATTGTCTAGATAAATGATAATGCATTTGAAGTGGAATTCACCGTGCAGTATCGCAAGTAGGCAGTACAAAACATTAGTGAATAGTAGTGATTGTTTAAATATCATGAGCGCACTTTTAAACTATTTGTATTGGAACAATATAATGCAATATTCCAGGCTTGGTTTTGGAATGCATTGCGCCTCTGGCCTCCTCTCAACATACGAAGGTTGTGCAATGTTGTCTGTTGTATTTTGCTGATAATTTCAGCACTGCTGCAGCTATGATTCTTGAAGCGCTGCAGTACATGCACTTTACAGCTATATCTCTTTCCAATCCGGGACTTTGTTTTCTAACCAACCGATAATTACTTGTTTAACTTAACTCACAGTATCAATTAAATAGTTCAATCTCTGTTTTGAACACGTTTACCAATTGGTAAAACGACAAGTGAGTTGTACTGGTTTAAATAATAAAGAACCGGGGACGAGTCATGCTTTATTACCAGTAAAAAACAAAAAACACATATGTAAACCACGGGAGACTGTTGCAGTAAACACACTTGCGCATAGGCGAGTCTAATGCAAACAGTAAAACACTTTATTTATTTATTTTAAGAATGGACAGATCAGTCGGTCACATTTGAATAACCCAGTTGAGATGCGTCACACTGTGTCAGTTGGGGCCATGTTTGTAAACAGCTGGAGAATACTGTGGGCAAGGTGTAATGTTAAGCTTGAAGGTCACACTGTAATTACAGTCAATGAGCTCTTCTCTTTGCACTGGCCAACACTACTGTACATCTGAAATGATTAGACTTAGAAGGATGTAAACATTTCTAGCCAGTCGTCTAGACTGTGCATTGACTGGAAGTGGCCTGTTCTATTTTCAGAAACCAAATTCTCAGGAAGGAAAGTTGCCTGTAAGGATTTCTTTGGTTCTTGACAAAAATTAATTACAACTCTGTTTTATGCCAACCATCACCTTATCTATTGAGGACATCTCATCTTTATTGCACATGCTTTTTGCTAGTTATCCAGTGTTATAATAAGTTTTGCATAGCTCAGCATGGTTCTACAGAAATTAATATGTGCTGTTAAATTGCATAATTGTGACTCTCCCAAAGACATTCAAATTAGAAAGTTTTGCAAAGCTCATCATCACTAATACAGTAAGTGCTGCAAATTTATTTCAGTTATAGTAGAGTATCAGCTCCGAACTCTTAACTATTAAAACAGGCAAACATTTGTATATGTTCAGTAAATCAAGATATCAAAATATTTGAGATAAAGATGTATTTTTATAAATAAATGAGGACTACTACTGTGCAGTGAAGTACAGTGATTGAGCTTAGCCCGGCCCCCTGCACACTGAGCTCAGCCAGGCCCCCTGCACACTGAGCGCAGCCTGTTTTATTTGACACATATTGAAATTTAACACCATATATTCATAAAGCAGTGTGGGGTCATGCACACCAAACTGACTAATAGTTAGGGTCTGGTGATTCCACAAATATCGTTAAATACATTTAGCAACCCAATTAATTTTTATACAGTTATATATTCCCCACTAATATTAATAATAAGAAACAATGGTAATATAATATCAGGGCTTTCTTGGGAAGACTAGCATTACAGTACCTTTAGAGTTACAAATATATAATGGGCAAATTTTGTGTTTGCCAAAAACAGGCACCTCTGAGAAGTGATGTCTTTCAACTCCAAAACACTGGAGACCTATAAGAGATGTTACACAAATAACTACACTCAAATGGCACAAAAAAAAAAATGGTTAAACACAGCACACTAGTTAACTGGGCCACGTTTTGGGATTACTCCTTTATAATTTATATATGGTATCACTTATTTCCATATATGACACTGAACCTATTTAATTTGTTATAGTTGGGCTGTCACTTTGCAAACTTAATTAAGTGCAAGAAGAGTTAATCGCATCTTATAGAAATGGAACTTGTTGAATGTATCAACAGATCGGTGACATGCTGTGTTTAAGTACTGTGCCGGGGTAAAAAAAAAACTTCAGCTTTAAACAGGCATATTGAAGTTGTCATCATTCCTTAACAATGAACCATATGCCTTTGAAAATGTGACTTTAGGCCTGTATTGCCCACCATGGTGGAATCCTGTCAGGTCAAACAGGTTGAGTAATGTGCCATGTAAACATGCAGTGTGAAGAATCTGGAAACGGGAACGCTTACTGAACATGCACTGTTCTAGTTAACTTAGTAACAGCTTTCTTTAACCTTGTGTCTTGCTATATTTTTCAGTGTCACTCTGCCCCCTGTTGACAGGTAAGAAAGATTGTTTGGCCTGTAATGTGTTGAAGAGTTGGCTTTCATTCATTTGCGTCTGTCTAAACTTTCTCATGTCTTGTGGTGTTTAATTGGGATTAGACTGCTCTCCAGCTCTACTGTGATGAGAAAGCTGCAGGCTGTTCATGTCAAGATCTGTATAGGAGTCTTGTGCACAACCTCAAGAGTGGGGCCCCTGAGATAATTATTATATATAATTATATATAAAACAGAATGTACCCTGTTTGCTAGTACATTATTTTGTGTGTTTCATGATTACATTTCTACTGATCTTTTGTATAAAAACAGCCTACAGTAGAATCTGAAATTCATGTGTTTGAGCTAATAAAGAAGCTTGAACCCAGGTGTGTTAGTAAGAGGTGAGCTTGTGCCAAAGAGAAAATATCTGATCCCCCAGTTTCCTGTGTTTTGGGATAATTAGTCTACTAGACAAATGAAAAGCTAAACATTTAATTTTACCGCACAATTTATCCAGCTATTCCTGCAGTTCAGTGTTTTGCTTCATTCTTTACTAAATTAAAAAATACCTAATATATTGACAGTTTGTACCAATGCAATGTTTTTACTGAAAGGATTAACAGTACTGTGGTAGCCTAGCTAAAGCATGAGCAAGTACAACTTTAACAATTACCTTCATGCATTTTGGTGACTGCAAAAAGCATTTACCATCACGTCCCGACATCATATTATAGCACCTCCCCCAGGATTGTGCACATTCCTGCACCTTTCATGAATTAGGCACCCTGACATTAGGGTTCATTAAAACCACTCTTGCACCACCATCCACCTTTGCCTTTAATAGCTTTTGTAGTTTAGGATTATTGCTTGGATCATAAAATGCCATGTGGCAAGGTTCTACCTTGAAATAAACTTGGAGATGTTGTGGTGGTCTTTCTTCAGTAGACCTGCCTTTGTGCCTTTTTATGTTGGTGAAAGATTAAGTGCACTTGAAAGGTGTCGGATCAGTAGCACTCACTGGGGACTTTAAGGCTGTCTGTTTATCCACTAAGCATGTTAGCAGTAGCAGACAGATCTCAGACTTCCCCAATCTGTCCTGTCAAATACCTACAGTATGCATTAAACTAGAATTGGGAATCCCTCTCCCCCTTGGCAGGAGAGGTAAGTTTTTAGCCACTTTGTGCTAGTTATTTTGTAAACCTGCCTGCTGCCACCAAAGTGTCAAAGCCTCATATCTCAGAAACCGTTTGAGGGAGTGACTTCATATTTGCAGGTTATATAAACCCTCCATTGTAAATGTGTTGGTCACCATGACCTACTGTATGGCTGCCATATTGAGATTATGCAACCTTTTAAATTACTGCTGTATAGAGACAATAGCGCTATTCTCTTAATGATTGTTATGGAGTTGTCTAGTAAGAATACATTGTGTTAAACTCTGGCAGTATTACTGTACTTATTAAACTGCAGCTGCGGATTATAACATGCAGGTCTAGTAAATGACTAAAAACTACTACATTGAGTGAATGAACATACATACCAATTTGGGGAATTGCTTCCATGTTGGCATGTTGATTAGTGCCTTTAGTAAACAACCTATTGATAGACATATTAACTGTACGGTATATGATGATAATAACAATGATGTTCCCTGACACATTTCTTAAAGATGTAGTTTGTCACAAGACTGTTCAAGATATCTTCTTCCTAAATCAAGATGCAGGTGTTTAAAGTTAGTGGGATCCTGTTTTTCTTGGTCAACACCATATACAAACAATTAAAACGTGTCTCAACACAGTTCTAGTTATTCTAAGAGAACCTGCAAGAGAACACATGCTATCACCTCCGAGTCATGTGAAGCATGTTGACATCAAACATCAGTCTTTAAAACAGTCCTGTAAATTGGGAAACAACTGGGTCCAATTAGAATAGCTGAAAGACTCCAGGTTAGGAAAAGGAAAACAAAGCAAATAGTAACAGTTGTAGGCTTCTGTAGCAAGTAAACAAGTGCCATTATCAAGCATTAGTTTTAATTAGTGCAACATGTGTCACCATTTGTTTAATTAGTTTTTTTACTGTAAAAAGACGGCTTTCAATTTCAAATAAACATGTCATATCGTATCTAAATATAAAGCAACTAATGCAGTGTTCTGGTAACAGGCTAATGTGATAACTCTAAGCTCCCACTGTATTTTAATTGACTATATAAGTGTTACTTTGACTTGAATGAACCTAGGCATACCTTAAGAAAATAACAGTATGGTCCTTGGCAGTGGCAGTTTGTGGTTAATATATACATCCTATTAATATGGCTGACATTATTAGAAGATGTAGTGCTGTTCTTCATGTTCTTCTGATCTTTAGACCACATATACTGTAGGCCTGCAACAGTTAACATGAACACACCATCAAAACACAAATGAACTGGGTAAAAGTGGACTTCAGGGTAAATGGCCTAGTCGTCTTTTTTCATTACTACAGCATAGGATCTTCCTTTGGATAGTCTAGACTATCAATTAATCAATCAATCTTTATTTCTTACATAGCACCTTTATGATAAATTGCCTCAACGCATTTCACAGATAAAAAAAAAAAAAATAACACATTTAATAATATAAAAAACTTTTTAGAGAAACTAAGAGATAAGATGATAAAACATCCATTTAAATTACATACATTAAAATGATTAGTCATTTTAATTCCTACTTTAAAAAGCAGTGGCACTTAATAAATAATGGGATAGACTGGAAAAAAAGCAGTGTGGCAACTTGAAAAGTAAGTAAACTTCTGAAGAAAAGCAAAACCGAGTAGCTGACATTACCTCAACTCCCCCCCCCACACACACACACACACCACTAACTTTGTAGGGTATATGCTCAATCTTTATGAAGCAAGATTCTTTTGTAAAAGGCTTAGCTGCAAAATTAAACCCCTGGTCGCTGATTACCTGCAGCATAGTGCTTGTAGAATCTAATCCTTATTGGGTTGTCTACAGATTTTTGAAGGATAAAAACTTTTAATTTGTTTTCTTTCTCAATTTGAGACTAACCAGACAGCACAGTATGAGTCATGCATCTTTAGATTAAGGGTCTGACACCCAAGTGTAGGTCATGCACTGGAGATGAATGTGAGCATTATCAGTCGTGATGATCAAGCAGATGATTGTGAGTGAGATACTGGGACCAGATAGTGTACAGTCAGCCCTCGGATGTCCGTTACCCAGATACACATCAGTCATGTTTTACCGCCCTTGTATTAAGAATAAAATCAATCCCCATTATATATATATATATATATATATATATATATATATATATATATATATATATATATATATGTATGTATGTACGTATGTGTAACAAATTAATGCACTTACCTATCACATGCGATTTCCAACTCCGTCATCAGTTTTCTGATACAAAGCCCATCTCTTCAGTGTTACAGTTTATTTGAATATTCGTCACAGCCCACACTTTTTTTTCTCTCTGCATGCCAAATCAATCTGTGCAGTTATATTGCGTTTCCTCCAGTTTCACATGATAAAAATGCAGCCAAAAAGGACGAAGAGCAAACAGACAAGCAACGGTAATGTAACAGTTAACCACTAAACAGTTTTAGATACTGTGATGTCTTTTTTTAGTTTTTTTAATCTGTGATCTTTAGTTGCTTTTGTGCATTTTCATTTGCAAGCGAATTGTGACACTAGGGCCATACTATATTCCGCAATATTGAATACTGACTTTGGATACTGTTTTAATTCTGGAAAAAGCAACTGAAACAATCATTCCATTGCAAAGTTGTTATTAGTTTTACAAGCAGTTTTACTGCCTGGGTGGGGTACAGGTTAGATCGGCTGGGAAGTCCTTGGCTGGCCGGGCGCCTGCAGGCCGGCCTGTACCCAATTCAGAACTGCGTGGTCCTCCGACGCTGTAAGTTCTGGATACGCTGCACGGCGGGCTTGCAGAGTGAAAAAAAAGCAGACGGCACTCGTTTCTGGGGAAATGAGTGCTTGTCTTCGTCTCTCCCGAGTTAGTTCGGGGGTTGCAGTGGTGGCCAGGTTGAATAACAATTGGACATTCCAAAATTGGGAGAAAATTGGAAAGGAATAAACAGAAAATAAGGCTGTAAAGGGTTAAACAGTACACAAAACCCCTAAACTGCTTAGTGTGTCGTAAACATTTTAACAAAAATGTTCTGTTGGATCCTGCTTGGGGGGTGCATTGTAAACCATTTCAGGTTAATTCTTCATGTGCAAATCAATTGACGCGTTTACATGAACATAAGAATTCTGATAGTTTTCCTAATAATTAATGTATTAAGTCATGTAAACCATTTTTTTTCTGGAAAACACCACCTAGAATATTCCAATAGTATTGCGAAAACTACATCATTTATGTCATGTAAACACACTTTTCAGAAAACTTATTCTGATAGTGTACTACACATGTGCAAACGCTGACACCATTCCCATGCACGTGATTATTAAAGCAAAAAAACAAACAAAAAGACACGGCAGCAATAATGATTCATTTGGGTTTGAGTCCCACTTTGGCCACAAGTGGTATGAGTTTGTTGGTCTCAGAGTAGCCACCAGTAGACTTTGGTCCATAGTTTAAATAAATAAATACATAAATAATGAGCTTTCTTCATTTCTTGAGGGAAAAGTCAAACCCATTGCACACTTCTGAGTTCATTAAGATTTATTTAAACATTCTTTTACAGAAGAGCTGGTGAAAAGTGATGTATCCCTCCTATGTGCTGTTGAATATCAGACCCTTTTATTAGGAAATGCTTCTGTGTAGGAAAGATAAGAAGTGTTGATGGGGGAAATGCTTTTGAAAGGATCTGATTAACATCAAAGAAAGCTGTCGATGTGGAGGGAGATTTACAAGTGCACATTTCTCCCATTCTGTGCAGGAAATGCCTCACTCATGATGTGTTTAAGGTACGGTTAGCCGTGAAACAGAGCAGACACTTTCCTGAAATCTTATTGTTCTTGTTCCGTTATCGGTGGAGTAATGTATTATAATGTGCTCTTTGGCAGAGTCTGGGAAAGTGTGGATTTAGGAAGGGTTGGATTATGGACTGAAGTTGTACATGCACTGGAAGTGTTAAGATGTTAGATCATGTGCATGAGAGAGTGTTAACAAACAGAACATAGTTTTAATCATGTAAACAGTGGTTGATCTTAATAATAGCAGATATTAAACTGTCTCCCAAGAGTATGAAAACCAACACATTGCAATGAAAGTGAGGTAATGGGGGTTTGTTTTCTGTGAATGTGAATTTTATTAGTAATTATGTTTCCTTCTAGAGCTGGGTGAACAAGCCACAGTACATGCAAATGTAAATAAAGTCATGAATCACTTGTCTTGTAATCCAAGTTGTTCTCCCCAAATTTCAGTTTTAATTAATGTTTAAAAAAAAAAAAAAAAAAAAATGGAACTTCATAGATTGTTAATGAAGCGACTACCACTTACATAAGCAATGTCTGGTCTGAAATGGGAGGAGATATACAATTGTGCAAGAGAAAACACTTGAAATTGTTATTTCTTTTGAAGCAGTTTGCTTCAGCAGTGCAGTGTGATTTTATAAAAAAAAAAAAAAACGCAGAAAGACCTTTGATAACATTCTGCATGAGAGGCAAAAAAAAAGTTCCAAAGAAAGTTTGTGCGTCTAGCAGTACATTATGTGTGTGTTCGTGACAAGCCAGCTACTGTACATTGTGCACAGAGCAGCACAGTCCTTGCCACTGGCTCTTTCTCTGTGACAATGAGCCTGTGGGCTGACATAAAGTGCAGTCTGTTGTTAACTGGTAAATGGGAGCATGCCAGAAGCTCAACAGACAGAACTAATGGGGGAGAGAGGATATTTTTCTGCCCCCGTCTACTCCTCCTTCCATTTTTCATTTTCTTTAAGAAAGTTTTTTTGTTAAAGTAATTGTTTGTCAGGTTTGTGCATGTTTTGTTTTCCTGTGGCATGACACAGTTTTGAACTTGTTGTCTTGCAGGTCAACAAGCACGACAGCGTGGCGGCTGGCGCAAGACCAAGCCCACAACACGCAGCTCATAACCGTGGAGGAGAAACTGGTAAGGATATGCTGAGCACCGCCTCAGGGGAACAATGCCATTGCATTAAGCATTCATTGAAGTCAGAAATGCTCTTCCCGACTGCAAAGCTAAAGCAAGTGTGGAAGACGCTGTAATGGAATTCATTTGGCAGCTCTTGAACAAGTGTGGAAATCACTGTAATGGAATTCATTTGGAAGCTCTGAAGTGGGGCATGAGAGGGCAGGGGTTAAAAGGTCCCTAGGCTCTTTTTAATTTTTTTATACCCATTTGTATCAAAACTCAGTGTGTTTCAGAAACGTTGGGGTTCAGTGGCTTGGTGACTCAGTGGATTGGCACTGAAATAGGATAGCCCCTTTCATGATGTGATTGCTGGTCTGGTGGTCTCCTGTCCCTGAAGTCGTTGTCATGAGTTCACTGCTGATCTTCTACACATTTTTTGAAATAGCAATGGAACAGATTCTGGATTAGTTTAGGCCCTTTTTTGCTGTGCCTTTTGTCAAATTTAGAATCAGCACGAAACAGACAGGTTGGGGGAGTAAACTGGTGCACAGGTAAACTTTTCTAAATAAGGAAGCGGGATTTATCTGGTCTCGTCCAAGTTGCCCCATCAGGACAAGTTGTTTTTAGTTTTTCTCCTATTGCAATAGTACCACTAATTGAAAAGTATAAAAGTGAAAAGCTGTGTAAATTGTGATGCCCAAATGGAAGTGCTCAATTTTCAGAACAGCAAACAGTGGATTGTAACATGAAAGAGGTTGTTTACAGTATGGGCATGCTGTGTAACTGGTTTACATTGTGATCACTTTGATTGCTTAACAATGAAGATTAGTGCCCAATTGAGTTTGTATATATTTGATGTAATTGAGCGCAGATGACATCTTGGGTGGGTTAGGCACATGAAGCTGTGCAGGATGAGGTTTTCTTCAGAGGATTTTCAGGTTTAACTTAATATCAATGCTCTCATTACAAATTCATGGTATTCCTGTTTCACTCTGTGGATGGTGTTTTTTTAATATTCACACACATCTTATGAACCTGTCACTCATCAATGCACATTCTTCTAACTGGAATAACAGAACAGTTGGGGGAATGTTATCTTCCCATCACCTTCCGAATGAAGTTGGGGCAATAGAATGTTTTGATTTAATGGAGATTTTTGGGATGGGCTGGGGAAAAAAAAAAAGCTGGTTTGATGCAAATGTTACGATTTAATAAAAAAAAAAAAAAAAAAAAAATGAAAGTGTTCAGGCTGGGTTTGTCCAACAGAAATCCTTTTTTTTAAACAAGCGCGCCTATATTTAACAATTTGACAGGTTTAGTACAATATATGTAGGAGCTGTTCAGATGGAAATGTTTGCACACATTGTTAAGATACATTGGTGCTTTGTTGCTCCCAGTTTAGCAAGGTTTAGTACCCCATTAACTAGGAATGATGTCTGCTCAAGTTTACTGCATGGACTTGGTCCTTTTCAGAGGTATGTTGAGCAGGGATTTTCATATGTTTGCTGGGTTTTTCTACCCTTGCGCTTCAGTGTTTTTCTTGAACTAGACAGACCTATTTATAGGACTTTGTCCAATTGCAATTTTTCAGATGCAGAAGACAACTTTTAAGTACGCTTAATAAGTCAAATATCCTGGATCTCGGTTACAGTGTCACCTGGAGTAATCATAACCGTTCACCATTTAGTAGCTTGACAAAAAAGAAAATACTAGTACATACTGGCAATCAATGGGATTGTCTAGTTAAGCGATAGAACCTGTCGATGCGGTCTGTACTATGTGGTAGATGACCGTGACTGGAGTTGTGTCATGAGCCATAGGCGAGGGCGCTAACGAAAGTCAAGGTCATCTACCACACGGTAGAGCCCACATCGTGAGGGCTCTATCGCTGTTAGAAAACATTTTATTTCTTTATTAAAACGACATAAACGTACAGAAATTATTATTAAAATTATTATTGCTCTCATAGTTATTTATTGGGGTCTTACTCTTTGTTATTATAATTTATCAGGACATGTACAATTGTTGAATAGTCCGAGTAGTACTGAGTCAGACTCAAAACTTCTTGTTGGAGGCGGAGCATCATTCAGGTAGGCAGGGAGTGGATTGACTGGTGCAGAAAGAACTGAAACAGGGTTGGGAGTTTTACTGGCTGGAGGGTGTTGTTTGGATGCAGCCGATGACACAGTTGTGGACCAATCATGTCTTCCCTGTTGATTTGCTGTCTAGTAGCTGCGAATTGAGCCTTCATTACAGTGTCCTGTCACAGACATGATTTCCCTTGTCTCTAGACCAGCTTCACAAAGTAAAGTAAGTAGCTTTCTGTGTTATCAGATTAGTTGTAGATTAGAATGTTAGGGAAAAAGCCGGTATTTATTTTAAAATTTAATTCACAGTTAAGCACTTCAACGTTCCAGCGGGCATCTATGCAAACTAGAAGTCCACTAGATCTAGAAGCTGATTGGCTGTTCACACTCAATCATTTTCTAATAAAGAAAATACCAGTGTACTGTATACTGACAATCAACAGGATTGTCTAGTAACGAAAATAAGTGTGCTTTGTACTGTATACTGACAATCAACTAGAATATCTAGTAAAGTCTGCTTTACTCACGTAAACAAGGCTGTGACTTTGAAAGGTGGCTAATTAACATTTGGACATTCAAAGATCATGAAGCTGTCAGTCATGTTTGCAAATCTTATCATCACATCTTTGGGCACAGTCGACGTGCTGTCAAACCATTGCATATTAAGGGAGGTATTTCATTCATACTGCACATATTACACATCTTTGCTCTCCTCATGCCAAATTGTTGCCCCTTTGTATAGGGAATGGGGCCACTGCTGTAATTCATATTGTTATCTAACTTTTACTAGAGTTTCAAAGTGTCTTTTCTTTAACATGAAAAGAATGACTTGAAAGGTGCAGGATGTTGACCTTCTGTGGCTGTGAATTCTTGAGGCAGAGAAAGTTCATGGATTGGAAAATAAGGGCTTGCTTAGTAATGTTGGAGCAGAATGAAACGCCTCTCAATTGTACCCAGAAGTTAACAGAGATGTTTACACAGTATCTAACACTCCCATAGCCATTTCTCAAAAGCAAAAGGTTAAAGACTATATAAAAAGCATTAATAAACATACTGTAAGCTTTTCTAGAAGCACTGATAAACGTGTTAATTGCATGGACTGAGCAATCACATGCCAAATAGTGAATTGCAATACAATACTCCACACATTGTTTGAACCAAGCCATTTAAGTAGCTGCAGAGAGGGAGTAGAGACAGGTGTACGGTGTGGCTGCTGTGCTCTCTCCTCTCAGGTGTACTGTGTGGCTGCTGTGCTCTCTCCTCTCTCAGGTGTACTGTGTGGCTGCTGTGCTCTCTCAGGTGTACTGTGTGGCTGCTGTGCTCTCTCAAGTGTACTATGTGGCTGCTGTGCTCTCTCCTCTCGTGTGTACTGTGTGGCTGCTGTACTCTCTCCTCTCTCAGGTGTACTGTGTGGCTGCTGTGCTCTCTCCTCTCTCAGGTGTACTGTGTGGCTGCTGTGCTCTCTCTTCTCTCAGGTGTACTGTGTGGCTGCTGTGCTCTCTCTTCTCTCAGGTGTACTGTGTGGCTGCTGTGCTCTCTCCTCTCAGGTGTACTGTGTGGCTGCTGTGCTCTCTCTTCTCTCAGGTGTACTGTGTGGCTGCTGTGCTCTCTCTTCTCTCAGGTGTACTGTGTGGCTGCTGAGCTCTCTCCACTCAGGTGTACTGTGTGGCTGCTGTGCTCTCTCAGGTGTACTGTGTGGCTGCTGTGCTCTCTCCTCTCGGCTGTACTGTGTGGCTGCTGTGCTCTCTCCTCTTTCAGGTGTTTAATCGGTCGCATAAAAGAGGATTCATCGATCAATAGAAGATGTCAAGAACTCCCTAGCCAAGGCCCTTTTCATTTTTGTTTTTAGTTCAAATAAAATGTTCAGAGAATTTATCTGTGTTTAAAAAGGTGATGGGTATTGTTGTTAATAATGTCTTCCCAGGTAACTATCGGGTAATATTGGTGAGGACAGGCACGAGCAGATCCACTGCTTCTGTTCCCTGTGAAAGCTAACTGTCTGAGAAGCTGGTGAAGTTCACTTGTTTCAAAACTACAGAGTCTAAAACACACAGTCTTACAGTGCTTTAAAACTAACTCCTAGTTTTGCGGAAATTAACCTACAAATTAAAAATGAAACCCCTATAGCCTATATGTAAAATAAAGTGCCTTGATTGCATTTCTCACAGCATTAGTCAAGCTATAGAAACATTGTTAACACACTGCCAAAGCTGAGATCTGCAATAGAGAGAGAGACGTGAGTGTACAGATCAGCACAAGTGAACTAGTTAAAGTGAACTATGTTTGTGTGATGGTTGATGGATGGCTGTGTATGAATTTGTGTTTCAGTACGTGCGCGTGTGTGTATCATGTACACAGAAGGTGTCTGCAAGCTTGCATTAGATTATACAGCTAATACAGAGAAAAGTAATACATGTATAAAATAAGAACAAAAAATGAGTTTCCTCACTTGAGATATTTACTGAAAAAGGTCAGTTGTTTCAGTCTTCACTATAAATTGCTTTTTCACTGTCCGGCTTTTGTTCTTTTGTCCATTTTATTCTTTGAAGTTGTTTAATAGTTTCAGAATAACGTTCCTGTACATGTATTTGTGTACTGTAACCTCTTAAAAGGATATGCTATGTAGGGTACTTACAGAGGGATCGTTACAAAAAGTAAGTGATGTCAATCATTTTAAATGCTTGCATTAGGACTAGTACTAATAAAACCCATTTGTGCTTTTTAAATGATGACAATTAAAGACCTGTGTGATTGCTGCACAGTAGCCTGATTCCCCTTGTGCTGCATGCTTCAGCTTGCTTTTGTTCGTAATTACTGTTTGATTAAGCCTAGCTGCTTGGCTAGTGATACAGAGCTTCACACTGAATGTCTGCAGGCAGTTACTTCTCCAGTCTGGCAGAAAGGAGGAGCGGGCGGATGGTTCAAATAAAGAAAACACAGGAATCTTAACTGCTTGTGAAGCTTTTTTATAGAGCTTGTCAAAAAGCACTTGGATTTTAATGAGCTCTTAAGGAGAGGGGGTGAAGGATAGATACTATTTGTTGAACAGGTATCTGAGTATTCAGTACACACGTCGCTCGACGTGCCAGCTTGATGATTTGGCATGCAGGAACAGTCCAGTCTGTTTGGTACACTTTCATTATCGGCACTATATTTGCAATTGGTAAAAAAAAAAGAAAATCAGGTTTTATTTATTTGCAGTCACCAGACTACAGGGCCATAAAGATAGTCAAGCAGGTTCTGGGTCATTAGATTTTCTTCACTTGTTCTGTAAAGCAAATGACACATAACTGTACTTGCTGTACAGTAGTTAAGCCTACACTGCAATGTATAGCATTGAGTTATTGTCCTGGATTTCAATCTGTTTTGTCACATATTTTAGGAAGAATTTGCTGAAAATGTGGTGCTGCATAGTAAAGTGCACTTCATGCTGTGAGTGCAATGTGTCTAATGTCTAGAAGTTTACACTCCCACACCTCCTTCATTACACCACCAGTGGGGTCAATAACCACGTCAAGTGCCAATAAAAGTAAAGCTGCAAAGGCACAACACCGCCGTGGACATTTTAGTGGGTGCAGTTAATAGAGTTTCCTGAAGTGTGAATTGTACAGTTGAGGCTAGAGGAGGAAGATCTGTGTATAACCCTCCCTCCCTTATTCCCCCTTGCACACATCTCAAGTGTCTGTTTTGTCTGGGCTGTCGTACAGCATTCTTGTGCAAAAATGTCAAGGCTTCAGTCTGGAGCACTGTGTCAGAGGATATGCCTCTTTGAAGGGATAGACAAGAGGCTTTATGTATTATTCACTAAATAGTATTTCATTTTCTTAACACTCCCGAGAAAGTAACCTTTGGAGAGCCCTTTGCTACTGGCTGCATTTTTATATCACCTGATGAAAGGAATTGCAAAGCCTACAGAATGTTTTCTCAGAATTAGTAAAAAAAGCAGCTTTTTCCAGCAGAGTTCGATTTCATAATCTCTCCACTCAAAGCACATTTTCTCACTGTTCTTTCAATTGTGTACTGCCAGTAACGTGCTTGTGTCAGTAGTCTTTTTCCATGAACTGTGTTTCTCTTGTACAGCACTAGACAGCGTGTGAAGTGAAATGCAGCAACTCTAATGCTGACTTCTACATTCATGGTTCACTTTAAATATATTATATGCACATGTAAACATAGGGTAGAATTTGTGTTTTCTGAAATTCCAATTTAAATTTAAACTTTGCTCACATAAAAAAGAATGTGTATATATATATATATATATATATATATGTGTGTGTGTGTGTGTGTGTGTGTATATATATATATATATATATATGTGTGTGTGTGTGTATATATATATATATATATATATATATATATATATATATATATATATATATATATATATACACATATATATAATCGCCTCACTTTCACCATTTTCACCATTAATTTCCGGTTTTGAATAACCATAGGGGAAATACAGCGGCTCACATGAATAGAAAAAAAAAAACTGCTTAGAAAAGTAGTAGTAGTTGCTCTGTGCATTAATGATTCAGACAATTGCTTTCATCATCAATGATGAAGGTTCAGATGATGAAGACTTGGAGTTCGGTGGTTTTGGATCAGATTATACGGACTCCACAGTCTGATTGGTTACGCTTTCCTGTTACGCTACAATCCATATTTTTGTTTTTTAAAGACACTGCAAGAGCTTGTAACTCGGGCACTTTTTTGTATTGAATGCTGTGTTGTTACTTTCATGATGTGCTTTTGCACTGCACACTGTAGCTTTAAAGTTTAATGTTTGTTTTCTAAAAATATTTCAAATAACAAAACTGTGGACATACTGCCACAACTTTGAATTTTATTTCACCAGTCAATAAATATGTTAACTGCACTTCTTGATTCTTTATCGTGACTGTGTGCTGCGCTCTACCTTTGAATTTTAAGCATGCTTAATATAAATGTAATCTGTTTACCTAATGTTAAAAATACCCTCTCTGCAATAATGCCTGTAACTTCACACCTGCCTGAGTCAATTCCCCACAGTATTGAACTTACACTTTACAGAGTGGAGTAACCTCAGTATTGAACTTGCACTTTGCAGAGTGGAGTACCTCAGTATTGAACCTGCACTTTGCAGAGTGGAGTAACCTCAGTATTGAACTTGCACTTTGCAGAGTGGAGTACCTCAGTATTGAACCTGCACTTTGCAGAGTGGAGTAACCTCAGTATTGAACTTGCACTTTGCAGAGTGGAGTACCTCAGTATTGAACCTGCACTTTGCAGAGTGGAGTAACCTCAGTATTGAACTTGCACTTTGCAGAGTGGAGTAACCTCAGTATTGAACTTGCACTTTGCAGAGTGAAGTAACCTCAGTATTGAACCTGCACTTTGCAGAGTGAAGTAACCTCAATACACCCACTGTGGGCAAAGAAGTGGAAGCTTACAGAACAGCTTCAAATTTTTTTTTTTCTGATTTTTATGGATGCATGTATTCATGGTCTCGAATACAGCATTTTCTTGCTACACAGAATACAAATCTAATAAGAAAATAATACAAGAGCTTAACTAACCATTTATTGCCAAAAAAATCCACCAATAGAGAGTAGAATCTAGGGTATCAATGATGTGAGCTGTCCATTTGTGATAGTTCTACCTTTCACTACTGGGAAGCTGTAGCCGGTAATTGAGATAAAATTAATAAAGTTGTGCATTTCTAGAACGTGCAACAGTTGAAGTGTCAACCACCTTGAACAAGATTGCTGTTGCACGAATTGCATTAATTAGCACCTGATTCATTGGTTGCCTTTCCAAGAGGCCAGAAGGAGAGTGTAGTGTAGTAGAGCTTGGCACTGATCTGTATTAGTGGAGTGAGGTTACATTATAGAACAGCTTAGCACTGATCTGTATTGGAGAGAGTGAGGTTACATAATAGTACAACTTAGCACTGATCTGTATTGGAGAGCTTGCGGTTACATTTCTGCATGCCATTCACTACTCCTCTATCCTATTATGTCCCCAACCTTTACTATATCTTTAATTGAACACAACAAGCTAATTTGAAAGCGTAATACAATGCGTGGAATGTGTGTGTGTCTGCTAGTGTGTGCGTTACACTTCTGTCTTCACAACAGAGAGACTTCTTTCAGTCGGCTTTGACTTGGAGTCAAAACATCCTGAAAGTAATTTGTTGCAGTGGCACCCAAAACGAAACCTGCTCCAACCACACAGAGACAGAGGAACCATTTGTCTTGTGTCTACCATTTAAAGCACAAGGCACTGTCCATAAAATCAACAGTACGAAGGATTCTTGAAATCGGGACTTGAAGGATGTGTTGCAGTAAGAATACCAGTTAATAAAGGGGAACAAGACTAAAAGGCTAAAATATGCACAAGAACACTGAAATTGGACTATGGAACAGTGGTCAAAGGTGCTTTGGACTGTTGATGGATGGACAACAACACCTGTGCCTTCTGTCAGCTCTATTGTCAATTCAACGCTTGTCTTCTTTCTATTCCTTAAGGATATTATCTTCAAGTATTGCTCACCCTTGTTAGGCATCTTTCTGGGTCTTTCAGTTCTGGGTTTGTCAATTACAGATGTTTCTCTGTACTTGTTGATTATGCTTCGGATACCACACCTTGAAAATCAAGTGATGAGAGCTATTTCACTGAATGTTTTTCCTTCTTTATGTAAGTCAAGGTTGTTATAATAGTAGAAACAACTAGTGGAGGCTTTGAGTAAATTGTTGAAGCTCATAATGCATCAGAGTAGAACAGGTATTTACATATAAAAGCAATAGCTTACTTTAACTTGGTGATTTATAATAATAATGATAATAACAACATTTGTTTTTTTAGCAGACATCTTTATCCAAGGCAACTTAGAGACTTTTCACAATATCCATGGAGATAAACTTAATGTCTTGTTGTATTGTTTTACTATGCCATCATCAGCCACCTCAAAACCGAAATATTTTGATACTTCACTGCGCACAGACTGTCTAGACAATCCGGAAGTTACTGAATCTTCAGCTGCTCTGCATGCAAGTGCTGACTCATGACACCTCTAAAAGTATTCAGTACGGTGCCTTGCCGAATTTTGCATTATTTTGAGATGTGTTTTGATGTTTTAAAAGTACATCTTATTTATAATACCAAAAGTTCACATTTTAAAAATACATTAATAATAAAGTAAGTAATGAACCACTGATGCATATGCATATCTCAAAAGATTGCAAAACGGGTGGCCAGTGATGGTTAATGAAGCGTGCAAAATGTGTTTGGTACCGAAACAATACTGAATAATACCGTGGTGTTTGCCTATGAGGGTGACCATGATTGGTATGTGTACTTTGTTGTATCTTAATGTAAAGTAAACTTGATTATACTGCATTTATAGTTTTAGCAGTATTGGCAATAAAAAGTCTGCCAGCATACATTATTTTTTTTAATCCCACGATCGTGATATGGAAATTATCAATATCGTACAATATCATATCATATAAAAATGTCAATATTGGTGCACATATTTATATTAGGACCCCAAACCGAAATACACCCCCATCTAGATCGAGTCGACCACATCGGGTTAATTTACATCTTTAGATCCCCAAAATCGCAATGCAGAAAATTCACTTAACCCGAAACCGATCTGAAGAAGATCATCTGAAAACACAGCCTAACTCGAGCAGTGAGCAGGAACGTCACAGAGCGCGTTGGTCTTCCAATTAAAGCTACAGCACCACACAAGCTTCGCACTCCACAACAGAGAACCATCATTTTTGCTGTATTCAGAATAAAATAACTTAGCAAAATAGCAACTGAAATATTCTACATTTGTTTAATGCTAACAAATGGTAACTTTAATAAAATAATCTGAGTAGTGAAACAATTCTGCATTGTTGGAATGTATTTCTATTGTTTTGGCCAGTTTACAATATTTTAATCAATCAATCAATGTATTTATATATAGCGACATTCATGGCAATCTTTACAGGAAGAAAAATAATACAAAGTACAATATCATAACTCAAATTAAAAAACTGAAAATTACAAAACAATTTACACACACATAGGGATATATATATATATATATATATATATATATATATATATATATATATATATATATATATACAGTGTCTTGCAAAAGTATTCAGACCCCTGACCAATTCTCTCATATTACCGAATTACAAATGGTACATTGAAATTTCGTTCTGTTTGATATTTTATTTTTAAACACTGAAACTCAGAATCAATTATTGTAAGGTGACATTGGTTTTATGTTGGGAAATATTTTTAAGAAAAATAAAAAACTGAAATATCTTGCTTGCATAAGTATTCAACCCCTGTGCTGTGGAAGCTCCCAGTTTGCACCGATGAAAGAAATTGCCCTAACGAGGACACAATTACCTTACCATTGGCCTCCACCTGTGAACCATTAAAGTTGCTGTCACATTTTCTGGATAAAAACCCCACTGTTGAAGGATCATTGGTAAGGCTGTGAATCTGAAGGAAAATGAAGACCAAAGAGCATTCTACAGAAGTTAGAGATAAAGTAATACAAATGCATAGATTAGGGAAAGGGTACAAAATAATATCCAAGTGTTGGATATCCCAGTGAGCACAGTTGGATCAATAATCAAGAAATGGAAGCTGCATCACGCCACCCAACGACTGTCAAGAAAAGGCCGTCCCTCAGAACTCAGCGCTCAAACAAGAAGGAGACTTGTGAGAGAAGCCACAGAGAGGCCAACAATCACTTTGAAGGAGCTACAGAGTTCAGTGGCTGGGAGTGGAGTAATGGTGCACCAGTCAACCATATCAAGAGCTCTGCATAACACTGGCCTGTATGGAAGGGTGGCAAGAAAGAAGCCGTTACTCAAAGTACCATCTGAAAGCACATTTGGAGTTTGCCAGAAAGCATGAGAGTGACCCAGCTGCGATGTGGGAAAAGGTTTTGTGGTCAGATGAGACCAAGATAGAGCTTTTTGGCCAAAACTCAAAGCGCTATGTGTGGCGCAAACCTAACACTGCCCATGCCTCAAGACACATCATCCCTACAGTGAAGTATGGTGGTGGCAGCATGATGCTGTGGGAATGCTTCTCATCATCAGGGACTGGGCCTCTTGTTACAATTGAAGGAAAAATGGATGGAGCAAAATACAGGAAAATACTGCAAGAGAATCTGCTTCAGTCTGCAAAAAAACTGAAGCTTGGGAGGAAATTCACATTTCAGCAGGACAATGATCCCAAGCACAAGGCCTAAGCAACATTGGAGTGGCTCAAGAACAAAAAGGTGAATGTCCTACAGTGGCCCGGTCAAAGTCCTGATCTCAATCCCATTGAGAATCTGTGGCACTATTTGAAAATTGCGGTCCGCAAGCGTCGTCCAACCAACCTGAACAACCTGGAGCAAATCTGCCAAGAAGAATGGTCCAAAATCACTCCAACACTGTGCAAAGCTGGTACATACTTGTTCCAAAAGACTTAAAGCTGTTATTGCAGCGAAAGGTGGCTCTACCGAATATTAATGTGTGGTGGTTGAATACTTATGCAAGCAAGATATTTCAGTTTTTTATTTTTCTTAAAAATATTTCCCAACATAAAACCAATGTCACCTTACAATAATTGATTCTGAGTTTCAGTGTTTAAAAATAAAATATCAAACAGAATGAAATTTCAATGTACCATTTGTAATTCAGTAATATGAGATAATTGGTCAGGGGTCTGAATACTTTTGCAAGCCACTGTGTGTGTGTGTGTGTGTGTGTGTGTGTGTGTGTGTGTGTGTGTGTGTGTGTGTGTGTATATATATATATATATATATATATATATATATATATATATATAATATTATATATATATAATATATCTCGCCAAAAGCTATGAAAACCAAATGTGTTTTTAACAGTGATTTACACTTCTCATGAGATTGAGAGCCTCTCACAACTAGTGGCAACAAGTTCCACATTTTAGGAACGCTTGTGGAGAAACTCTGACCTCCCGGAGTGACACACCTGGTCAAGGGATCAGCCAGCACCTCCCAGAGTGACACACCTGGTCAAGGGAACAGCCAGCACAGCTGATGTCTAGGTATATAGGGATGCAGCAAGTCTGATAAATATTTAGGGCCAGTACCCCAGACAGCCTTGAAGGTCAGCAGAAGAGTCTTAAAAATAACCCAATATTTGAAAGGTATCCAATGCAAAGTTTTCAAGACAGATGTAATATGTTCAGTTTGTTTTGTATTTATCAGTATTGTAGCAGCAGCATTTTCTACCAGTTGCACTGTTCAGATTATTTTATTAATTTTATTATTTGTTAAAATTAAACAAATGTAGTTATTTAAGTTGGTATTTGATGTGTTATTTTAGTCTGAATACAGCAAAAATGATGGTTCTCTGTTGTGGAGTGCGAAGCTAGTGTGGTGCTGTAGCTTTAATTGGAAGACCAACGCGCTCTGTGACATTGCTGCTCACTGCTCAAGTTAGGCTGTGTTTTCAGATGATCTTCTTCAGATCGGATTCAAGTTAAGTGAATTTTCTGCTTCGTGATGATGGGTAATTCGCAAGACAACCCTACCCTGAATTTAATCTAAAATTAAATTAACCCCAAGCCAATGGGGGCCTATTTCGGGTTGGGGTCCTAATATATATTTTAAGTTATGCCTCAATCCTAAAATGTTAGGTGATGGAAACGTTTGGCAGTATCTTTTTATTCTCTACTGTAGGGTGCAGATTGAGCAATATTGCAGGGGAGCATTCCAAGCTAACGGTGACTTGCCACTCTGCTGTAGTTAAAGTCTTGGCTCTATTATTTTCTTTACAGAGTAGACAAACACAACGCAGCACTGGCTTGTTGTGTATTCAGGTTTACTGGGATCAGGGAGCCCATGATTGGCTCACTCCTTTGTCTTTCAGTAGATGGCAGTGGTTCCAGGTGTTCACCTCAGAGTCATGGAGTTAAATCTTGTTCTACCAAAAAGAAAAAGAAATGTGTGCCATCTGTGTGTTACCATCACACTTGTTACATGTATATAGTAACTAGTGCATTGCTGACTTGTATAATGTTATATTTAAACTGTTGTTCCCAGGCTGTATAAAGTGGCCACAGACAGACATTATAAAACAAGCAATCTTTAGAAACAACGCATGTGAGTAGCAAGAGTTTGTTCTAAGAAAATTGTAAAACTAAAGCTGAAACGTTTGACATGTCTGCTATGAAATCTTTTTTTTTTTTTTAAGATTTTATGGATGCAGATATTGGTAGTGCTCTTGGATACAGTAGAAAATACATCTATATAAGCAGTGAATAACAGAGTTTCACTAGACATGTATTGCTAATAATAATAATATTAGAGCAACGGAGACTGTACGGTTTTAGTGATCGAGTGGTCCATTTGAGAGAGGCATACCTTTCACTTAGGGATGTTCCAGTATACAGTAGTGGATGTTCCAGTTGCTGTGATACTGCTCGCTGGTATCACACCATTTTCTAATCTACTGTTAGTCCAGTTTTCCTTTGATTTTGTGTTTTAGATTTCTACAACACAGTAAGTAGTGTTACTGATTTTTGGGTTAACATTGCGTAGTAGATTTCTGTTGGCAATTCTGCAGAATTTTTCACATTTGAAGTATTAAGCAACTCCATTTCACAAGCACCATCTTGGTGTCTGATGTCATTAAGCTTTCTTTGTCTGGAAAGTACTTCCCATGAATTCGTCCCTGTGGCCACTCGTGAGGTGAGGTATCATTGCACTAATGATGTCTGAACTGTAAGAACTGGAAAGTATACATTACTGTATAAAGGATTGTGTGCTGGCTTCTTGTCATCATAGGCAGATATTTTGCAGTTTTCTGCTGGCTTCTGGTGGTCTTAAGTTCAGAAAGCTTTTTAATATTTAAAAACATATCTTACAGAAGTGTGGAAAGAGAATTGCTTTGTGTAACCCTGTCAGGTGAGAACAGTGGAGGAAAATCCTTGCAGCCGTAGCCAGAAGTAAAGCTACAGTATATTGTGTAGGTTTTAATCTACTATCAGCAGTTGAATCATTTAACAGTTCATTATATGTATGCAAATAGCATTTTTTAAATAAACAAAAACAATGTTTATTTGAATAGCTACATTAAACCATATCAAATGTGTTTTAACAGTTTTGGATAAGTAACGAATTACATATTCCAACAATTGTATGCATGTATCAGATTTTGTGATGCATTTAACAGTGGGTTACTGTTAGGAATAATATTTCTAGCTCTGGAATGTGGTAGGTCTTGTGTTTTTAATTGTGAGCTTTCTCCCATGCTCTTTCTTCCTAGAAGGACTTGACGTGTCAGAGACATAGATACGGTTTCACATGATGGAGACTTTGCTAGCCGTCTGCTAGACTAAAAGCTTTGCAATTTGCCGGCATACCCAGGTATTGTGGACTTGTGAATAGTGTCAGACTTCATCGTTCTCATTTTGTTTCCCGTACATAAAAAAAGAACAGTGGCAGTGCAGTGTGGGTTTTGCTTTTGTGATCGTCTTTCCTAATTTTCCTGGGAAAGCCACATTTAAACCACGCTCCGTGTTAGGATTACACAGAGGTATTATATACTGTGTAATAATGGGTGGTATAGGCAGGCTATGTAACATCCTCTGAACCTTTTTTGGTTATTTTCTCCTTAACAAAATCAAATTGGAGTATACAGTAATTGTGGCCTTTAGAACAAGTACATTAAATGTTTATCTTGCAAGCGCCTAACTGTATAGTTGAGTGCGCATCCAGCTAAAACATCTTCTCTGTACAAGCTCTGAATAAATGTTTATACATTTTTTCTGGGATTTACCATACTATATTTCCAAGCAAAAATAAATTAAATAAATAAATTCTTAAGGCTATTAAATGTTTTGTGACTTGAATCAATGTAGATGTCTATATTGAGCTGTGTGTACATTCCCAGATTTCATTAGATGAAATCTTGTTTGTTGCATTAGAAAGATATCCACCCAGCACCTCAGATAAGGTTTTGGGTCTGGAAGTAACTTGCCCTCTAATTTTAACACAGAGAGCAAATATATTTTCAGGGGGTTGAATGCAACATTACCTTCATGAGTTAATCATGAGTAATCTCAATAAATAAATAAATACTGTACAATCTTTCATGGTAATGGGGTAGGCATTAAAAAAGAGCCATGCATTTATTTTTTTATTTTTTTTTAAATTTAGTCGTTGCCAATTATTTTTATTTTTCTCCTAATTTGAAAATGGCCAATTATTATTTAGGCTCGGCTCACCGCTACCACCCCTGCGCTGACTCGGGAGCGGCGAAGACGAACACACGCTGTGCTCCGAAGCGTGTGCCGTCAGCCGACCGCTTCTTTACACGCTGCGGATTCACCATGCAGCCACCCAGGAGCTACAGCGCAGGAGGACAACGCAGCTCCCGGGCAGCTAACAGGCAAGCCCACAGGCGCCCGGCCAGACTACAGGGGTCGCTGGTGTGCGGTGAGCCGAGGACAACCTGGCTGTATTTGTAGCTGGAATGGGGTGTTTAAGCTTCAACCTGTAACTTCAATTTTTTTGGTTGGCTTCAAAGACAACAGGGCTAGCCAGAGAATGGATAATGTTTGTTGTGTTGGTTCTTTCTGTGTACAGTTTCCTAGTAACTGAAGACATTGTATTCTGGGAAATGTAGTTTCTAGTGGAATGCTATGCACATTCTTCCGCCTTTCTGATTTTTTTTTTTTTTGATGCGTAAAAACGGCAGGTACGCAGCTTATCTGGACCGCTGTATCCATCACAAGAAATCCATCCTTAATTCTTTTAATCAACTTGTTCAACAAGTAACTATTACAGTAATCATGCACATGCAGATATGCACAGTGTCCTTTTGTATTTTAGTAAACCTCAAAAAAAAAATAAGGAATATCTATTTATTTATTTATTGCAAATCAAAAACATGTTTTCACATAAGTAACATTTTTAAAAATAAAATTAATGTAAGCAATTTTACACAACTGTGTAATTTAGAAACTAGTTTAAAATATGCATTAGTTTTATTAGTTTTCTTAATGTTTAATAAACAATGTTAACAAAGTCCGTCCCCCCGTCCCCCCCCCCCCCCCCTCCCCCCCCCCCCCCCCCCCCCCCCCCCCCCCCCCCCCCCCCCCCCCCCCCCCCCCCCCCCACTCCCTTACAGAATATGAATAATCTGTCACTATCCCTTTAGTGTAACAAACTGTGTTTCCTCATGCTCACTGGTAAGTGGGGATTGTTAAGGTTAAGTAGGTGGGCAACCGGAAATAATTCCTGAGCCTGCCAGCATTCTTGTGGTTTGATAAAGGCGGGGGCACTTATTCAGTATTAATTTAAAGGAAAGGAAAGGTTCCGGCACAGCAGCTGCACTGCCTCAATATTACCCTAATTTACCACAGACACAACTGTCACAAACACAACTTATAAACTTGATATATAGCTATGACAGTGAGACGGCTTTTGTGTGGAGTTCATGCAGAAGACCTCCTTTATACAAATCAACTGGCAGATGATGGACAATGATGAAAATGAGATTCTTTGAAGTGGTAATGGTCATTGAAACGTGTGAAACTGTGGTATTGAAAGGAGAGCGGTCTGCGAGACTTGCAGTCCTGGGTGGCTGCTGGCAGCTTGCTGGGAGGTGTGTCTGTGTTTTGTCGCCGACTTCCCATCGCTTGTTTGCTAATTCCCTTAGGAATAGCGGTAGGTTCACTAAAGGTCTTTGAATGGATCCTGCTGTCCATTAATATGCATGCATTTTAATACCAGGTCTTGGGTTCTTTGCTGTTGTTGTTAGGGGGACCTGGAACAGTAATATTCACCCGGAGCTAGACTTGCACATTTACATACATTTAGGTTGTATGATGCCCGGAGCTAGATTCACATATTTTGTATTGTTGTGTTTTTTTCTTTTTTAAACACATGGTATTTTTAGAGCTCATTCATTTGTTACTGTACTGTAGATTGTAGGATGCATTTCAGTTTTACCTTCGTTTTATAACACTTTCCACTAGGTTTTATTTAACAATTTTAAGAAAAATCTATGCATTTGTTTTGCCAGTTTAGAACAAAGCTGAATGACTACAGCAAGTGCATAAAGATATCCTGTAATGTAACGCACATCCCATTCAAGTGTTTTGAGTGATAATGTATTCCTCCAGATCTAAAGAACATGTGTTTTTCCGTTTAGCAGAGCAGAGATTTCCATCGACACATTGTCTGAAGAATTCAGATGTAAAGTTGGCAGGGAGAAAAGAAACTTCAGTGTTTATAGCTCCAAGCTAGTCCTTTTAAGTGTTCTATAATGTTGATGGAGTCTGGAGTAAGCGCTTATCCATTGAAATGTTACTTAAAAGACCAGTTTTCTTGTCATTGGCTTGGATTGTATGGGGAAAATAATCACAATAGAGTTTTGTAATGCATTTTAAAAGTGTGAGAAATCGGCTTGTCTAGACTGAGAGAGAGTCTACATTCAATTGGAAATGGTGTCAAGTATGTGATAGATGCCAAGGTTTTTTTTTTTTTCTTTTTCCTTTTTTTCTATTTTCTTTTTTACACTACCATATCTTTGGCTGGAGCTCTGCTGTGTTACAATTTTGAACAGGTCTTCTGCTAACCTTAACAATGCTGGAGTTCTGGTCTTTTGAACACTCCAGACTCGCTGCTCTGTCAGCTATTATTTACATGCATCTTCTGATTTGCCCCAAAATTTGTCTAAGACCTGCTCACTTGCAGTGGTGTTTGGAGAGAACCGTACGAGTTTCAGGACAAGCTAAAGTTGAGTCATGAAAATGTTATGTTATTTAGAGAAAGGTTTGTTTTTGCATCCTGATCCCATTAAATTAATTGAATCAGTTATATTTGTTTTAATGGAAAATGTTACAGCCTTCATGTGTTCTTGGTTTTCCAGTTGCATATCACAAATGTGTGCTTGGTGCTACTGTACTTGTTCTTTATTTGTAGGTATAGTACATGAAGAGCAAAAGCTCTTGCTGGAAAAGTGGGAAATAAATTCTACGTCCAGGAAGACAGCACAACAAATAAAAAACTCAGCCAAGCTGGGTAGTTTTGAATTGTACTGCTTGATAAACAGAAATCCCTATCTAGAAAAGCCCAGTCCCAGGATCACTGGGGGTTAACGTCATCCCCTCAGTTTACCCAGAGTTCTGCACAAGTCTACAATGAGCTTCTCTGAAGCAGACCTATGTGTCTCTCCATTCTGTATCAGACTTCAAACAGCATGTTTTCAGACATCAAGCTCCTGTACTCTGAAACATACTCCCAATAAAATACAAGTATAATCTTTTCATCATCTCACTTAAAACCAAGATCAAGCCTCTCCTGTTCAACAGTGTCTACAAGTTAAGAGGCCTGCAAACTGCAGTGCATGCTCTGAAGCATTGTGTGTGCCTCTAAGGTGTGATTTATGTGCCAGTGTTTTTCATTGTCATTTGGAACATTGAGATGTGCTTGTGTAAGGGCTTGAAGTCTTCTGTTGAGACCTCAGACATCTTGCATGTAGACCTGAGGACTCGGTACAGCTATACAACAGTACAAAGACTATTGAGAAAAGTCTAGTGTATGGACAAGCTGCCTTTAGGACTATCTATAAATGTTTATTGGTATATAATAACTGGTGAGCAATTTTTTCACGGGCTCATCCAGTTGATATTTCCCATAATAACCGGACGTTTATGGAAACCCACGCTCATTAACACCAGCAGCAGATCACGACCCCAATGCGAGCCGTCAAACTGAAAACAATTCCACAACAAGCAACGCAAAACTGTACATATCTGGCAGGAAAAAAATTGCTCACCAGAGATTATAAAAAATACTGCATAGGGTACTGTATGATAAATGGGAATTAAATGCCCATCCTCGGGGTAGGATGCTTTTGAGATTTGGGGTTTTTTTAACATTAAAGAGAACAATTTTCTCACTTGCATTAACATAATGGAGATCAGTGGGAAGTAGATCCACATGGTGGAGGTGTGCTCAGTGCCTCAGAATGAGTGTGCATGCTTCAGTAAATCCTGCTTTGATGAGACTTTGAATCTGCAGCGATGAAAGCAGAAAGAATGTTAAGGGTCCTATGATGAAGCAGTTAGTCATGCATGTAATATTGAGCAGATTGAGGGTTAAATAAGGTCATCAACGCAGGCTTACGTCGACTTCTTAAAACACAAGCCAGCAGAAATACATTTACAGATGCAGCTGGGGTTGATTTATTTATTTATTTTATTTTATTTATTTATTCCAACAACAGGAATGGTGTTAGTCACAAGAAGTTCATTGCATTATGTGTCTTTGCAGGATATCACGTCTTTGACTGGCGTTCCGGAGGAGCATATCAAGACCCGGAAAGTGCGGATCTTTGTCCCTGCCCGCAATGCCATGCAGTCTGGGGCAAACAATGTCCGCAAGTGGAGAATGGACTTCGATACCCGAGAACGCTGGGAGAACAATTTGATGGGATGGGCTTCAACGTAGGTTATTGTTTCAAAAGTACATGCTGTAATCATTGGATTTAAACAATCCTAATTCCTGCACCACTGTTTATTGACATTTATTATAGTGGTGGTAACCGGCAAAAAATAATGACTGCAGTAAGAACTTGGTACTTAAATGTATTTAAGGTTAATGCTTTTTTTTTTTTTTTTTTTTTTTTCAGAGCTGATCCTTTGTCCAACATGGTTCTTACTTTTACCACCAAAGAGGATGCTGTTGCTTTCGCACAGAAAAATGGTATGTACTTCATCAAATCAGCAGTATTTTCAGTAATCCTATATAAAGCTTAACAATTGATACATTGTGTCCTGGAGACGGGCTGAAACAACCCTGACATATGGCAAACATGTCAACGTCTGAAGGACAGATTCTGAAAATTGATTTATATGAGCGAGAGAGAGAGATGTAGATGTAGATATAGATATATATCCTCAGACAGTCCCTCTGTCTAGCCATATGATTAAGTTACCAGGTTATGACTAAATGCCATGCTTGCCCCTTGTAAACTTCAGAGAAGGACTAAGTATTATTCAGTTACCAGTAAAGATCACCCACTAGCACATCATTAGTGTTATGAAGACATCATCTTTGCTTTTGTTTATATGATGCTTTTTCTACAGGACTGTTGTTGGAGTCTAACTGTATTGTAGTATTTTCTGTGTTCTAATCCTAAATGCAAGTCAGATTTAAAACAGGAGGTTCTGATGAACACATGGGACATTCTTTCACTGATAATCACGTGCATACAGTATAGTGAACACACGATCGTGCTCCTGGCCTTGCTAATGGAGACAGAGCAGACGTGTGTGGAATGGGGCTGTATTTCGTGTGTAAAAGTCGTATGTAGGAGGCAAGGTAGTAGAACAGGTGGCTTAGGTGAGGACACAGCTCTGTCACTGTGACCCTTCTATACAGTAGTGATTGACTGTAGATTGCCTTGTTGGAATCAGTCAGCCAGCTGTCCCCTTTATAGATGCCTCTGGAAAGGCTTTGGGCTGTGCTGGTATCTGTGAAGGACTGCTCCTTTGTTCTGTAGTATAGAACATAGTTTTAGTCGTCAAGACAAATGTGTTCCAAGTTTAATGAAAGAAAAGCCCCAGAATTTTCTCTGGCTTTATAAACTGTATACTTTTGTCCAGTCTTAAAACCCTCAATCATGTGGGACTTACTGAACACATTTATGTAAAATAGATACAAAAAACATGTTGGTCTCGATATAATTGTAGTACCCTACAAGTAAAAAATAAAGAGGCTAGTGGTGTGTTTTCTGTCTGATCTACTGCTTGTCTGTGTTATCCAGCATCTGTTGATGCTTTACGGAAATCCTGATAGAGACTCCAGATTGAAAATATGCACTCAAAAACAGACACATCAAGAACGTGTTTCTTTCCAAAATGGTTTAAAAGCAGTGCAGCAGGTGTTTCACACAGGTGGCTCCTGTGAGATACGTTGTCAGGGCGAATCTTCAGCACAGTAGTAATTGAGAGCAGATTGACTTCCTGGAATCTGTCAGCCAGTGCCTTTTACAGTAGTCTCTGGAAACGCTTTGCACTGCGCTAGTATCCCTGAAGGATGTCTTTTGTTCTGTAATATATCATTTTTACTAAGCCCAAGTGTATTGCTTTTTAAAATCATGGACTATATCCAAAATTCTAAGTACTTTAATCATTGAAGATTTGCAAACCACTTTTTTAATATGGCAATAATGATAATATAATTATCCTTGTTTCCTTTTGTGAACTGGCCTCAGGATGTTAACCCAACTTTATTTTAAACTATACCGCCTTAACCAAAACCTGCTTTGTAGCTATTGTCAGAATGTATATAATTAGTTTATCTATTATTTATTTAGCATGCTTAGCTATTTAATCCTGTTTTTCTCCCCAATTTGGAATGTCCAATTAGCACCCCTATTACTTTCTAAAGAAAGTCCTTGGAAGGTTTGTAAGAATGTAGACAAGTGGTTCTCTCTCAACAGTGACGTGTATGTAGGTTTAGAAAGAAGACCCCAATTAAATAATTTCAGTGACAAATCCTAAAAACATTACCATATATGGGCAAAACAAAGACTGGTTTATTAATCTTTAGTGCCAAGTGGAACGGTCTTCCCTGTTGTCAGATTGCACTCTGCCTTTTACAGAAACATGATTTCTGCAGTACTATGTCGTTGGTATGTATTTACTTCAAATAAACTTGCTGGTTTCTTTTTGTTGAACAGGCTGGAGCTATGATCTTCAAGAAAAGAAGGCACCAAAGCCTAACCCTAAATCCTATGGAGCAAACTTCTCTTGGAACAAAAGGACACGAGTGTCCACAAAATAAACTGGCAATGGACATCTGTGTATCTGACTGTATAGTCAGTTGTGTTATATTTATAGAAGAGCATAATGCAATTCTTAATCTCCTAATAAAATGACCTTTAAGCAATTATGCCTTTTGAAGTCGGTAGGTTTTTACACATGCAATTTTTCACCTGGTTAAAAGCCTCATTGAATTTGCCTGTGTCCTGTCATTTAAATTACTCCATGTAGTTCTGTCATAAGCTTTTGCTTCAATAGAAAACATTGCATTGTTATTTTCTAAAAGAGAAATGCAAAATGTGTATGCAATAAAGCGTGGAAGGGTCTGTGTTGTGTTTCCATTCTGCCCTTGATGCCTGATCAGAGTCCCTGGAATGCCTTATGGATTATAAAATGGTCCAATATTGTCAAAATTAGGCATGCCACCAGCGCTTCCCTTGCAACAAAACTGACCAATCAGAGAATGTTAACATGTTGTTGTTTATTATCCCAGGAGAAAGGGGGTATAGTGGAAATGCCCATATGTCCATCCATACTGTATGCACAGAATCCACTCCACTGATGGTTCATGTATGAAATACTGTAGATGTAAATAACAGTGAAGTGCAGCTGGAAACCATACAACACAGTTCAACCAGTCAGAGAGAATTACACTCAAACCCGCTTAATATTCCTTCAAAGGGACTGCGCTTACATTGTGACAATAAGCGGAGTGACATGATCAGGAGTTCAGCAGTAACCTAACAAACCAAACCACCACATACACATTGAAACCAATTGGAGTTCTCTTCTAGCTCCTCATACTTTACTGTACATATTCATTCAGCAGTAGAAGCCACTTGAGAGCTGTGGTACGCTGTCAGAATTGCATTTCTCTTTTTAAGAATCTTTGCGATCATTGACAGGAGAGAAGAACATTTTTGAGGGTTCTCGGATAGAGCAATTATTTCAGCCTTCGTGGCTATGTTTAAATCTTTTGGTTTACTTTTTCATTTTAATATGCAATGGTCAAAAAAACAGTGTGGGCTACCGACAAGTGCATCCAGTAAAGGCACTCCGTGTGGAGTGCAGGATGCGCCCTATAGCCTGGAAGTCACAGGATCGGGTCCAGGCTATTCCACTGCCAGG
This sequence comes from Polyodon spathula, assembly GCF_017654505.1. Taxonomy (NCBI): domain Eukaryota; kingdom Metazoa; phylum Chordata; class Actinopteri; order Acipenseriformes; family Polyodontidae; genus Polyodon; species Polyodon spathula. Next base: position 70,958,584 of record NC_054535.1, read on the forward strand.
CTGTAGACGGGAGTTCCCAGGGGGCGGCGCACAATTGCCCGAGAGCCGCCCATGGTGGGGAGTACTTAGGTCGGTCAGGGTGTCCTCGGCTCACCGAGCACCAGCAACCCCTGTAGTCTGGCCAGGCATCAGCAGGCCTGCCTGCAAACGGCCCAGAGCTGCGTGATCCTACAAAGCTGTAACTCTGAGGTAGCTGCACTGTGGGCCTGCAGAGTGAAAAGATTGGACGGCTGACAACACAGGTTTCAGAGGATGCTTGTGTTCATCTTCATCTCTCCCGAGTTAGTGTGGTTGCAGCGGTGAGCCAGGCTTAAAATTGGGCATTTCAAATTGGGGAGCAAATGGGGAGACTCCAAATAAAAAAACAGAGATATTAAGGGGGGTTGACTATTATCAAGTCACATCTATTCTTACATGACATGATCTAGGGAAGAAAAAAACAGAAGTGCATTTTGCTGTTGTATTGACTTGAACAGAAGGTGATCCAGAAAAAGGTCTCTATTTAGTTCATCATACCAGATGGTGGGATCTCTCTACCTTTTATTTCTTAACTTCAGTAAGGCTGCAGCAGGATCAGTGCCCCTAACCTCATGAGCAGTGATGCGGACAGGTTGCTGCTCTACTCTTCTGCTTTTGTTTTTATGTGTTTTTTGTGGTGTTGTTGGATAGTTTAATTTCTATATACGGTGCCTATGGAAAGTCTACACTTCCTTGAACTTTTTTCACATTTTGTTGTGTCAGTGCTTCAGAGTTTCCTGCATTTAAGTGAAGATTTTTTCCCACTTATCTACACACCATACTCCACACTGTTAAGGGGAAAAAAGTTATATATTAAAAATACAAAACTGAAAGATCATAATTGGATAAGTCTCCACACACCCCCCCCCCCCCCCCCCCCCCCCCCCCCCCCCGAGTTAATATTTGGTGGAATCACCTTTGGCAGCAATTACAGCTGTTAGTCTGTTGGGATAGGTCTCTACCAAATTTGCACACCTAGATTTGGCAATATTTGACCATTCTTCTTTACAAAACTGTTCAAGCTGTCAAGTTTCTTGGGGAGTGTTGACGGACAGCAATCTTCAAGTCATGCCACAAATTTTCTATTGGATAGGTCGGGCCTCTGACTGGGCCACTCAAGAACATTTAACTTTTTGTTCCTTAGCCACTCCAGTGTAGCTTTGTGTAGTTTTCATGCTGAAAGGTGAACTTCCATCCCAGTTTCAGTTTTCTTGCAGAGGGCAACAGATTTTCCTCAAGGACTTCTCTCTACTTTGTTCCATTCATTTTCCCTTCTATCCTGACAAGTGCCCCAGTCCCTGCCGATTAGAAACATACCCATAACATGATGGTGCCAGCACTGTGCTTCACAGTAGGGATGGTGTTCTTTGTGTGATGTGTTGTGTTGGGTTTGTGCCAAACATAGCGCTTTGTATTTAGGCCAAAAAGTTCCATTTTAGTTTCGTCAGACCACAAAAATTTTTGCCACATGGCTACCGAATCTCTTAAATCTTTTTTACATACTTCAAATGGGATTCAAGGTTGGCTTTCTTGAGTAATAGCTTCCTTCTTCCACCCTACCATACAGGCCAGATTGGGATATGACAGGAGTGTTTGGGATATTGTCACATGCACACTTTGACCAGTCTTGGCCATAAAAGTCTGTAATTCTTGCAAAGTTGCCATTGGCCTCTTGGTAGCCGCTCTGATCAGTCTCCTTCTTGCTCGGACATCTAGTTTGATGTGGCCTGATTTAGGCAGGGTTTTGGGTGCCATACACCTTCCACTTCTTAATAATCATCTTGACCGTGCTCCAAGGGATATTCAAGGCCTTTGATACTTTTTTATACCCATCCTCTGATCTGTGCCTTTCAACAACTTTGTCCCAGAGTTTTTTTGAAAGAGCCTTGATGCTCATGGTTGAGTCTTTGCTTTGAAATGAACTACCCAGTAGAGTGAACCTACAGGAACTGCTGAATTTATCCAGAAATCAAGTTGTGGGGTAGGATGTGAAGATAAATGAAATATAAATATATATATATATATATATATATATATATATATATATATATATATATATATATATATATATATATATATATATATAAAAACAACTCTTAATAACCCCATTCACAAAATGTATTGGATGTATTAGTACAAGAATATGTTGGACACCAACATAACGGAGTGGTCTGAGAGCACAATTTGAAATGTACCCCAACATTGTAAATAAAGATCTTGCCAGTAAATATAATAGTTTTAGGAGGAAACATAAGGTGCTTACTAACAGTTGACCATGGAGACTAGACTGAAAAGTTTACTGTCACCTTCCACGGACCCAAGAAGGATAAACAGAAAAATAAAAAGAGGAACGGTATAGCCAGTTTCGTGACAGGTTGTATTATCCAGACAGCTTAAAAAATGTTAAATGGGAGAAACCATTATTCTAATAACCCTGGTCTTTGTTTGAAAAATCAACAAGATCCTAACTGTTCCTTGTCTAAATGAATGTGTAGTGATACCATGGCGTCCCATGTTGCTGGTCTTCAATTGATTGGGATAATGATGTGCTTCTCTCCAGAGCGGCTGCACCAGGTTTCAGTGAGATTTGCAGGGACATTTGTTCCAAGACATGATTCAGCATGCTGTAAATGCAGGTGCGTAGTGACTTGTTGTTTTCAAGCTGTTTGTGCCCTTTTGGATCCTGTTTTATGTTTACTAACATTATGGGCAGCAAAACACTTTCATCGTGAAAGTGAGAAAGCCCTAAAACTCCCGAGCAAAGACCAGTCAGCTGTGTTCTGTTATACTCAGTTTGCATCAAACCCGTTTTCATGCAGCATGACATGAGTAACACATTGGAGAGGAGTGGGGATATTGACATTGCAGCGATAGAGCTGTGGGAATGTGTTTAGTCTTCATGGTCAGTCTTGAGTTTCAACAGGTTGAGGAGCAATTCTGGGAAAGGCAGTTAATCAATTGAGAATGGAGCACCCATGTCCAGATGGACTAGTTAACGCTGAATAAGCAAATGTGTTTCGTTCTTCTATTTTCTGCTATTCTTTTTCTTTTAGAATTTCCTGGTCATTCAGCAGCTGAAACTTTTTGTTTTGTCTGTTTTTTTCACTTTTAAAGTTAATTTTACCTGTCTCTATAGAACAGGAGAAGAGAGAGAGCTCAGATATGAGGCATGTATTACTACAGTCTCTATTAATGCTTTCACCAGACAGCATACGAACAGTATATTTAATCCACCTCAGCTGTGAACACTTTTAGCAGAACATCTGAAAACGTTTAACTGGTAAAAGTAAAACAAAACAATTGCTTTATTTGTATTATTTTTTTTAAATTATAATCTACAATGTTATTTTTTTTTAAATATATATATTTGGTTAACATTTTTACATAAACACTGTTAAACCCACTAACAGAAACTATACTTCCTATACCAGTACACAGCATGGAAAACTCAAATGTGTTGCAACATTACTTGTTAAATAGTAGTTTATATTACAAAAAAAAAAAAAAAAAAAAAAGCTTTTGGTTTTTTTGACAGTTTTAGTTTAGACAACTTTGAGATAATACACCAGTTTGGAAGGTCATTGATGATTCTCAGTGCTTGATCACAGCCATACGTTTTTAACCACAAGTGAATGTGTACAGATATGGTTCAGTAGCTGCTGTGTGTTGGTTACAATTCCAGTGGTATGTTTCACACCACAGAGAAGCACTTAACATCAGAATTGCATTCCTAGAAATAGGATTCATCTGGGTTTTGAGGATTCATTTTGCAAAAGCTGAATACCTTCAACTGTGACACTAGTATTAGTTTTAGTGCATTTCTGAAAACAGCGATCCATCACACAGGCAGACAGCCCAGGTTCCTGTTTGTTTTCTTTTAGTGTGGACAAAAATAGGTGTGACTGCATACTTTAGTAGCCAGAAAATGGCCTTGACAAGTAATATATAGTTTGACCTATAGCCTTGTTAAAGTATAAATATATTCAGCAGCAGTTTCTCCCGTATTTAGGCAATGACGCCATTATTACAAGGTTTACTGCTATCGCACGCAAAGAAGCTGGTAATAATAGATTTGAGTTGTATAGGTTTCACTGATATAACTATTGTACTGAATGATTCAGGGATTATGTAGAGTCTTGGAAACCTGTATCTGTGTTGCTTGGACTGGGAACCTCTTTCAATAGGAGCTCTCACTTGTGTTGGGTGTATAGGTTTAGTCTAATGGAGCCAGTCTGGAAAACTATGTGAGCCTGAAGCTCTTCCAGACTTTTTAAACAATTCCAAAGGGATTCTGTTTTTAAAACAGTCTAACTCTTGGTAAAGGCATATAGATCGACAATCTAAAAAATCAAGGGGAAAAAAAAAAAATGAGTTGATGGAGTCAGAATGTGAACTCGCTTGTTAAAGTGATTGATCTGTACTACACAAACTCAAAGCCTGACAAAACTAAGCTGCTATAAAATATTTTCAGATGCTGGGAATTTTCTACACGACAGGCCTCTACGCTGGTGTTGAGTATTATATGGGCTGTGAGTGATTTTTACACCCATCTATGCTGTTTTATTTTTTATTTTTTTAAAGTAGTGTTTGGTGTACCTGCTAGCATAAATGACAGGGCAGAATTGTAATGTGGTCAAAACCCTGTGAGACAGACATTGTTGAAGGGCAGTCAGGTTGACAGATATATAAACCCCCTGAAAGGGTTCTCACGAAGAAGAAAACAAGCAGCCCAAAGCATCCATGGCATGCGGCTTCATTTGAGTTCAGGGCTCTTCAAAGGATCACTTTTGGATGGCTCGCTCTCAGGGCTAGACTGAGTGAGAAGGCCCTCTCTAGGGACTAAAGGCATGCCACAGCAGAACACACTCATTTTCCGCTATTTATCAGCTCCTGTATTCTTCTCTTCCCTTTACCATTCATACCTCTTTCAGCGCGGTTTTACTTTTTCTTTTGAGCAGGACCTGTGTGAGATCAAAGTTGCTATTGATCGGTGAATGAGTAAGGAAGGGGTGAAAGGGTTAAGGTCTTTTAGATACGTGTGGTGGGACTCATTCATGGAATCCCACTCAAACCACCAGGAATGTTTTGCTGGGAATTTTTGGGAACCGGATTTGTTCCCAATTAAGGGGCCCATGTTTGCCTTGAGGTTGTACTATTATCTGTATAAAATAATTGACAAAACACTACAGCTTTCTGACTGTTAAGTTTAATAGTATGTGAGGCTATTGCTGTTCATATTGGCATGATGTTCAAGAAAGCCGTTCAACTTTAATACAACTGATTGTTTTGGAAAAGCATGAACTGTATTCTTGAAAAAAAAATATGAATATTGAGTACATTTAAAGAAACATTAGTCTAGACTAAGGATTTAAAATGTAGTACTGAAGATGTATGAGCACATAACTGCAACTGTATGGTTTTAGAATGAGCTAAAACTTTAATACAAATCTTACTGTAAAATCACACATCGCTACCACGATTTAAAAAAATATCAATTATATTACTCTGATATTTTAATAACTTTGATCAAAATTACTAATACTTTTGTATTTCCTGTATCTGATGGTTTGTTTCTTAAAAGGTCCCCTTTTCACATGTAGTTAATTATAACATTGTTTTACTTTTAAGTATATTTTCTGTTTATTATTTATTATAGATTATTGTTGTCTGACGTGCAATTTTTTATTTATTTATTTATTTATTTTTTTGTCTTTTAAGAAATTTTGGTTTAACTTGAAAATCTGGGACCCAGTAAATGTTCATTTACAGGATGTTCCTATATCGTATTTTAAACAAAATGATTCTCTACTAAGAATTATAACCATTTTTACACACACACACACACACACACACACACACACACACACACACGTTTATTTATTTATATATATATATATATATATATATATATATATATATATATATATATATATATATATATATATATATATATAGTGGTGTCTATATGTATACACTTTACCAAATGTTTATTACCACTATACCTACAAGTATATAGGAATGTCATAAAAACAAAAACAAAACAAACAAACAAAAAAGTTTTGAAAGTTTTGACTCTCCTTTGTCGAAATTAAATATATTCACTGCCATTTAACAGTTATTTTTACATCTGACTTCTAACAGTTAATAATGAATCTATATTGCATGCTAGTATTAGGAAATGTGTTCTAAGGGTCAATAAATACAGCTTTAGCCGACTGCTGGATATTCATATAAGTTACTAATTTTTAATGCATCTAGTTTCATTCGGTTTTTTTTTTTTTTTGTTTGTTTGTTTGTTGTTGTTGGTTTTTTTAATCATAATGTAGCAGTATTTTGTGTACATTAAGTAGTATGATAAAGTAATAATAATAAAAAAAAACACCTAAGCTTGGGATATAAAATACACATATCAAAAGCATAAATCGTGGAATCACCCCTTCTTAATTATACTCTGTTAATACAATAATATGACGTGTCCCTCAAGACATAAATCAATACTTTCCTAATTGCCACACTGCAGAGTACATATCCTACAGTTTTGTTACGCGGTGTACTGTCTGAAGCAGCGTTAATCGAGGAGTACGTGAAAGGCACTCTTTCCTGTCCCGTTTGAAGATGATGCGAGTTGGCAGCACTGAAAAAACTCCAAGATTAATGGTGTAAAGGGGACTGTGACAGCTTTTCCGCTGGTTGCAGTCCTCCTGGGTGGGCCGATTGGTCTTGGATGTCACTTTTGCTACTTAATCTTGTGTATCTGAACAGGCTCACGTGTTTGGGGAGCCCGGACCGTCCAGCTCTAGACATCAATTGGAGAGACAGATAAAAGGAAACGGCACAGAAATACCCCCTTAAAAAGTTTAAAAAAAGAAAATCACGTTATAGCTACAAAATGATTACTGGCCTGAAGCGAACAATGCTGTTATCACGCAAGACATTCTTAATGATCTTTTACACCGACTGAGAGATCACAAGATTTATTTGAATAGTCTCATTATCATGAACAGTTTGCACAAAGTACGCGTCCGTATTTATACACGAATATTAAAGCTACATTTAAATTATTCTGGAGTCTCATTCATTATTTGGGAGGCTGTTTTCAATTGTACTACTCAACGCTTCTAAATAATCCTGATCATAGCTTGCCAATTAGGGCATTCATACACTATGCTATTATTAAATACATAATTCATTTTGAATTGCCGACGTGTTTTCTACTCTTTTTCTTCTGTTAAAATGCCTAAAACCTATATAATGTAACGAGTGTTCATTTCGAAGACTACCACGATCCGAGTGCAAAACACGTTTAATATAAGCTTACTGTTTATGAATGTCGTGATGTCGTGCCATTGCGTCAATGTGTTTTGTTTGTATATATATATATATATATATATACCGCTTATATATATATATATATTATATATATATATATCTATATATAGTATATATTATGCGATTATAATATAACTTTGCTAATCTGCGTGTAATAATACTGCTAATCTAAATGTGAAACGAGACTAAATATGAATGTCATTCTGTATTTGAGTAAAACTGTAAGCAAATAATATTTAGCTAACTGAACTATACAATATAGAATTCAATTCTGCCTCAAGTTTGTTGTTGATATTATACAACAGCACAATCCAACCACTTAAGTTGCAGTGTTTCAACACGACGGGCTGACCTGTTGGAAAAAGAGAGCCCAACTTTCGAGAAATATCTATTTATTTCTGAATACCCAGATGCACTTAATTAAAGGGAAAAGGGGATGAAAGGTTAATTTTCGGAGAAAAAACAGCGGTTTTTTTTTTTTGTTTTTTTTTCAGTACATATGGCCAACTAAGTACAAACACAAAGTACACAGAAAAAAAAAAACGACAAAGGTGGAATTAGACACGTTCTATCAGCAGTGATTACACTTCAGTATGTTAATAAGAAGTAGGCTAGTAGTTCTAATATTAATTCAGCATATATGTTTTTTTTTGTGATAAATAGTTTTATTAAACAAGTAAACATTCAAAACATGTACAGTACGTTTGTACAGTTAATTTAGTTAGTAAATTGTTGTTGGTTTAATCACTTAGCTTTAGCTGAATAACGTTTGTAGAGAATACAAAAGTAAAACCATAACTGTAAAAAGCAAAGTAAGTGCTTTCAACTTAATGTATCTGAGCGTGAAATTGTTTTGAAAGTAGCATGCGTAGCGTGTTGTTTTGAACGTATTAGTGTTATGAACGTGAGCTGAGTGTTTTGAAAGTACAATAAAAAAAACACTCAGAGCGTTTTGAAGGTAAGTTGAAAACACTCCCCAGACCCCAGAGTGGTTTTTGGGTTTTTGATTTGCGCGAGTGTCTCGAGCTTACTACAATATTAACAAAGCGACCGAATGCGTCATTGCATACTTGTGAATTAAACGTTACTCCTGCAAGACGCATCCAAATCACGGGATAACTATTGGCACACAATTAAATCGGTGATGTTGTTTCCGTACACACTGGTCTTCACCACGCATCCGTGTCATCAAGTTTGTTTAATTACATGCAGTCAACGACCTCGTCACTTTTCTGGTTTCTTGTCAGTTGCCCTTTTATCCCTCGCACGCTAATTAAAGGACATAATGACTGATCACAGCGTCACAAACATTTGAGTCATTTTATGGAATCGCGGGATTCCCAGACAGATATAGTGTTTTTAAATGAGCAGCTGTTCTCTTTCGGCCCATTATGTCTGTCTCTGGCAGCAACCCTGCTGTTGGGCTTAATCCTGACATGGAGCTGAACTCCCAGTGACAGGATATGCCTTGACTTTCCTTATAAAAACCCACTAACAGGCCTACTTTAGAGAGTGGAGATGTACATTTTTTGGGTCTTCTCTGTAAAAGCAAGCAAGTACAATAAAAACCAACAACAACATGGTAGCCCTAAACAATCATAGATAATGACAGTTTCTAATTCTGTCTGGACTGCTCACATGACCCACCCACGCGTATTCACATACACACAGGAGAGAAGGTTCCTGTCGCGTGGGAAAGTGTGGTAGCAAGCAGGTCGCAGCGCATTTTTACACGGTTATCATCAATCTTTGTTCAAAGTCAAAAAGGTATGTGAACAATAGTAGACTTAATAGGTAACAATACATTGTAAAAAAATGTTTTGAGTTCACAAGCCTCTTACCACGAAAGTTAATTAAACATTAATTTGTATTTTAGTCACACATTTTGTAATTTAAAATTAGGTAATTATGTTTGCAAATCGTTGTTGCAACTAATGTAAATGTAATCCATTAATACAATTCAGTGTAGCTGAATTCATAAGCTATTGTTTTGTTAATATGTTGAACGTCTGTGCTACTCAGGTTTGCAGTCTTAGGTTTCTTAGTTTCAAAAACCACAGGTTGTATGTCTTGTATATATATATATATATATATATATATATATATATATATATATATATATATATATATACACACACACACACACACACACACACACACACACACACACACACTGAGTGTACAAAATAATAGGAACACATTCCTAATATTGAGTTGCACCCCCTTTTGCCCTCAGAACAGCTTCAATTTGTCGGGGCATGGACTCTACAAGGTGTCGAAAGCGTTCCACAGGGATGTTGGCCCATGTTGACTTCAGTGCTTCCCACAGTTGTGTCAAGTTGGCTGGTAGTGGATCTCTACTCCAAATAGCTCGTTCCATCTCATCCCACAGATGCTCAATTGGATTGAGATCTGGTGACTGGGCAGGCCACTGCAGTAAGCTGAATTCACTGTCGTGTTTGTGGAACCATTCCTGGACAATCCTGGCCTTGTGGCATGGGGCATTATTCTGAGAAAAAATCCATTAGCAGATGGATACACTGCTGCCATGAAGGGATGCACCTGATTGGCAGTGATGTTCAGATATCCTGTGGCATTCAAGCGTTGCTCCACTTTTATCAAGGGGCCCAATGTGTGCCCATGAAAACACACCCCACACCATCACACCACCACCACCAGCCTGCAATGTTGACAAGCGGCATGATTGATGCATGTACTCATGTGGTTTTCTCCATACCCTAGTCCTCCCATCAGCGTGAAACAGCAGGAATCGGGATTCATCAGACCAGGCAATGGGACTATTTTCTCTAAGGTCAGGCAGAGGTGGAAGGATATTTAATAAAAATTACTTTTTTGTTAATTAAAACATGTTTTTACAGGGTTTTTTTGTTACGTTCTTTTGTAATGTTGGTTGATCCATTTTATAAGCGCAATAAGGCACTTCAGGGTGTGGGATATACTCTAGTATAATGCTACACATTGTCAGAGTCAGTGGAACTGAATTAGTCAAGGACAGGTGTAATCCTGTACTGCTGATGTGTGGCTGTTAGAAGATGCATCTGCTTAACACCACGGTTAATAGAGCACTCAAAACAATTACTACAAACTAATTGTGGGGATTCATTTTAAGAACCTCTCCCATTCATCAGTTTGCTCCAGCAACATTTAAATGGCATCAGCGCATGTTTCCAGTCCAGGCACAGACATTTCAGTTAGTGCAGAGAATATGAACTCAATCAGCTTTAAATCTATTGAAAAAGGTTCTGTTTCAAGCTGCAAATTCAAGTCCTTTAAATGAAATAGGATTCTGAGCTGTGAAAAAGAGCATTTCAGGACAACGCCACTAAGCCTTTGATCCAGCGCTCATTGTGTTTTTATTTATTTATTTATTTGTAAAAGAGAAAAATATTTGTTAATGTCCCAAAACGAATTTGGAACCGCTTTCATGTTCATTGAAGTCTTTAAATAACAGTGAGCTGTTTCTTTTTTCTCATTGTTGTTATTGACATTGGTATTATTCTATTTCAATAACATGAAACTACTACATGGTTTGTTTCATATGTTTGGATTGGAAACCTTTATTTCAGTGGCTAGGATTCAGTCAGAATTCGAGCACAGCAGTTGTGTATTATGTCAACAGAGACATGCTGTTCATTGCAATACCTGTCCTTCACTGTACCTTGAGCACTGGATCTATAACACTGCTGTACATGCTTGGTGTAATTTAGACCTAAAGCACTCATCAAAGTGACAAAGTTAATTTGCATGCCCCGAAGAGTAAAATACATTATAGAAATAATACATTAGAGAGCCGGAGCAATGTGCAAGTTACTAAAATAATACAGTAACTAAAGATAGTGCAGCAACCCCAATACAACATCATGTCCAGAGCTGAATATATTCCTGAGAGACACCAGAGTAAGACGCTGCTGGGTGGTGTCGAGGACTGAGCCCCGGTCCGGGTTCAGACCCACACACTGTCCTGTGTGCTAATAAACTCCAGAGTAAGACACCGCTGGGAGGTGTCGAGGACTGAGACAAAGACAAAACCCTCCTATTGCAGATCCCACTGCTGCCCTGGGGATAGCACAAAGACAAAACCCTCTCTTTGCAGATCCCACTGCTGCCCTGAGGAGAGCACAAAGACAAAACCCTCTCTTTGCAGATTCCACTGCTGCCCTGAGGAGAGCACAAAGACACCAGAGCGAGGCAGGAGCTGCATTCCCTGGAGGTAAACAAAGTACAGATTGAGTCATTTGGGATGACATTAGAAGGGTCAACAGGGGTTACAAATGGCTTCCAAGCTGTTGTCACTCATGTTGTTTGTCTGAGCAGCTATTGTGCCATGCTGTTTACCATGACTTTTGAACCCTTCTATAATTTATTTGTTAGGGTTATTTTCGCTATATTGTGTAAAATGAGCATTCCTTTAATACTTGTAATGTTTAACTATTAAAGAAATGCAAACAATTTACTAATGCCCAATACTAATTTTGTATTACACAGTCTTTTAGGGGCAATACTTCCATGTTAATTTGTACCTAAAACCAGTGTAATTTGCTGTACACAGAAAGGACTGAAATTTAAATGAGCTCTAGTAAAGGATTTAAAACAGGGCTTATAATAAGTGGCATGTAGGGACAATAAAAGAAAACTCTCATTGGTTATTTTCCATTATGAAGAATACGATTTCATACCAGATAAATGATCTAAATAAACTACAGCATTGTCTTGCCTCATCATCATCTTCATAACAACAGTGACGTGGGTGTCTTCATGACGGTGTATCGCCTCGCTTTGAAGACACTGTCAGACACTGTCACACTGTACACAGCATAGTCACAATTCTGTATTTGGTTTGCAGATTGCTTTTGGTGATTAGAGTAGCACAAGCAACTGGGTTTCTAGTCAACTAACTTGATTTCAAAAAAAGAAAGAAAAAGTGCATTGTAAGTTCTGTACAGTGTGTAGGTTTCCCCCTTCCAAGCTTTTTCCCATTCCAATGCACTTTTCATTGTTGTTGTTCGTGTGAGGTTTCTTTGACACGGCTGCCAGATTGACACACAAGGGAAGTGTCTTGGACTCTGTTGATAATGTCCTAACCCGGTCAGGGAGTGGGCAGCAAGCTATTGGCTTACTCAGCAGATCACAGCCTCTTTAACCAGATGAAGTCAGGACACGGCTGTGTTTTCTTTCAATTACAGTAACACTAAAGCCCTTCAGTAGGATACAGGAGTCCTGCATTGCGGCTCCTCCTGAAGAATTCCACACGCTGGCCCCTGGCTAGGAGTGTCTGATGAATGAGATCGCCTTCCTGGATAATGGAAGCGGGATGATTTGAAGCAGCTGGATTGAGGAAAAGCATCTGTTCCACTTTGAGTTAGTAAACAAACCGTGTGGAGAGCTCGCTGTGATGGAGGCGAATGATGCTTTTCAGGAACATTTACCCAACAAGTGGCTTGTAGCTTTAAATATTTACATCAACCAGTTGCAACCAGTTACAGTACAGCTTAAAAATAGAACATCAATGTTCAAAAGAAAAGCATCAACATCCCATGTCCAGATGGTGATTTTGAGGATAAAACCACCAAAGAAAATAAATAAATAATAACAAAAGTTGTATTAATTTATCATCTGTCTGTGAGGTCTAAAATGACCATAATAGCAAAGAATTACATGGAACAATCCATTACATACTTAATACACAATATATATATATACTACAATAGCAAAGAATCACATGGATCAATGCATTACATACTTAATACACAATATATTTACTACAATAGCAAAGAATCACATGGATCAATGCATTATATGCGGCATGCACAATAGATTTTCTAAACGCTACATAAAATTGGAAACTGATCACAGAAGTCCATTGTCACATGTTACCAATCTGCAACTAAAATGGGAAACTCCATCTGCCTTTATAACAGAATGTAACATTGAGTCAAATCCACAAGAAAGAATCACTGTTTATTGTTATCGGAGGTCATATTATTGAGATTGTTCCAGATTTAAAGATAATGTTATCCTAGTATGGGAATTAATGCAGTGCTTTGAGTTGGGATCTGATGATTGGACTGGCCAAGGGCAGAGTATGAATCCACCCAATGGTTTTTAAAATAGTCCCCCACATCTTTGGATGTATGGATAGGGACTCAATCATTGTGATACTGGCCATCCATGCCACATCATTGTATGACAGAGAGACTCAGTGATCCCCTTTGTTCTCATTCTGTTTGATGTATATACAGTACAGCAGTGATGTACAGTGCTCTTTATATATGAGCATAAGCAAAATGGAGCTCCAGTCATACTGTCTTTATAATGGAGGGTGTGTGGTCCAGTGGTTAAAGAAACAGGCAGGTCCCTGGTTCAAATTACAGCTCAGCCATTGACTTACAGGTTGTGTGAACCTGAGCAAGTCACTTCACCTCTTTGTGCTCCATCCTTCGGGACATGTTGTAAATGACTCTGCAGCTGATGCATAATTCACACACCCTATTCTTGTATCTTGTAACGTGCTTTGTGATGATGGTCCACTATAAAGGCGCAATATAAATATTATTATTATATATATCTGATTATAGCATCCATATGCTCTTACGCTATTCCCCCAATAATAATAATACAGCTATTATTCTTGGATTCATATTCATGCCTCCTCAGACGAGACTGCAAACCCGCTGCAGTCTTTGAAAGAAAAGTGCTAGAAAAGTGTTTGCAAATTATTAATCAACAAACTTTTGATGTTTGATTGATTGCTGTTGAGTCTTCAATTTGACATTCCTGTGATCTAGTCCTTGATTAAATCAAAGTGGATGGTGCTGTCATTGTTATACTCAATGGACCTCATATTGCAAATACATTAGAACATTATACTGTACCATAGTTTGACCCCCACTGTGCAATCTCCCCACATTCATTTCTCTATTGACTTCAGCAGTTGTTCTTGTAGCCATGTTCACCAAATCCGCAGTGATGGATTAACAAGTTTTCATTAATTCAAACCCGAGAATGAAATTTATTTATTACATGTGGTATCCCTTACAAAGGTTTACCATAGTAAAAGCACAGCAAAGTGCAATAAAGGACAGTGAAAACATGGCAAGGCATAGGTAAACATTGTAAAGTTCAGCCAGGTATGGTAAAGCATGTTAATAAACATGACAAGCTAGGGCACAATTTGGTACATGCATAGTAAAACCATAGGAAAAACTGCAATAAATAGTGTGCAAAAATAGTGTGGTAAACATTTTTTAAAGGGATAGATTCTACACAGTGACTGGCTGCAGCACTAAGGGAGGAATGTTAAAGCATTCCTTTAGACAATATTTAGAGACTGACAGCATGTGACGAAGGCACAGGGTTTGCATACATGCCAGTGGTGGTCCTGCACTCTACTGAGCACATGAATCTTGGTGAATGTGCCCAGGGAAACAGAAAAGCTGCTGGTTGTTAGCTGACTATTGCTACTTTAAAGTCTTAATCTCCTGCATCATTTATAGTAGTGTGTATTTAAGCCCTTAATGTCTGCTTCCCTGCACCACCACTGCTCTGATGGCATTGTGTCTGTTTCCAGTGTGGCCCCTTCATTCCCCACTGCTCTGCTGGCATTGTGTCTGCTTCCCGTGTGGCCCCTGCATCCTCACTGCTGTACTGGCATTATGTTCAAGCTTTTATTTCCACATGCATTGATTATTGTAATGGTCTTTTGGCTGGGGTGTCTGGTAAGGTCTGTAAGAGACTCCAGCTAGTACAGAATTCAGCAGCTCAGGTTTTAACTAGAGCTGCTGGATCTGAGCAACCCCAGTCCTGACCTCCGTTCATTGACCGCCAGTGAGATTCAGGGTTGATTTTAAGATTTTTAGCTACAGGGCACTTAATAATTTGTAGCTTAAATATCTAAAAGACCGCTTAGGTGTTTATGTCCCCTCTCATGCCCTGAGACAAGATGATCTAAATTTTCTAGTGGTTCCTAAAGTCTGCAGTTGATGGGTGACTGGGCTTTCTCTTGTTATGCCCCTTGCCTGTGGAACTCACTGCCACTGATTGTAAGGCAGGCTCAATCTCTTGATGTTTTTAAATCTCGCCTGAAGACCTACTTTTATATTAAAGCTTTTTTAAATTATTTCTGTTTTTTCATTTTTTTAATTTTTTATTCTTTATAATTGTATGGGTGTTGATTTTATTTTATTTTTGCTTGGTTTGTTATATTGTTACTGTTGTAAAGCGCCTTGAGATCTTTTGCAAGACGCTTTATAAATTCAATAAATGATTATTATTTATTATTATTATTATTATTATTATTATTATTATTATTATTATTATTATTATGATGATGATTATGTCTGCTTCCCATGTGGTCCCTCCAGCTCTACTCGCCTCCTTGCATTTCTGCACTGTGCTTGTTCTCAGAACACTGCTGCTCTCTCTGGGGCTTGCTGATTGATTGCACTGTTTTTCATGTTGCTGTAACTTGGTCTGGGCTTCCTGATTGATACCATTGTTTTTTGATGCTGCTGAAGCTTAGTCTGGACAGCCTACTCTCAAGGGTTTATAATGTTAAAGAGATAATGGCTTGGGGAGCAAGAAGTTCTTATTAATTGTTTTCATTGCATTTGTATGTGAAAGTAAAGGAAGCTCTTATTATTAATAACATCAAAATTATAATTAGCAAATTTATTAAACCAATTATATATATATATATATATATATATATATATATATATATATATATATATATATATATATATATACACACACACACACACACACACACACACACACACACACATACAGTGCCTATAGAAAGTCTACACCCCCTTTCAAAATGTTCACCTTTGTTGCCTTATAGCCTGGAATTAAAATATATATATATTTTTTTTTCATTTATCTGCACATCCTACTCCACAACTTTCAAGTGAAAAAGATATTCTAGAAATGTGTAGAAAACAAATAAAAAAATAAAAACTGAAATAGCTTGGTTGGATAAGTATCCATCTCATTGTAATAGCAATCCTAAAATAGCTCAGGTGTAAACAATCGCCTTCAAAATCACACACCAAGTTAAGTGGCCTACACCTGTGTTAAATTGTAGTGATTCACATGATTTCAGGACAAATTCAGCAGTTCCTGTAGGTTCCCTCTGCTGGGTAGTACATTTCAAAGCAAAGACTCAACCATGAGCACCAAAGCACTTTCAAAAGCACTCCGGGACAAAGTTGTTGAAAGGCACAGATCGGGGATGGGTATAAAAAAATATCAAAGGCCTTGAATATCCCTTGGAGCACAGTAAAGACGATTATTAAGAAGTGTAAGGTGTATGGCACCACCAAGACCCTGCCTAGATCAGGCCGTCTCCAAACTGGATGACTGAGCAAGAAGGAGACTGATCAGAGAGGCTACCAAGAGGCCAATGGAAACTTTGCAAGAGCTACAGGCTTTTATGGCCAAGACTGGTCAAGCACTCCACAAATCTGGCCTGTATGGTAAGGTGGCAAGAAGGAAGCCATTACTCAAGAAAGTCCACCTTGAATCCTGTTTGAAATGTGCAAAAAAAACACTCAGGAGATTCTGTAGCCATGTGGCAAAAAAGTTTTTTGGTCTGAAGAAACTAAAATTGAACTTTTTGGCCTGAATGCAAGGCGTTATGTTTGGCGCAAACCCAACATAGCGCATCACCCAAAGAACACAATCCCTACTGTGATGCATGGTGGCAGCATCATGTTATGGGGATGTTTCTCATCGGCAGGAACAGGGGGAAAATGAATGTAAAGTAGAGAGAAGTCCTTGAGGAAAACCTGCTGCCCTCTGCAAGAAAGCTCAAACTGGGATGGAAGTTCACCTTTCAGTATGACAACGACTCAAAACACACAGCCAAAGCTGGCTAAGGAACATGAAAAAGGTGTGCAAAGTTGGTAGAGACGTATCCCAACAGACTCACAGCTATAATTGCTGCCAAAGGTGCTTCCACCAAGTATTAACTTGAGGATGGAGACTTATCCAATTATGATCTTTCAGTTTTGTATTTTCTCAATAAAAACATTTTCCCCCTTAACAGTGTGGAGTGTGGTGTGTAGATAAGTGGGGAAAAAAATCCTCATTTAAATGCATGAAACTCTGAGGCACTGACACAACAAAATGTGAAAAAAAGTTCAAGCGGGTGTAGACTTTCTATAGGCACTATATATATATATATATATATATATATATATATATATATATATATATATATATATACAGTGCCATGAAAAAGTATTTGCCCCCTGTCTGATTTTCTGCATTTTTGCATATTTTTTGACAGAGATTGTTATCAGATCTGCAACCAAAATCTAATATTAGATCCTGAGTGAACAAATAACCCAAAATTTTGATTCTTATTTCATTTATTTATAAAAGAAAGTTATGCAACACCCAATGCCCCCGTGTGAAAAAGTAATCACCCCCAGACTCAATAACTGGTTACGCCACCTTTAGCAGCAATGACTGCAACCAAACGCTTCCTATAGTTATTGATCAGTCTCTCACAGCGCCGTGGAGGAATTTTGGTCCACTCTTTCATGCAGAACTGCTTCAACTCAGTGACATTTGTGGGTTTTCAAGTATAAATTGCTCGTTTCAGGTCCTGCCACAATATCTCAATGGGGTTTAGGTCTGGACTTTCACTAGGCCATTCCACAACTTTAAATTTCTTGTTCTTCAACCATTCTGATGCAGACTTGTTTCGGATCATTGTCTTGCTGCATAACCCAGCTGCGCTTCAGCTTCAGCTCACGGATGGATGGCCTGACATTCTCCTGTAGAATTCTCTGATAGAGAGCAGAATTCATGGTTCCTTCAATGATGACAAGTAGTCCAGGTCCTGATGCAGCAAAGCATCAGCAAGTTCCACTTTTGACTCATCTGTCCATAGAACATTGTTCCAGAACTCTTGAGGATCATCCAGGTGCTTTTTGGCAAACTTCAGACGAGCATTCATGTTCTTCTTAGTGAGCAGTGGTTTCCGCCTTGCTACTCTGCCATGAATCCCATTTTTGCCCAGTGGCTTTCTGATGCATGAACACTGACCTTAGCCGAGGCAAGATGAGCCTGCAGATCCCTGGATGTTGTTCTAGGGTTCTTTGTGACTTCCTAGTCGATTTTACACCTTGTTTTTGGAGAGATTTTGGCAGGACGGCCACTCCTGGAAAGATTCAGTACTGTCCCAAACTTTCTCCATTTGGACAATATGGCTCTGACTGTGGTTTGTTGGAGACCCAGAGCCTTAGAAATGGCTTTGTAACCCTTTCCAGACTGATAGGCATCAAAACTTTTTTCCAGAGGTCTTCAGAATTTTCTTTTGATCGTGGCATGATGTGCCTGTAGAACCTGTGTGCTGACAACTTCACTCTAATGGTAAGGGCCAAAGTTAGTCAGATTTATATTGGGTAGGGCTGACTCAAATTAGGCCTGATTGTTAACCAATGTATTCAAACAGCTGACACTAATTATCCCTTGAGTTAACTAGGGGAGGCAATAACTTTTTCACACCTGAAGATTGCATGTTTGATTACCCTGACCACCAAACAAATGAAAGAAGCAGCAAACTTTGGTGTCATTTTTTCTCTCAAACGCCGTCTATATACTACTACAACCCACAAACAGATCTGACCAAATTCAATAAGAAAAATGTACAAAAATGCAGAAAATCAGACAGGGGGCAAATACTTTTTCACGGCACTATGTGTGTGTGTGTGTGTGTGTGTGTCTATATATAGACACCTCCAAAATTATTGGCACCCTTCATAAAGATGAGCAAAAAAAGCTGTATAAAATAAACAACACAAGTAATGAGCTATATTGTAATTTTCCAACATCTGGAATATATTGTACTTTATTAGTGATTCAAGGGAAACAACCAAAATTACACATTTTTCAAATTATAAATTTATTTTCAAAAAAATGTAAGTGTCAAAATTTTTGGCACCCTTGTTTTCAATACTTGTTGCCAGTGGTGCTCTGCGTACTCTGGGCTTGATTGCTGGCCTCTGTGGTGATATCTCCAAAATGGCGACAGCTGCAGTTCCGTGGCAACAAAACTAAATATTTTTAAACTTAATCTACCGTGTCAGCTCTCAATGTTCATTCCTATTTGCAAATTCAATAAGAAGAAGACAGTCTAAACTTTCAGTCTGTTCTCGCCCTTCTTTGTAGGTCATTTAGAAATGTGAAAAAAAATGACTTTGTCACTCTGATTTTTTTAAATCTAAACCAATCAGGGCCGTCATAACATTTACATGATTTTTTGTTTCAGGTGGCAGCATCATCGTCATTAAATATTTAGCCAATCAGATCAGGTAGTTTTTAGATATGAGGGCGTTAATATTAAACACACTTGGAAAAGTGGCATCACCATCTCACTGACTGCTACCTGTGTCACGTTGTACACACAGCGAACTCGAAGTACACCAATGAGCGCTTCGGCAGCAGCAGCAGCACGTGACCATGAAGACAAGAACCACAGCCGGGAATGGGAAACCACTAGCTGTACAAAATTAGGAACAGATTTAGTAATTGATTCCACTAGAAATAGAAATGATAAATTAGATCTAAATATTTAAAATTTAAAGAGCTTAAATACAGCAACAAAAAAGGAAAGTAGAAAAGTACTTTAAAAGAAAATGTGAAACTACAGGACAGATGAATAGTGATTTGTCGGTCGGACTTAGTGCATTGAGCGCAGCTGCGTCGTGTATTTAACACCTACAATGCATTTTAAAAAAACGATACGGTATATTTTTTTATTTTACTAATAATATAATATATTCTCTTTTGTAAAAGCCATTAATAGTTTGGTTTCGATGTATTTGTTTAAGAGATCACGCGACTTTAAAAATGACCCAGCTACATTTTTGTTGGTCGGACTTAGTGCACTGAGTGCAGCTGCGTCAGTGCCGCCCCTCTGCATCCTCTGACCATATTAGGAAGCACTGTTTTTAAGATGACAGTTTAAACGTATAAAATATCAACACTCCAGTTAACGCAGTTCTTTAACTAGGATTATATTTGTTTTCTTTTAAATGTTATTATTTCTGTACAAATGCGTTACGAATTTTAATAAAGAAAGCTTGAAGAAGACATGACTTGTAAAAGAAAATCCAAGATGGCCGCTGTCAGAAAGAGAAGCTAAATTTGATAGGCAAAAAATACTTTTTATATGTTTAAAAATATTTTTCATTTGTTTTAATTTCATATATGTTTAAGTTAGAATAAAACTAATTACAAAAGTTTTTTTTTTTTTTATTGTTGAAATCTAAAATTTCGTTTGACCACCTTACAATTAGTCAGATACAAAAACAAACCAATCACAAAACACTCAGTCCTTGTTTCCTCCCATCAACCACAAAAAAGAAAACGATTACGGCATCACGTCCCCCTAAAGTACTCATAGCCCCGTCCCCTCCTATAGCTAGTTCAATCACGTCTCCTCCAACTCATGAAAGAAACTTTGCTTACCATACTAGGGTGATGATTCCTGGTACCGTGAAGCTGTCCCTTTCCTGAATGGCCAGCTTCAGACTGCCCCCGAAATGAACTGCCCAACCATTCAGTATGGGACCCGCAATTCCTGCTGTGCAGTGCTCTCACAAGTCGAGAGGGAGATTGTTGATTTGGATTCATTCACTCTTTGTCACAGATGACCATTGTAAAATGTTGATTTTGGGGTCAATTAACCATTTCTTTGTGGATTTTGATGTGTGCTTGGCGTCATTGTCTTTCTGGAAGATTTACTTGTAGCCAAGTTTCAGCCTCCTGGCAGAGTCAACCAGGTTTTTGGCTAAAACGTCCTGGTACTTGGTAGAGTTCATGATGTCGTTGACCTTAACAAGGGCCCCAGGACCAGTGGAAGCAAAACAGCCACATAACATCAAAGATCCACCACCATATTTTACAGTAGGTATGAGGTTCTTTTCTGCATACGCATCCTTCTTTCGATGTCAAACCCATAGCTGGTGTGCATGGCCAAAGAGCTCTATTTTCATCTCATCTGACCGTAGCATCCAGTTCCAATCCAAGCACCAATGCCGTTTAGCAAACTCCAGGCGCTTACATTTATTGGTTGCTCTCAATAAAGGCTTTTTTTTCTTCCAAATAGGTTATTGGCATGGAGGTGGCATCTAATTGTAGATTTGGAGATTTGGTGACCCCAAGATGCAACAAAGTTCTATAATTCTCCAACTGTGGCCCTTGGATTCTTCTTTGCCTCCCGAACCATCTTCTTCACTGTGCGTGGGGGCAAGATGCACTTGTGTCCTCTACCAGGCAGATTTACCACTGTTCCACTGGTTTTGAGCTTCTTAATTATTGCCCTAATAGTGGTAAGTGATATATTTAGGTTTTTAGCTATTTTTTGTACCCATGCCAATTTTATGAAGGTCAACAACCATTTGCCTTTTCCCATGGTAATGGATGATAAATGGATTTTACATGTGTGTTACCTCATGTTTATACCCCAGTGAAACAGAAAGCCATGGAAGGCCACAATACAGTTCCTAAAGACTGAGATGTACTTAAACAAGTAGAATGTTAATGCAGATTTAATTTTGTTTGATTTTATTTATAAGAGTCTTTAGGGTTGCCAATAATTTTCACACCTATCTTTTTGAGAGAAAAAAAAAATTACTTCTTAAAAATAAACGTTTTCTCTGAGCAATTGTATTAGTATAAAATAATATAGTTTTCCCATAGCTTTTGAGCATAAAATATAGCTCATTACCTGTGTTGTTTATTTTATACAGCCTTTTTTTGCTCATCTTTATCAAGGATGCCAATAATTTTGGAGGTGTATATATATATATATATATATATATATATATATATATATATATATATATAATGTGTGTGTGTGTATTGGGTTGGACTGGATTATACTGCTGGTGCTCCACCATTAGCATCGAAAAGGGTAAATAAATAAATAATTACATAAATACATAGTAATATTGTGATCGTTAGTGACCCTGCTTTTCTTGGGCCAAGAATGGGGTCCCCAGGATCAATTCCTTTACAGAATAATAATATGCTATTGCTACATTACTATTGCTAACTCCATAAACAGTGTTGTGAAATGCTTTTCTAATGAGTACGACTGGGTCACTACTAATCACACTGGTTAACGTGCTTGCTTGAAGAGATTGTTGACTTGGTTTTGCCAACAGTGAAATGTTTGTAATGGTATTTGCAACAGAGACAAGTAATTTCATAAATATGAGACAGCGGGACAAAGGGTTCTTTCGAGGTTTAAACTGCATTATTACTTACTCTTCTTTTCTTGGGTGTCTCCTTTAATTTTGTAATTCAAGAAATGATTTGGAAGGATAACAAGACAAAAATGGGAATTTGACTGCCTTTGGAATGTAATAAAATATTGTCATTATTTGAATTGTTTTATGCCAAGTGCACTCATGCATGTTGTGACCATAACATGATTTGATTTGTATTTGATGTGTGTAAAATACTACATGTGTTATTGCAATAATGACACGGACATAGGGGCCGATATAAGGATATATGCAAAGTGATTTGCAGCTGTAAAACACCCATATTGCTGCCAAAAACTATGTTTAGCTGGTGTAAATTGGGGCTTTAATGGTCACTAAAAATGCAGTGCATGTAAAGAATGTTTTTTACCTGGCTTTCTGCATCTGCTGTCAAATTCACACATAGCCATCATTAATCAATTTAAATTATATTGAAATGTATTCAAATGAAGAAAAGAGCGTGAAATTGTGTGGGATCTAAGATTTTTGCCTTCACTTGGGCAATTGCTGACCCTCCCATAATTTTACACCTCCTCTGACAAGGTGCAAATCATTGTAGAAGCAAGTAATTAAGAGCTGTATAAAACCACACACACACACTGTCATTGGGCTCAGAACGGCTGCTGTGGCACACTTCCTGATGTGACAACGCTTGGCTCTTGTTGAGGACAGGCAGGAAAACCTTCAGAAGAGAAAGACAAGATGGAAGAGGCCCTGCATATTCAATCCCAGGGTCACTTTGTTTGGGATGGCTGACTTTGTGTGTCAGCTGTGATGTGGATGTGGCCCTCCATCCTGTTCCTGCTGCACGCCAGTCCTGTGTTGTGAGTTTCGCTTTTGATTGCTGATGCAGGTCCTGCCCTTTTTCACCTGGTTGACTGTCCTCCTGGTAACACCGACAGCATTGACTTTCTCCACTATAGAGGACAATTTGGCCTCTTTGGTAGTATAACTGATGCTGGTTAAGGCTTTTCCAAATAACTGAATTTCATGCTGAGTGACCTCAGCTGTAAGGATTCTCAGCTCCTCCTCAGAAAACTTTTCTTTTCTTTTCTGTGTGCCAAGTGGACTTTGCTGCCCTTTGTCGACATTTTTTGTTTGTTTGATTTTTATGCTCCACAAATCTCATACAGCGCCTACTGCTGTCTGTACTCCTAACTCACCTCACCTCTGGACTGTAAGTGCGGCCGCTAAATAGCCCGATGCACAGGCAGCGTTCATTGCGACCCTCAGTATCATGACTGCAGCTCATTATTACTCCTGATCTATTTGCATTGCTCTTGAGCTTATATAGGCTGCAGTGCAAAATAATTGTCTGGCCACGAGGCAATTTGGATTTTGCAGTGGCAATTGTTTGTGCTGCGCCTGTCCTTATATCAGCTCCTTAGTGCATGGAGTTGTTGGGTGTGACAACCAGGGTTCCTAGGAATCCGTTTTATGTTGTCAGAGAATTTGTAGTTTTACACTTAAGGCTTTTTTTGTTTGTTTTGATAACCATATCAATACACGTATCACATATAATCATCCACACAGGCAACTTTGCTTTAAAATTACATAAACATACTTGTTTAATAAAACTGCTTCTGGTGTACAGGTCAAGGTTGGGCAAGGCTCACCGACAGTGTCACATTCATGTTGAAATAGAGCTTCTGTATCCAGTGCGTTGTTACGACTGAACAAGCGGTTTAAAGGTGCCGAAAATGATAAAAATCACCCCTAAAGATCAGGTTAATGAGTTTGGCAATAGCCATCCAGTTGACAAAGACTAACTCGGAGATAAACTAACATGAACACTATTTTTGGTTTGTATTATTACTACACAGATGTATTGTAATGTTTAAAGTAAAATGATAAGTTTGTTTATATTATCTGGTTAGCATGTAACTTCCTTATAATTTAAAAGTGTACCAATAAAAACTTCTCATGTTAACTGTTATTCAATTCTACTATTTGTGTCAATTTTATTTTAATTGTAAAACAATGCAGATTTTCCTTTTTTTATTGCAGAAAACTAGGATTCCTAGTGCTACAGTAACTCACTAAGAGGCTGTTTTTATATACTAGGGGGCACTTGCCTCAATTGTAGAGGTGTCCACTGGGTGACACTTAATGGACAGCAATACATGTTGACGTTGTAACTTCCCTAAGATCAAATAAAACTGAACCAAATTAAACAACACTCATCTGAAGCTTAATAGCCTTGTCCATTCATAAACATGAACCTGCAATACTGGTCCAACTTAGTTCAATGTGTTTAACTAGTCCATTTATTTTATATCACACTTCAGTGCCAGATTGACATAGCTCAGTCCAGCCTTTGGAATCTGGTTTGACTTCATGCATGTTCTCTTGTGAAGTCAGTGTGAATCTCTGAAGGTTACAATGACTAAAAAGAGAGATCTGGAAGAAGACAGAAAGACGCAGGGTCACAGGTCAGCAATGTCTCCCACCCTCTGTGTTTCATAGCCCTTCCATTTCTGCATCTCGTTTTCGATCTCCGTGGCAATAGGTGTGAAATCCCTTGGCTGGTCTTTGTAAACTTTGCAAATGCCTCTCACTAATATGGAAATTAAAACTGGAACCCTAACATTCATTTTCTTGTGTGCCAATGCAAATGGCACTGTCATGAAACTATGTCAGGAAATCATGTAGAAGTTGTACATACAGTATATGTACAGACATTAATAGGGTTATGGAAACAACCAAACAACGCTCCAGATAATGACTTCCTAGTTTTATTTTATTTATTTTTTTCTGTGAAGATAGCATCATATTCAAACTAGTCACCATCCACAGTCTGAGAGACACTCCCATGCTTCATAGGTCTGTCACTAAGATAGTCCAAGCAGGAGCTGTGATGCCTGCTTCATTATATATAGCGGCAGCTCTCCTGCTAATCTTTGAATGACCCATCATTGACTGATCAAAGTAATACACTGAAACTTAATCTCACCCTATTTCAACCCGATCACATTTTTAATAAAAGACTAACTCACAGTGCAAAGTGTATACTGTAAACAAGTGTGTCACCGCTGGCCTTGTATAGAGGACCACAGATACTTTTACTGGAAGAGACAATGAAAAAACAGCAGTGAAAGAGTCAGTAGAGACATGCCTCCTCTACTCAGCCTTTATTGTCATTGCTGGAGCGTGGAAATCATGTAGAAATCACACATATACACAGTAGAACTCGTGCAAGACTGGCAGATGCCCACAGGAGTCAGTTAACTGCTAAATATAGAATGTATTTCTCCAGTACAAAACACAGGCTGTTTTCTATTCAACTACAAGACTAGCTGTAATAAACATACAAATTTCAGATATTAGAAATTAATTACAAAAAAAGGCAGCTGCATGGGCTAAAGGGTATAAACATTTGATAGATTATATAAATACAATGAGATGCACCAAGCATACTCTTTAAAAAAAAAAATACGAAAAAGTCAGAGATTTGTTCAAACTGTTTTTCACTCTTCATTTTGGAGACCCTTGTGGCACATAAAACACAAGTGGAACAGGGAATGAAGACTCTACATTGAAAAGCCCAGGACAGGCTTTGAGAACAGCAGTAATGTACACATGCATGACAGCAGTGGCACAGAGGCAGGAGACAGGAGGGACCTTGCTGACAGGTGGAAGGCATTAGGCGTCAGACAGGGACTTGTCACAAACAGCTGCTCTGGCACTTGATTGATAGTGTTTTTACTCTGCTGATGAGAATGCTGCAGCATTCTAAAGCATTGAACCAAACGGTAAAGCACAACATACCACAGTCTTCATGTGAGGTTTCAGATAGTATGCTTAAATTAAAACTAAAATGATCACAAAGCCTGTAGGGGGATGTGCAGACTTACATAAATCTAAGACAATATTAGAGTTGTTGGTCTTTTAAAACTGCTTTTTAGAAGATATTTCTACAGCAACTCAGAAAGGAAGATCAACAGTAACACCAGACATTTATCTGATGACCATACAAATACATTACAGCAGTGCTGTTTAAAATGAAGCCAAGATCTAGCAAAACTAAGTAAAGACCTAGAATGCACTCGTCATTACCAATGGATGAAAATGAAGATCCCTTATTTTTACTCTACAGCATCCAAATACATTTCACTTTTGGTAACATTTACTGATCTCCTTCTACTGTATAGCTATGGCCAACTGTTTTGCAGCACCCAACAGAATTAATTCATGTTGATTCATAAAGTCAATGAAACCTGCTGAATAATATCATGTTAACATATTTAATTACATGCAGCTTTGTAGTTTTCCATATAGTTAACAATAAGTTAACTGAAAAATTTGACATTTTGAAATCTATCGGGAAATACTATACTACTATTATGGCTTACGGTAGACATTTGAGATATCATTTTGTAGTTTATTTGTACATAATTTAGATATTTTATTTAACATTACGTAATCAATTATGTCTCAATCCTACATTTCTAGGGAATGCAAAACTTTTGGCCATAAGTAATTTGTAGACATATCATATAAGGCTAGACTAGAACTAGCATTGCTAAAACATCCTTGCTATCAAAATGATATATATATATATATATATATATATATTATATATAATATATATATATATTAGTCACAGAGAAAAAAAGTTTCACTTCAACATAGTCACAGAGAAAAAAAGTTTCACTTCAACAAATGCCCAACACGTTATTTTCTCTACACAGTTTAAATAAAATAGCACAAATAGTGGTAAACAAGATTTAGTTTTTTCTAATTTAGTAGTATGATTTTTTTTTTTTTTACATTTAATTTAAAATGGATTAAATATGTTGCCAGTAGCTTTTAGGATCTTATCCAATTATAGTAAAATACATTATTCACATACGCCACTCGAACACAACGACATGTACAGTACAGTTAAACACGGAAGTGTTTTTCTGGATAGTTTGTGCTACCAGTGTGGATTAAAAGACATGTCATACTCTTCCAGGCTCCATGTCCTTCTCCTCCAGCTGGCCAATGAGCTGGATGAAGCTTTCTCTTACTGCCTCTATGTTCTCCAACGATGAGGGCTGCAGAATCCATCGCTTCCCCCGGGCCAGGGGCTCCAGCTCAAAATACTTCTTTATCTACAAGAACAACATAGAAATAGATAGATATTCAACAAGACTTTCTGCAGCCTCGTTTCAGTCCCATGTCAGTACTGATAAAAATGAGGAGCCAAAACATTGTTTGATTTGGCGACAGGTTTGGTAGTTTGCTTGTTTTTTGATTGTTGGGGATGAACGCAGTGCAAGTTTGGAAACTGAATGAATGTGTGAATTTTTCTTCACGAAGCAGAGTAGCTGTGTTTTGATTCACTTTTTGTTCATGTCATTGATGTTTGTATGTTCTTCTTTTTGCACTATATTGCACAACAAGGCACTCATAAAGAAGTGTGGTACTGTTTATAAACGTTGTGTCTTCTGGGATACTGCCATTCACATGACTTATCTTTACATGCAATCATGTTGAGATGGTCAACGCAAGGTCTAGTCTGTCTGGTCTTTGTAATCATGTTGAGATGGTCAACGCAAGGTCTAGTCTGTCTGGTCTTTGTAATCATGTTGAGATGGTCAAGGCAAGGTCTTGTCTTGGTCTGGTATCTTTGTAATCAATGTTGAGATGGTCGAGGCAAGGTCTAGTCTGTCTGGTATCTGTAATCATGTTGAAATGGTCGAGGCAAGGTCTAGTCTGTCTGGTATCTTTGTAATCATGTTGAAATGGTCGAGGCAAGGTCTAGTTTTTGTCCTATACAATTGACACAATTGGTACTAATACTGCTGTTAACATATACAAATTAACTCATGTTACTAAGTCTGTGGTAATTACCTTTAAATTATAGCTAATCAAACCATTTTTTCATATTTTCATTGAATATTCAGGTCATGTTTTAATAACACAAATTATATATATATATATATATATATATATATATATATATATATATATATATATATATATATATATATAGTGGTGAAATGTACAGTCTTCATTTTGGACAAATAAATCTTATTGCTAAATGCAACTATACAATTCTGTAGGGATTGGTAGAAGAATAAACAATAAAAGTACTTTTAAAATTCAATAAACTAACAAATGCTACTTTCAGTGTTAAGCAAGTAGTACCCCTTGCCAAAAACAAATTAGATTCCTAAGATACTGTCATGACTTTTTATTTATTGACTAATACACTATTTTGTAATTTTTTTTTTTTTTTTTGTAAAAAGCAATTTTAAACTTTCTTGCCACTATAATTACACAAATGGTTGCCAGGAGACAGAATTGCGTTCCTTTTCTCAGCAACATTGTAAAAGTGGAACGCAAATTGTCCCAGTGGTACGAACAGAAGAAATATGTCTGGCAAAACACTTCCAGTAATTTGTACTGCCTGTGACATGATATTACGAAATACGCAATCATTCATTCACCTACAGGGTTTCAAAAGGTTATTTATGGTTTTTCCCACTGACAGCTGGCATGTGAATAATAATAATAATAATAATATACACATGATGGTTAGAACTGGCTGAAACTGCTTGCATTATTACTTTATTGTCCATGGATGTTGTTCATCCATAGATCACCACTGTTCATGTTTCAAATTGATTCATGAAAACAGACACAAGCCCTAGGGAGAGCCCAGCTCATTTTTTCGAGGATGTTGTGTCTAAATGAAACTCCTGGCTGTCACAGGAATATGTGAACAGAACACACCAGGCAACCTTGACCTCAAACGTAGGGCTGCACTAAACCCCATCCAGCTTTCTGGAAACCTGCAACCCAACCATAAAGACTACCACCATATTTCATCACACTTTCTCAAAGAGTTCCAGATTTATGGGGAGTTTCACCTCTGACACAGGACTTAGACTGAGCACCCTGACCTGTGACCCCCCAACAGCCAGGACACAGTTTCTTTCAGCATGTTGGGGGTCATTACCTCCTCAACCAGGCTGCCCATTACCTTCCAGTTTTATTAAACTTATTTTTAAAATGCCATGACCCCCTGACCAAGCAAAGAAAACTTTCAAAATGTGATCTATTTATATGGCTCATAAAAACACTCCATAACATTGTTTCTATACAAGGCCATACTGTCCGTACCTGTAATGTAACTCTTTAAAGTCTGTGTCTTTATAATGGTGTAACATACACCATGAATATGAATCCCATTGCATTGCTTGAAATCATATTTACACTGATTACACATTCTAATGGTGCAACATACATGTATCAGAGCGATCGGTCTGCATTGGGGGTATTACACTGGGGGGCTGCATCAAAACAAGAGTTCAGACCTCAACAGAAGAGACCCAATGGAGTTAACAAATGCGTCTGGGTAACATGAGCCTGAAAGACCTTCACCCTCTCGAGTGTTTGTAACACCCCCCCTTCTGGAGGGTTATGGGCCTGCAGGGAGAGCTACTTAACAGTTAAAGCAAGCATTTTCTACGCTGTGCTTGAATGTGAACAGTTCCATTGTTCTGAACAAGAGATCAAGCCCTACTGAAAATAGAAAGCAAACATTAACATCAACACAAATCATTTTACCAGCAATACAATGCACATACATAAAAGTTAGACATGTTTCATGATGGGTGTGTGTATTTGTTTGCTTTCTGATGGGTGTGTGTATTTGTTTGGTTTCTGATGGATGTGTTTGTTTTCTGATGGGTGTGTGTATTTGTTTGTTTTCTGATGGATGTGTTTGTTTTCTGATGGGTGTGTGGATTTGTTTGTTTTCTGATGGGTGTGTGGATTTGTTTGGTTTCTGATGGGTGTGTGGTTTTGTTTTCTGATGGATTTGTTTGTTTTCTGATGGGTGTTTGGATTTGTTTGTTTGCTGATGGATTTGTTTGTTTTCTGATGGGTGTGTGGATTTGTTTGGTTTCTGATGGGTGTGTGGTTTTGTTTTCTGATGGATTTGTTTGTTTTCTGATGGGTGTTTGGATTTGTTTGTTTGCTGATGGATTTGTTTGTTTTCTGATGGGTGTGTGGATTTGTTTGGTTTCTGATGTGTGTGTGGTTTTGTTTTCTGATGGATTTGTTTGTTTTCCAATGGGTGTGTGGATTTGTTTGTTTGCTGATGGATTTGTTTGTTTTCTGATGGGTGTGTGGATTTGTTTGTTTTCTGATGGATTTGTTTGTGTTCTGATGGGTGTGTGGATTTGTTTGTTTTCTGATGGATGTGTTTGTTTTCTGATGGGTGTGTGTATTTGTTTGTTTTCTGATGGATGTGTTTGTTTTCTGATGGGTGTGTGGATTTGTTTTCTGATGGGTGTGTGGATTTGTTTGGTTTCTGATGGGTGTGTGGTTTTGTTTTCTGATGGATTTGTTTGTTTTCTGATGGGTGTGTGGATTTGTTTGTTTGCTGATGGATTTGTTTGTGTTCTGATGGGTGTGTGGATTTGTTTGTTTCTTGATGGATGTGTTTGTTTTCTGATGGGTGTGTGTATTTGTTTGTTTTCTGACGGATGTGTTTGTTTTCTGATGGGTGTGTGGATTTGTTTGTTTTCTGATGGGTGTGTGGATTTGTTTGGTTTCTGATGGGTGTGTGGATTTGTTTGTTTTCTGATGGATTTGTTTGGTTTCTAATGGGTGTGTGGATTTGTTTGTTGAAAATATTTGATGATAACACTGAAAATAATTGCCATGTTATCAGTTTTCACACGCTAACCCATTTAATATGTTTGTTCTCTGACAGTCAGAGAAAATAAAATAAGAGCATAGAAATAATTCTATATGCCATCAACCTTTACTTAATTATTAATTATAATATTTAACCAGGAAAACCTATTAAGAGAACATGTTGTCAATAAAACAATGATTAATGGTTAAAGAGTTGTTGGTAGATTTAATGCCCTTTGACTTTGTCATTAACTGTAGATAACCAACCCATTTCTCAGGGATTAAGCACAATTCCATTCAGACATAAGCTCCCTCCCTCAGGAAATATCCAGACAGCTTTTGAAATGAGCACGAGGTCACCCAGTCTAGCCTGTTCCAGGTCAATGGGAGTCAATGCAGAAGCCTGCTCTGCCAGGAAAGCTCATTAAATCTGTTAAAGGTGTATTCATGTATAAGAGTGACCCTGTAACCCAGAACGTGGGACCCTCCGCCTCACTGAGCAAGAGCAGCAATCCCTGGATTCTTCAT
Source organism: Polyodon spathula (assembly GCF_017654505.1). Taxonomy (NCBI): domain Eukaryota; kingdom Metazoa; phylum Chordata; class Actinopteri; order Acipenseriformes; family Polyodontidae; genus Polyodon; species Polyodon spathula. The sequence continues at coordinate 70,990,401 of NC_054535.1, forward strand.
ATATGTGAACATCATTTAGAAAGTTTATTTAACATCATGTAACCAAAGAAACTAAAAAATGATGTCGCAAAAGTCTACTAGAAGCCATAATAATAGTACATTATTTCATGTTAGATTTTGAAATGTCACATTTTTCAATTTCTGTCAGTTTTTCATTAAGTATATGTGAAACTACAAAGTGATATGTAATTCAAGGTGTTAACATGACATTATTCAGCAGGTTTCATTGGACTTTATGGAGCACAATGAGTTAATTCTACAGGGTGGTGCAACACTTTTGTCCACAGCTGTACATGAACCAGATAAAGCCCATGCAGTGTGCAATACAAGAGAGTCTTGGACCTCCAGCCCTGCTAGCTCATACCTGTGCTGCAGTTTGTTAAATACACAGGAAATCCTCACCTGACAATGTGATTCCTGTTCTGCAAGGAGGACTATCTGGTATCATTTAATTGAGTACAATGAAAAGCCCAAACCCTGAGAAGGTACTGTCACTTCTAACTTGTGATAAAATAACCATGACTGACAGCTCCCCATACAAAGGCCTATAATCCTTATGGGAAAACTGTGTCCCTCTGCTGTAGTGCAGATCACTCATTACTCTCTGTGTTTACACAATTGTGTTCACTTAGAAACAACTTACCAAATGAAATATAAAAAATAACATACATATTGGTACTGCATATGTTTTGGTGCTGACTTTAGCACATTATGAAAAGTGATATGAGAATCAGATGTTCTGTTTACCTACATATAGTATTTCCTTTCACTTTCCTGATTGAGCAACAATCTGTTTTTGTGCCAAATTATGCATAAGGGTTTTTATTGTCATACAGACGGCATTAAAAACATAAATATAATGTGAGCCAAGTGCTGAGAGCAGCCAAGCCCCTGATAGAGTTTCCCTGCCTGGGACCACAGCATTGCAGAGCAGCCCAGCCCTGATAGTCACCCTGCCTGGGACCACAACATTGCAGAGCAGCCCAGCCCTGATAGAGTGTCCCTGCCTGGGACCACAGCATTGCAGAGCAGCCCAGCCCTGATAGACTCTCCCTGCCTGGGACCACAGCATTGCAGAGCAGCCCAGCCCTGATAGAATCTCCCTGCCTGGGACCACAGCATTGCAGAGCAGCCCAGCCCTGATAGAGCCTCCCTGCCTGGGACCACAACAATCTGGAGCAGCCCAGCCCTGATAGAGTCTCCCTGCCTGGGACCACAGCATTACAGAGCAGCCCAGCCCTGATAGAGTCTCCCTGCCTGGGACCACAGCATTGCAGAGTAGCCCAACCCTGATAGAGTTAACATGTAGAAAGTACTGATTGGAGGAGAAACTTCAAAATGGAGCACCACAGGGATCAGTATGAGGTTATCTGCTATTCCTAATCTACACTAATGACTTAGATTGTGGTATAGCAAGCAAACTTTGCAGATGATGCAAAAATGACGCTAGATGACGCTAGACAATGTGGGGAAGCTATAAAAAAGGCCAACTAAATGCTTGGATATATAGTAAAAATGGTTGAATTTAAATCAAGGGAAGTAATGTTAAAACTTTACAATGCATTAATAAGACCTCATCTAGAATACAGTTCTGGTCACCTCATTACAAAAAGGATATGTTGCTCTAGAAAGATTCAAAGAAGAGCGACCAGAATTATTCTGGGTTTAAAAGGCATGTCATATGCAGACAGGCTAAAAGAATTTAATCTATTCAGTACTTAACAAAGAAGACTCAGGTGGAGATCTGATTCAAGCATTCAAAAATCTGGGACCACAGCATTGCAGAGCAGTCCAGCCCTGATAGAGACTCCCTGCCTGGGACCACAGCATTGCAGAGCAGTCCAGCCCTGATAGAGACTCCCTGCCTGGGACCACAGCATTGCAGAGCAGCCCAGCCCCTAATTGAGTGGAATACACTTTTTCTTTTTTTTTTGTTGTTGTTTTTTTTTTATGACACAGACTCTACAGCCTGAACATCAGACTCTGATTACTTGCTCTTCAGCATTTTGCAGGTTGCAAGGAAATATAATCACTGTGTGTTGAAACACAAGAATAGTTTGCTCAAGATTATACTCCAGGTGATTCTCATTTCCCCCTCTTAAGTAAACAGCTAGTCTTTGTTGCACGCACGTGCATCTTTTTTCACTCAATCACCAAACAATAAAATTCAATATTTTGCTGTTATTTTTAAAATGCTCAATAATATTACAACCTATGAATGATTTCCTATTTCCTCTAAAATAAGCATTAGATGAATGAGATGGGGAATAGACTCACATATTGGAACCTATTGCCCTGAGCCACGGACACAAGGCTACTCGAAACATACTGTACAGCTAAAAAAAAATCATTGGGCTCAAAGAACCAATCTTGTACACATTGACTTCTTCCTTTAGGCTAGCATTAGTCTAGACATTACAGCAGGGTTGACAATATTCAATAAACCCATTAGAAATAGGAGAATGGTTTGTCGATCTAATAGAAGAGTTCAAGTTTCTACATACTGCAGATAAGACTTTAGATGCTAGATCTGCAATAAGTGACCTGTGTCAAATGTTGATGAATGCAGCTATTGCTCTGTGGCTGAAGGGTAAAGAAGTAGAAAAAGGATTAAAGCATTTGAACTATGACTGTCTCGCCTGATACCTTTCAGGGAAATAAAGAGACAGATGAACAGATGGATGAAATACTCTATTTTAATGATCTAAGCAACGGCAGATCTAAATATCGCCACTCTTTAACTCGATAAAAGTTCTTTGGGTGTTTTCCTCCAGGGGATTTACTGACCCTCTTATTCACATCACAACATGGAGTAGTTGTAGAGTACAATGAGCTCAGCTTACCATTACCTTTACACATCCTAGGAAAGTGCCACTAAGACCTCACACGGTTTGACTGGCTTCGATTTTCCTGTTACCAGATTCGCTTCATATCCTATACGTGTGTCTGTGATGATGTCATACACAAACATTCATTGGCACCATTGTGTCAATCTATAACAATGCAGTGATATTTTAAAATCCAAAGCATGGGAAAGATAAGGGGCAGTTTGATCCATCACCCCTTCTTTCCAGGGTGGAATCCAATTTCTTCAATGAACAGCAGCAGTGATGTCATCACTTCAGCTGGTAGAATATCCAGACATTTAACCTCAAGTGCAGAGTGCTTCCTATTTCTCACATGGGTTTGTTTTTCTCAATTATAAAAGGGCGTAATAAATAAGTAATTATTGACATTTCATTGGTCACGTCTTCGTAGTTACAGATACAGAAGTGCCTCTGAATTCCAGTCCACTACATGATCAATGTGATGCCAGTGGCACATTTTACAATGTATTTCTGCTTCAAGGTTATTTACAGTGTACAGGTTAGGCACAAGATCTGAACAGTGACCCTCAGTACCTCCCTTGAGTTTGATGGTGATCCTCTTACAAGCATCCATTCTACTCAGAGTACCTGCTGCTTTTATCTCAATCAACAGTCTGGGACATACTTTACACAGCAGATACATTATTTTTGAAGCACTGGCACTTTGGACTTATTTATAGCCGACACACAAGTATTTGTAGAATAATCATCTTTATTAATATTTGGTATTATTGTTTTCCTGATCTGGATGGTGTCCCAATTTTATCTTAAAATGTAAGACCAGTGCCAAGCTGGGTCTGTTTCAATAATGCTGTGTTTTTGCTGGGTCTGTTTCAATAATGCTGTGTTCTTGCTGGGTCTGATTCAATAAGACTATGTTCTTGCTGGGTCTGTTCCAATAATGCTGTGTTCTTGCTGGGTCTGTTTTGTTCCAGTAATGTTGTGTTCTTTCTGGGTCGTTTCAATAAGAACTTGTTTCAATAATGCTGTGTTCTTGCTGGGTCTGTTTCAATAAGGTTGTGTTCTTGCTGGGTCTGTTCTGTTTCAATAAGGCTGTGTTCTTGCTGGGTCTGTTCCAATAAGGCTACGTTCTTGCTGGATCTGTTCCAATAAGGCTATGTTCTTGCTGGGTCTGTTCCAGTAAGGCTGTGTTCTTGCTGGGTCTGTTCTGTTTCAATAAGGTTGTGTCCTTGCTGGGTCTGTTCCAATAAGGCTACGTTCTTGCTGTGTCTGTTCCAATAGCTATGTTCTTGCTGGATCTGTTCCAATAAGGTTGTGTTCATGCTGGATCTGTTCTGTTTCAATAAGGCTGTGTTCTTGCTGGGTCTGTTTTGTTCCAGTAATGTTGTGTTCTTTCTGGGTCGTTTCAATAAGAACTTGTTTCAATAATGCTGTGTTCTTGCTGGGTCTGTTCCAATAAAGATGTGTTCTTGCTGGGTCTGTTCTGTTTCAATAAGGTTGTGTTCTTGCTGGATCTGTTCTAATAAGGCTGTGTTCTTGCTGGGTCTGTTCTGTTTCAATAAGGTTGTGTTCTTGCTGGGTCTGTTCCAATAAGGCTACGTTCTTGCTGTGTCTGTTCCAATAAGGCTATGTTCTTGCTGGATCTGTTCCAATAAGGTTGTGTTCTTGCTGGATCTGTTCTGTTTCAATAAGGCTGTGTTCTTGCTGGATCTGTTCCAATAAGGCTGAGTTCTTGCTGGGTCTGTTCTGTTTCAAGAATGCTGTGTTCTTACTGGGTCTGTTCTGTTTCAATAAGGTTGTGTTCTTGCTGGGTCTGTTCTATTTCAATAAGGCTATGTTCTTGCTGGATCTGTTCCAATAAGGCTATGTTCTTGCTGGATCTGTTCCAATAAGGCTGAATTCTTACTGTGTCTGTTCTGTTTCAATAAGGTTGTGTTCTTGCTGTGTCTGTTCTGTTTCAATAAGGTTGTGTTCTTGCTGGGTCTGTTCTGTTTCAATAAGGTTGATTTCTTGCTGGATCTGTTCCAATAAGGCTGAATTCTTGCTGGGTCTGTTCTGTTCCAATAAGGCTGTGTTCTTGTTGTGTCTTTTCCAATAATGCTGTGATCTTGCTGTGTCTGTTCCAATAAGGTTGTGTTCTTGCTGGGTCTGTTCTGTTTCAATAAGGCTATGTTCTTGCTGGATCTGTTCCAATAAGGCTATGTTCTTGCTGGATCTGTTCCAATAAGGCTGAATTCTTGCTGGGTCTGTTCTGTTTCAATAAGGCTGTGTTCTTGCTGTGTCTGTTCCAATAAGGCTGTGTTCTTGCTGGGGCTGTTCCAATAAGGCTGTGTTCTTGCTGGGTCTGTTCCAATAAGGTTGTGTTCTTGCTGGATCTGTTCCAATAAGGTTGTGTTCATGCTGGGTCTGTTCTGTTTTAATAAGGTTGATTTCTTGCTGGATCTGTTCCAATAATGCTGTGACCTTGCTGGGTCTGTTCCAATAAGGTTGCGTTCTTACTAGATCTGTTCCAATAAGGTTGTGTTCTTGCTGGGTCTGTTCTGTTTCAATAAGGTTGATTTCTTGCTGGATCTGTTCCAATAATGCTATGATCTTGCTGTGTCTGTTCCAATAATGCTGAATTCTTGCTGGGTCTGTGCTGTTTCAATAAGGCTATGTTCTTGCTGGATCTGTTCCAATAAGGCTATGTTCTTGCTGGATCTGTTCCAATAAGGCTGAATTCTTGCTGGGTCTGTTCTGTTTCAATAAGGCTGTGTTGTTGCTGTGCCTGTTCCAATAAGGCTGTGTTCTTGCTGGGTCTGTTCCAATAAGATTGTGTTCTTGCTGGGTCTGTTCTGTTTCAATAAGGTTGATTTCTTGCTGGATCTGTTCCAATAATGCTGTGTTCTTGCTGTGTTTGTTCTGTTCCAATAAGTCTGTGTTCTGCTGTGTGTGTTCCAATAAGGCTGGGTTCTTGCTGGCTGGGTTCCAATAATGCTATGTTCTTGCTGGGTCTGTTCCAATAAGGTTGTGTTCTTGCTGGGTCTGTTCCAATAAGTCTGTGTTCTTGCTGGGTCTGTTCCAATACAGTTGTGTTCTTGCTGAGTCTGTTCCAATAATGCTATGTTCTTGCTGGGTCTGTTCCAATAAGTCTGTGTTCTTGCTGGGTCTGTTCCAGTAAGGCTGTGTTTAAATTCAGTCCCTCCTTGGTGTTTACAGTGATGATTGCCTGGCATATGAGCAGCACTGGGAGTAGTTACTGAGTGAAAGCCTCTCTCAAATATCAGAGACCACCAATTACCCTGTCTGAAACACCGGCTTGTAAAACTATCGCTTGTAAAATGATCTGCTACACACCAAAACGATATTGCTTAAATAACCCAAAATGCATTTACCATGAAATTGATCTGTTTTAATTTGTTCTTTCTAAACCTCCTCAAGTTTCCATTTAATCTGTAGAGAGTAGATGCACATCCGCCTATCACAAATCACTATGCCCATAAAGACAATGGCTGACTAAAGGGAACATCACAGAGATTTCACAAGAAATGCAATGCATCCCATAAACTGAAAAAAGATTAGGGATAAAAAGTTAAATTTGTAAGGGTCAGTAAAGACATATTCAGTGTTCAGTTTTCAGATTTCAGTATTACTTCATGCATCATTAAGCATTTGCACTTGAAATTTCAATATTACTTCAGACATCAATAAACATTTGCACATTATTGTAAACCGGATATTAGCTCCCCTTGATAAATGTGTGCTTTTATTATTGTAAACCGAATGTTAGCTCCCCTTGATAAATGTTCTCTTTCTTCTGACCAGTTCATTTGTTTGTTCTTTTTGGCTTCCGTAAATAATCTTTCAGTTTTGATTCCCTAAAACAATATATGTGTGCAGACCAGATAAGGGGACCATGTTTGAAACAATAACGCGATTCCCTATGGCGGAATGCAGATTTATTCTGTAGTAGCTTGTGGAAGTGTACATGGCGACTGCCCTGCACAGGTGGGAATTAGTGTTGGTATAATTTGTATGTGGAAATGGGTTTATTGTGTGCTGCTTTGGAGTCGATTTGTGTGATTAAATTATTTTTTTACAGATGGGCGCTCGATTGAGACTTGCTGCCTGCTAGGCTTGTTTGAGGGGAAGGGCAGCAAGTGATTGGCTTTGCTGGTGCTCAATCAGCAGATGGGCGGGTCTTGACCGAGCGTCCATCGGTTTAAAAACATCCAGTGGAGATGGCTCTGGGAGACTGCAAAACCATACTACCGAGAGGAGCTGTGTATATTCGGGAGAAGAGGGTCTGCTCTGCAGGAACGGCAGCTCCTCAACCCTGAAACTGCAAGCGGTGCTTGTGAAGGCAATCCCCAGCCAAGGCCGTATGAAGCAGCAGGGGTCGTCATATGAATACCAGCTCATCAGTAGGTTAGTTTAAGGGATAGTGATCCCAAGTAGGGTTATGTAGTGTAGCCGGTTCCTTGAGCGGGACACCTCACTTATAAGGCTAGCGCTCGTCCTGTGTGGCACCTTTTATTTGTAGTTTTTGTTCTGTGTTTTATTTTGCCTTTTTTTACAGCTTGCTGTATGTGTACTCTGTGTGTTACCATCGCTGGTAATGTCACATGACCCCTTTGTTCATTTACTTTTTTTATTAATAAATCCTGTGCGTCTGTGCTGGCGTTTCAACTCCCCATGTCTCTCTGTATTGCTTAAGCAGCGGCTACCCACATGCGTGACACGAGCACCCTGTCACAGCCTCTGTAACAACTTCAGCAGTTCACTGACAAATGAGCTCACTGGCAGAGGTGTGCTCCAGGATTGAAAACAGCATAAAAACTTAACATTGTCAGTGCATTTTAAACAGATGAGCAATGAATGGGCATGCTCAACAGTTCAGGACTTTAACATACATATTGCATGGGAGACATTGCAATCTACATTCTCCTGCAAGGAAAGAGAAATCCAACCCCTAATCAAGAACTGTCAGACTGGGCAGAAGAAGGAGGACATTCAACAGCTGCCCCAGTCAATATCCTGATGGTGTTGCGCCAGCTCAGAATAAGCAGGAGAACTGAGCTTCTCTAAATGCACAGACATGCATGTTTACATCAAACAGACAGAAAGAGAGTCTCCTTTTCCACTGGGGATCCAAGCCCTAGCAATACCGGCAGACAAGCTGGCTGTCTGCCTGGGGATTATACACAGTCCACACTGTGCATACTGTACAGTACGTGGAAATCAGTCCACACTATGCATACTGTACAGTACGTGGAAATCAGTCCACACTATGCATACTGTACAGTACGTGGAAATCAGTCCACGCTATGCATACTGTACAGTACGTGGAAATCAGTCCACACTATGCATACTGTACAGTACGTGGAAATCAGTCCACACTATGCATACTGTACAGTACGTGGAAATCCTTGCCGGGAATTGCTAAGGAACAAAACAGCTCAGGCACAACCGATACACCTGAGATCATAGTCAAGTGCTGTCTGAACCCCCACACAGGCATACGATTGTAGACCAGAAACGTAATAATCACTTGATTACATTATTCATTGTTTGTTAATACAGCAGCAGATGCACTTTTATAGCCATGCAAGGCTGGTCATCTTGCAAAGCAAAACAAAATGAACCCTGACAGGATCAATAACTGCATGACAGCCCCTTGACTGATGTTAACCCGAGGCATGTAAAGGAGGTCACATGAACAGTGTGTTTGCCTGGCCTGATCACTGATTCACAGTAACTCACATCTGGATCCAGTGGCTTGAATGAGGCTCTGGCAAGCCACAATGCCACTGTCACTGCTCCTCTGCATGTGTGGCTTCATTGGCTCCCCTCAGTTGCTCTGAAGGAGCTGATCTGGGAAGGCCAGGCCTAACATAACTGAGCGAGAGAAAGCACACAGGCCTAAAGGCTGGTTCGTACTTCAGACTCCGACATGATTTCTGGTCAATTATGGAGCTTAATGAAAAAAAAAAAAAGATTTCTGTAAAATCTGTTACGTACTTTGTTATTTAACCAATTTGTTATTTATTTTTCTTAAACAACAGCCTTAAGATTTATTTTTTATTGATTATTTCACTGCATCCCTTCTTGCATTATTATTATTATTATTATTATTATTATTATTATTATTATTATTATTTATATTGATGTGTATTTAGCAGGGACCACATATTCATGTTGTATCCTATATACAGACATGATTAGAGACAGATTTCTGGTATGGTAATAACGACATCCTCTACTAAGTGTGGTTTAGTGTTATTAATGGTTTAGTATCACTGTATTAAACTGAACTCATTGAGAAAACAGCACAACACAAGTGCATGCAGATTATATATATATATATATATATATATATATATATATATATATATATATATATATATATAATATATATATATATATATATATATATATATCCTGCCAAAGCTAAATCCACAGTTCACTTGTGAATTGTCTATTTCTATCTAGGACAGGTCTTGAAAATAGGTCTTGTGTATCATAACATCTCAGAAGATCTCAGAGGTGTGGATGAGCTCAGAGGTATCACTGAATCAGGCAGATCTGTGTTTGACACAGACTCATGTCATGTGTGAATTGAGTCTGGAAGTCTTGACTTTGTCCTTATTGGACAGCTGTCTGCATCTACTGGATGACAAACAATGGAGCAGGATTTACAACAACTGGAGGTCCTTCCTCAAAAGGAGCTCTGCATTGAATAGGCTTGGAGATCGAGTTCCCCTCTCACCCCGCTAGACTGGTCCCTCCAGGTCAAGGTTCAGGACATCGACCGAGATGTGTGGTAAAGCAGTGCAGACTGTCAGCCCTCCCCTTGATAGACTTACAAACAGACAGATAGCCCACTGTCTGCATTGAGCTTTCTTGTATAAAGTGGTCTAGAAGGGGTTAAGAATATGCATTGCTGTTAGCAGCACTGTGATTAAAGGAACAACATACAGTACCGAAATGAATGGGACTGATCACCAGTTACACCTATGTCTTCCTCCACTATTTCACTTGTTTTTCAATGAGATGAATGAGAAAGCTTAAATCAGGAATATAAATAACTTTGTCCTTATCAGACAAGCCCCATCTCCTCCGCTACCACAGTGCTACTATATGTATATGACTTCACAATAATCCCCCTTCGCTCTAGAAAACTCGATCTTTCAGATTTGTACATGCTGACCTCAGCTTTTTTGAGCAACGAGGATCTGACCGGTTAATTAATCAAGTCATGGAGAATTTCAATGGATTTCTACAGCCCACACTTACCTGAAATACCTGCTTCTGAGGACTGACACCAAGAGCCAAGCCACTAGGTTGCTGGATCAGGGCAGAACAAAGATATCTCTCAGACATTGCCCAATGGACATCCATACAGCACACACACACACACGCTGGATATGGGAGGGGATCGCTGCACGGAGGAGTCAATCCACACACACACACACACACACTGATATGGGAAGAGATCGATGCACAGAGGAGTCAATCCACACACACACACACACACACACACACACACATACACTGATATGGGAGGGGATTGCTGCACAGAAGACTGTTTCTGTCCAACAAAACAATGTTTACATTTCAAAGGACAACAACAACATGTAATCCATGCAAGCAATTACTTTTGCGATATTCTAAATGTTATAAATAAGTTTATTTGGAAGTAAATGCATGTATAAACATCTCATGTAAGCTGAGTATTAGCTACTGTATTGATTCATATTCTCCCTGTGTATTACCCTCTATCTTAGAATCTGTGAAAGCACTACTACCTGGACTTGTTTTATACCATGTCAGTGTGTTAGCAAAACATACTTTTACACAGTAAAACAGACACATACATATACAATGCAAATAGAATACAATGTAAGAGGTAGGAGGAGACGCTAGGAATGATTTCTATTTATTCTTTTTACTTCTGTATTGTGGATGTACATATAATGTAATAATCAAACATGGAAAGCAAGGGATGATTGTTTGATATATCGTGGTATAGGGTTTTCATTCCCTGCAGGAGGATGTCCCAGTAAATCACGAGCACCAACATGGGCGAGTGGTGCATGTAAGCATTTTATAGACCAGTGGAAATATGTACTGTATTTATCTGCCAGCTTTGCAGGGTATTCATTTCTAGAAGGTCTCATGATTTCTAACTGTTGTCATGGAATGTTGGTTGTGGTGCTTGTGTATCACGCTGTATTTAGAAGTTTGAGACTGGTCATAACTTTGAGTCATGGATCAGATATAAAATCAGCTACCATTGCCGTCACATCCCAAATAAGAAGAAATACTTTCCTTTTTCTAGTTCAGCAGCCAAACCACGAAGACGGCTCCTCTTGTAGTTATAAGAAGTGCTGTCTGCTTCTTTCCTCTCCTGATTTTAAAGATGGCTCCTCCTGTAGTTATAAGAAGTGCTGTCTGCTTCTTTCCTCTCCTGGTTTTAAAGATGGCTCCTCTTGTAGTTACAAGAAGCACTGTCTGCTTCTTTCCTCTCCTGGTTTTAAAGATGGCTCCTCTTGTAGTTATAAGAAGTGCTGTCTGCTTCTTTCCTCTCCTGGTTTTAAAGATGGCTCCTCTTGTAGTTATAAGAAGTGCTGTCTGCTTCTTTCCTCTCCTGGTTTTAAAGATGGCTCCTCTTATAGTTATAAGAAGTGCTGTCTGCTTCTTATCTCTCCTGGTTTTAAAGATGGCTCCTCTTGTAGTTATAAGAAGTGCAGTCTGCTTCTTATCTCTCCTGGTTTTAAAGATGGCTCCTCTTGTAGTTATAAGAAGTGCAGTCTGCTTCTTCCTCTCCTGGTTTTATATTGTTAGTTGCAGTGTTGCTGATTTTATTAAATCCTGTAATAAAAATGTAATATTTTATGATGCCATCTTGACTTTATTTTGAAGTAGTAATAGTGTGATTTTAATTGAATGTGGAACAGCTTACATTTTGGGTCTTTTTATTGTGCCCTCTTTTTGGCCTTGAAGTTATCGGTGCAAAAATACACAATGTGTTGCACTTTTGCAAAATTCTTGCAAGGCTTTGGTTTGTTTTTGCTTGTTTCTTTTTGACATAGAGCAGCATGGTCTTCCAGACTATGTGGCTGAAGTCTTGCATGTTGCGTCTCCCATCCTATGAATGATGAAAGGGTCATCAAGGCAAGGCCCTTGTACATGATCAGTCTGTCAGCACAGGATCTCAGTAAGCACCCTGGATAGGGCCTTTCACCATGTGACCAGTCCTGTCGGACCACTCCAGCCTCACACAACTGCTGGTGAGAATTAAGTGGCAGAAAAGGGTTTTGTTTGTAAAATGTCTGTGCTTTATTCCAGGGTTTTAAAAAAAAAAAAAAAAACACAAAAAAAAACCTTGTTGCCTCTTAAAATATCATAGTTCCTTCCAACCAGCGCATTTGTATGTGATACAAATTGTAATTCAGTACTGCACTACAGTTACTTTAGTGAACTAACCCCTGTGGATTTGAAAAGTAGTCACAATATCTAACATGCTAAAAACCTAGCGTCAAAATACATCAGCACGTCAACAAAATGGTTTTAAACAGGAAGTGACACAGCTGCTTTAATGAATTCCCCTGTAGGTAGAGTCGAAGAACACAAGTCTCCTTTTAATGAGACCCCATATAAACCACAGGCTTGTACAGTACAAAGTACACTAAAACCCTTTTATAACATGCCCTGCATTTGTGTGAAATTACAACACCTCTTCTAATAAGGCTGTCATTAATGTACAGTACATATTTCATATTTACAGTGCATGCTAAATAGCAGTGCTTCTCACAATATCTGACTATCTGATTATCCATTCACTCACTGGATTCTGTTTCATATAATCCATACATGCATATATAGGATACAGGCAACCAGAAGCGTGTGGTTAATTTTAAAATTCCAGACAACTTTATCTAACTAACCGGGGCTACACAGCAGTTGAGAATGTTCAGCTGTCCTGTTTCTCTTGAGAATAATTAATCAGTTACCCCCTTCAGTCACTGTTGCTGAGCTGCTGCAGATGTGCATCAAGTAGCGACCGTGTTCACAACAGATACACAGATCGATTAGCTACTGTATTCATATCAGATAGCCAGCTCGAGTAGCTACTGTAGTCACATCCGACCCAGGGGATTTGTATCCGGCCCACAGGATTTGCTTACTTTAAGAGCGCCTAGTTATTTGAAAAGACTAAATCAAGGCGTGCCTCTCCTCTAGTCGGTGCCTTGACAAACTGCGTTAGGAAGCAGTCATTTGTAATTTCTACCATTTCAATTTCAGCTGTAATGCTCCCCACCAGGTTTTCCTTTTTTATATGAAGTTGAAATCCCCCATTAGTATGGCTTCCCCTTTGCTTCATGTCATGTCGTTGTATAACAGATTATTTTGCTTGGTTTCTGAATTTGTAGCATGCCCCTATTATTATGCCCCTTGAATTTGTGTCCATTATTCTGACCCATATTGATTCTGTATTGTTTATTTTTTCCAGATTTAACATCTGGGCTTCAAGACTATTTTTGTTGTACAGCGCTATCCCTCTGCCTTTCTGTCCTGCCTGTCTTTCCTATACAGTGTATACCCACTAATATTATATTCGTCTCCACCCCTCTCAGATAACCATGTTTCTATAAAACTTATCACATCGTAGTTAGTTTTTAGTGCGGTAGCTTCAAGTTCTAACATTTTGTTTTTGAGACTTGTAGCATTTAGATAAATGCATTTAATGGCTATCTTACCTGAGTTGTTGCCCTTGTTTTGGTGGTCTCCCTTCTGATTTTTGTTGATTTCTCCACCCTTCCTTTCTAGTTTAAATGCTTCTGAACCTCCTCGAGGATTCTTTTTCTGAGTAGATTGGTTCCCTTTTTATTTAAGTGCACACCGTCCTGCCTATATAGATAGTGCTTGTTGTAGAATGTGGTCCAATGTTCAAGGAAGGTGAAGCCTACTCACATTGTAGATCCCTTTTCATTTCAATATAGTGCTGTATCTAAGCTAGAGATTCTGTTTTTCGGTGTCTAGTCTTTGTATTTTTTGGTGCTTCTTTTTTTTTTTTTTTTTTTTTTAGCTATTTTTCAGTTTTATGTAAATCGTTTTTTTCGGGCTTTCGCTTTTTTATTTCAGTTACTTTCCAAAATGCTTATACGTTTTTGTCTGTCAAAATATGTATAGTAGTAACTCGACAGTATTTGCACACTTAAATTGTAACTTATTTTCTTTGCTGCCTTCCACAATCCTTATGGTCACAGGTACGTTCTACTGGAGGTTTTGTATGTAGCTTTTTTTTTTTTTTTTTTTTTGATTTCGCCAGTCTGCAACTGTTTTAAATCCTCCGTATCTTAACTGTAAAACAGCTTTAAATCCAGCGAACAAGGTTCCATTCCTGATTGTAATCTCGTTTTAAATCTCGCAAGTAGAGTCTCCAATAGAAATGAAGGAATGTGCTGTCACTGGGTTGGGTTTAAAGTATTCAGAACGAATCATTATATTTACCAGTCCGGAAGCGGGACATTGCCCAGCCGCACTGGGAAACGTAGTTTTTTTTTTAGTCGTATTAGAAGTAGTCGTAGTAGGTTTTATTTTTTAATAGGAAAGGGTGATCAACATAAATTTACACTATTTCACCTTTTTTTTTGTATGGGTGTGTTTTAACGGTTTTTATTAGTTAAAACTGAAAATCAGAAGCCCTAATCTTAGCATTGTATATAGGGTGTCCAGATTTTCAAAGTTCAAAACCAGGACATAACTGATAAAACGAATTTAAATATAGGCGATTTAATAGTTATTTAAATAGCCATTCTCTCACTCTTAGTATTATCTTTGGCTAATTTCAGCACACTCCTGGGTGTAGAATTTCTGGCTAATCATGTTTAAGTTGCCATATTAAACGTATTGAATACTTTCATATTGAGTTCAATAACAACAACAATAACAACTAGAACTGCCAGGCAGTTTTACGGCTCACAAGTCACAGTATCAGTACCTTTCTAAGCGTGTTTAGTTCTCAATGTGCCAAGTCAAAAATCAGCAACTTCAGCTGTTCCACAGAAGAAGATTTTGAAAGGTTTTTTTTTTCAAAAATGCGTCAGGCAGCCATCTTGTTTAACGCGAGTTTCTTAAAAGTCGGTTTAGTTGGTTTTACTTGCTGCCCCTCGCTTCTCTGTCTAGGATAAATCCCATCATGACTGAACAGCTACAAAATGACCCTATTACACACAACTGTAGATTCATATTGAACATAAACTAAATGAAAACGCATGGCGCACTGAGGAATAAGAACGTACGCCTGTGTTCATCACTTTATAAAAAAACAATGTTTTTGTTTTCACTGCAGGTGCCACAAATTAAAAGTGGCTGTTTTTACGTTCTGGTCAGGTTTACTTTACATGAAAATTTTCAACGTATGGCCACAAGTAGGACTGCACTTGAAAATCATACTGTTAAAGAATGTTGAAGTGCTTTAATCAATGTTGATTGCTGAAGAGTTCATTAAGTCTAACAGGCTCAGTAAAAGGAATCATCATTTGTTACTGAACAATGACCTCAATTTAAGTTATTGCAATGCCAATACCCATGAGTAAAATGTATTGCAATCTTAATGAGAGAGGTACTTGCTTGGCCTGGTCTCATCTAACCACATCATTCCACGTAATTACATTTCAAACCCAGCTGCTAAAGTAATTCGCTATTTGGAATTAAATCACGACTGGGTCCTTTTAGAATTACAGCACTACTAGGTCTTTTTGGACTGTTAATGCCAGTTGAGAGTAACAGTAATGGAAGTTTACGCAGTGAATCCCACTTAATATCAGCCAGTTAATATCACACCAGCTTACTATCATCACATTGAACTGTCCTGACCACAATACAACGGGAGTCAATGGAAACAAGCTGCTGATTATATCACTTTGATTACTATCAGATCCCACTTACTATCATCACATTGAACAGCTTCTTGACTCGTGGAGATCAGAAGTGTGTGTTTTTAGAGTTTTTTTACCTTTACAAAATTAAAAAGTCCCATAAAACAAAAGATTTACACATAGGCATGACAGCTGAAATAATTGCTCTATCTGAGAACCCTCAAAAATGTTCTTCTCTCCTGTCAATGATCGCAAAGAATCTGAAAAAGAGAAACGCAATTCTGACAGCGTACCACAGCTCTCAAGTGGCTTCTACTGCTGAATGAATGTGTACAGTAAAGTATGAGGAGCTAGAAGAGAACTCCAATTGGTTTCAATGTGTATGTGGTGGTTTGGTTTGTTAGGTTACTGCTGAACTCCTGATCATGTCACTCCGCTTATTGTCACAATGTAAGCGCAGTCCCTTTGAAGGAAAATTAAGCGGGTTTGAGTGTAGTTCTCTCTGACTGGTTGAACTGTGTTGTATGGTTTCCAGCTGCACTCCACTGTTATTTACATCTACAGTACAAGGGCAAATGTTTCACTGCAGACACTGAGAAAGACTACTGTCTTAGTGTTACTACATACACCACTAAACCACCAGATTACAGTGTAATTAATACACTCAAATAAGAAAGGTAGCTGCATAGCATGTACCATTCATCATTTTATATTATTCATTTCACAGTGAAGTCTCTCCTCCTCCAACGCTTTCTTCCAATGAGCTCTTACCATGTCAGTGTGGGCCTCTGACTCCTTAAGAGAAGTGCCACTGACCACAAGCACATTACTCCCTGGTTTAAAACCAAGGGCACAGCAAGTACAAATAATTAACATAAACTGGCTCTATACCTTTACTTAGGTTCACAATTGGTTGTCAGGCAAAGTTTTAGAAAAAAGGCAATCACAAAACTATGAACCCTCAAATGGAGAAATGTTAAATAAGTTATAAGTTATTTAAAAAAAATGACCTGGCAAGAGTTATCTTGAATATTTCAATAATGGAAAAAGTTAAACTTGACAGGCTTTTACTGGATATAAAGTGATTTTCATACTCAAAACAAAAACATTTTCCTAACAGCAATAATCACATTGTTGTTTGCAAAAATAACTACAAAGGATAAATCAGAAAGGACACTGTGTAATATGTACTTTTTAGTGACAAAATAAGGACCTGTTAACCATACAATAAACAAGGAGTGTTTGAATTGTCTGAAAACTCAGACAGTCGCAATGTAAATTATACCAATGTTCTATCCTTGTGTAGTGAGGTCAAAATGCAGATATCATGTTTGAGGTTGAGGGGTTATGTGCACCAGCACACACAGAACCAGAACCGACGTAGAGCTGCCAAAGTGTCAATGGAAACAGAGTCCAATCTATAGAGCCAGTCCACACAGGACCAGAACAGCCTCAGAGCTGCCGAAGTGTCAATGGAAACACTTGAAGCGGACAGGCCAAGGTTGGAAATGCAGTAATGCAAGTGAGACATGAAAACAGAGAGCTTTCTTTAACTTGGGATAGAAGCTGCTCTCAGACCTTCTAAAATGAAATGACATGCTTCTTATAGAACTGCGGAAGTGACACCTGTACAGAAAATGGAAATGCACTGGTTATGGGATTAAACTAAAACCTAGAATCCCTTTAAAAGTGCAGTAATATTGTCAAAATAATTCATATATTGAATCTACCTGTACATCTGAGAATGTTTTCCTGAAGGCGTTGTGTGGGGAACTAAACAAAACAAAAATCAACAGCATTCAAGACCACAGAATACTTCAGACTGTTTATTACAACTTATAGTCATGGATCAATGACAGACAATCTACAGTAAGCTATAGATGAATACATGTTGTGCAGTTAGCCAATGAGAAGTGTTGTAAACATTTGATTAAATGAAGAAAATAACTGCAATCAAACTGACTGCCGAGTTCAGACCACCAACAGTCATGTTTTTCTGACATTCTTTCAATGTTCAATGTTCCCTTTCAGGTTCAGTTTAGGCAACAGAAAGATGCTATCAGCTTTATGGGTCCCAGAAGGTCTGAAACAATCCCCAATTTGACTTTCAAAAGTGCAACATAAAAAGCAGTTAGGAAAACACTAGGAATCCACACTACTGTCACTGTGCCTTAAAAACGTTTTCCTCATTTTCCCAAAGACAGTTTGTAAATATTTTACTGGTGACAGCAACTGCTGATGCTGTTCTAAAAAAATAATAATAACACATATAAATATTTCAATACTTCAATGGAAAGATTCCACACATTCTAAATATGGTTGCGCTCGAGGGATATAATCCCTGATATGATGCCCTTAGAATCTTTGTAACCGCATCACAAAAACAAATCCAACAAGATCACTCCATAACAGAATGTCGTTTAAAGTAAATTTCACCCTTTTTAATAAGATGGCAATTGAGGAATGGCTAAATCAAAACCCCCTGGGAGATACAAGCAGCTCCGGGATGTCTACAGTCACTGTAAGTAGTACAGAGAGAAGTACTGTCAGACAAACCAAAAACCTTTTCAATAATAGCATTTTTAATAACTGCTTAATATCTGAAAATACTCAAATCAATTACCATGGAAAAGACTAATTATTATTATTATTGTTATTATTATATAATAATATTATATTATATTATTACAATTGCACACGTGTTAGAAAAAAGGTTGAAACAGGAGTCAAATGTGTGTGTTTTATAAATAATAATAATATATATAATAATAATAATAATAATAATAATAATAATAATAAGTTTTTTTCACAATATTTCTCTCAGCTTCCTCTCTTCAGTCTTTGCTGTCTATCCACCCTGCTCGCTACCTCTCTTTAGTTTGCTATGTCTATCCACCCTGCTCTCTACCTCTCTTTAGTTTGCTATGTCTATCCACCCTGCTCGCTACCTCTCTTTAGTTTGCTATGTCTATCCACCCTGCTCGCTACCTCTCTTTAGTTTGCTATGTCTATCCACCCTGCTCGCTACCTCTCTTTAGTTTGCTATGTCTATCCACCCTGCTCGTTACCTCTCTTTAGTTTGCTATGTCTATCCACCCTGCTCGCTACCTCTCTTTAGTTTGCTATGTCTATCCACCCTGCTCGCTACCTCTCTTTAGTTTGCTATGTCTATCCACCCTGCTCGCTACCTCTCTTTAGTTTGCTATGTCTATCCACCCTGCTCGTTACCTCTCTTTAGTTTGCTATGTCTATCCACCCTGCTCGCTACCTCTCTTTAGTTTGCTATGTCTATCCACCCTGCTCGCTACCTCTCTTTAGTTTGCTATGTCTATCCACCCTGCTCGCTACCTCTCTTTAGTTTGCTATGTCTATCCACCCTGCTCGTTACCTCTCTTTAGTTTGCTATGTCTATCCACCCTGCTCTCTACCTCTCTTTAGTTTGCTATGTCTATCCACCGTGCTCTCCACCTCTCTTTAGTCACCCTGTTCAACTCTCATTGTGCAATAGTGTAGATACAAGACCATTCCCACTGACTGATTACAATGAGCCAATAAAAACAGCATGTAATAAACACTGGCAATCATTCATCAAGACCTTATTGTTAACATTAAAAAGCATTAGCTAAGCAACACTAATGAGCTGTTAATATACGCTCACAATGCTGATAGACTTAATTCTGATGTTTTTGTTTTCCTTTGACAAAAATCTTTGCACTTGGTTCAAAATATGGCCACATTTATTTAATTTAAAATTTGAAAATCTAAATGTTATTTAAAATTGGGATATATGTCTATTTGTATAGAGAAAACATAATTTAACCCATACAGTGAATATAAACCCTGTTAACAATAGCAACAGTCCTTATTCTCCCACTCAATGGAGTGGCCACATGTAACATGTGTTCTAAACTGTATCATTCCAATCTTGCTGTGCTACTTACAACAGTTAACTATAATAACCAGAGACATGCATGGAGTTACTTGACACCAAGATAAGATGCAGGCATCGTGTGTGTCTGTTAGAATCTAAAGGTCTCAGGAACAGACCTGTCATAATGTACCCTAGCGTTACCACAGCTTTTGTGTCGCTGAGCAGGGATTTGAAAACAAGACCTTTTTACTTCCACTCCTCAGCTCTCAGCACTGAGAAATCACTGCCCTTACTTGTGCATTACTATAAACCATGAGGATCCCCAACACCCAGAAACCATGAAGACCTCCAACATCCAGAAACCATGAAGACCTCCAACATCCAGAAACCATGAGGACCCCCAACATCCAGAAACCATGAAGACCTCCAACACCCAGAAACCATGAGGACCCTCAACATCCAGAAACCGTGATGACCCCATACATCCAGAAACCGTGATGACCCCATACATCCAGAAACCATGAAGACCTCCAACACCCAGAAACCATGAGGACCTCCAACACCCAGAAACCATGAAGACCTCCAACACCCAGAAACCATGAGGACCTCCAACATCCAGAAACCATGAGGACCCCCAACACCCAGAAACCATGAAGACCTCCAACACCCAGAAACTAAGGACCCCCAACACCCAGAAACCATGAGGACCCCCAACATCCAGAAACCGTGAGGACCCCATACATCCAGAAACCATGAGGACCCCCAACATCCAGAAACCATGAAGACCTCCAACATCCAGAAACCATGAGGACCTCCAACACCCAGAAACCATGAAGACCCCAACATCCAGAAACCATGAGGACCCCCAACATCCAGAAACCATGAAGACCTCCAACACCCAGAAACCATGAGGACCTCCAACATCCATAAACCATGAGGACGTCCAACACCCAGAAACCATGAGGACCTCCAACATCCAGAAACCATGAGGACCCTCAACATCCAGAAACCATGAGGACCTCCAACACCCAGAAACCATGAGGACCTCCAACACCCAGAAACCATGAGGACCCCATACATCCAGAAACCATGAAGACCTCCAACATCCAGAAACCATGAGGACCTCCAACACCCAGTAACCATGAAGATCACCAACACCCAGAAACCACGAGGACCTCCGACACCCAGAGACCATGAGGACCCTCAACATCCAGAAACCATGAAGACCTACCACTGACAACACTGCCCTGCTAGAGGTTGGGTGGGGATGGGGTTGGTCCAGGAGCTGTGGATTACAGTGCTAGAGGAAAGCACTATTTTAAGAGTATATTTAACTGGTTAACATGCATTGTGCATACTAGTATTATAACAAAACTGATTAGAAATGCAAAGTAAATCTACCAATGTGTAAATAAATTATTCAAATATGGTATATAAAGGATATGTGTTATACATTATATATATATATATATATATATATATATATATATATATATATATATATATATATATATATACACACACACACACACACACACACACACACACAGTGCCTTGCAAAAGTATTCAGACCCCTGACCAATTCAATTCAACCCCCACACATTAAATAAGTATTCAAGCCCCACACATTAATATTTGGTAGAGCCACCTTTCGGCGCAATAACAGCTTTAAGTTTTTTGGGGTAAGTATGTACCAGCTTTGCACACAGTGTCGGAGTGATTTTGGCCCATTCTGCTTGGCAGATTTGCTCCAGGTTGTTCAGGTTGGTTGGACGACGCTTGTGGACCACAATTTTCAAATAGTGCCACAGATTCTCAATGGGATTGAGATCAGGACTTTGACTGGGCCACTGCAGGACATTCACCTTTTTGTTCTTGAGCCACTCCAATGTTGCTTTGGCCTTGTGCTTGGGATCATTGTCCTGCTGAAAGGTGAATTTCCTCCCAAGCTTCAGTTTTTTAGTAGACTGAAGCAGATTCTCTTGCAGTATGTTCCTTTATTTTGCTCCATCCATTCTTCCTTCAATTGTAACAAGATGCCCAGTCCCTGATGATGAGAAGCATCCCCTCAGCATGATGCTGCCACCACCATACTTCACTGTAGGGATGGTGTGTCTTGAGGCATGGGCAGTGTTAGGTTTGCACCACACATAGCGCTTTGAGTTTTGGCCAAAAAGCTTGGTCTCATCTGACCACAAAACCTTTTCCCAGATTGCACCTGGGTCACTCATGCTTTCTGGCAAACTTCAGATGTGCTTTCAGATGGTACTTGTTGAGTAACGGCTTCTTTCTTGCCAACCTCCCATAGAGGCCAGTGTTATGCAGAGCTCTTGATATGGTTGACTGGTGCACCATTACTTCACTCCCAGCCACTGAACTTCAAAGTGATTGTTGGCCTCTCTGTGGCTTCTCTCACAAGTCTCCTTGTTTGAGCGCCGAGTTTTGAGGGATGGCCTTTTCTTGGGAGTGCCTGGGTGGTGTGATGCAGCTTCCACGTCCTGATTATTGATCCAACTGTGCTCACTGGGATATCCAAACACTTGGATATTATTTTGTACCCTTTCCCTAATCTATGCATTTGTATTACTTTATCTCTAACTTCTGTAGAATGCTCTTTGGTCTTCATTTTCCTTCAGATTCACAACTTTACCAATGATCCTTCAACAGTGGGGTTTTTATCCAGAAAATGTGACAGCAACTTTAATGGTTCACAGGTGGAGGCCAATGGTAAGGTAATTGTGTCCTCGTTAGGGCAATTTCTTTCATCGTGCTTCCACAGCACAGGGGTTGAATACTTATGCAAGCAAGATATTTCAGTTTTTTATTTTTCTTAAAAATATTTCCCAACATAAAACCAATGTCACCTTACAATAATTGATTTTGAGTTTCAGTGTTTTAAAATAAAATATCAAACAGAACGAAATTTCAATGTACCATTTGTAATTCAGTAATATAAGAGAATTGGTCAGGGGTCTGAATACTTTTTTTGCATACTTTTTCTATATATGTATATATATATATATATAGATATATATATATATATATATATATATATATATATATTATACCATGTGTCTTGTGTGGTTTTGTGGTCAGATGAGACCAAGACAGAGCTTTTTGGCCAAAACTCAAAGCACTATGTGTGGTGCAAACCTAACACTGCCCATGCCTCAAGACACACCATATATATATATATATATATATATATATAGCAAGTACTCATTAGGAATCATTTGCCATCTTTTTTGAGCGTTGTGGCTGTGTTGCTCTGTCCTTGGTATAGCCACTTTAAAGGAGGACCTGAACGAGTCACAAATACAACAAGAGCACAAACAGAACAGAACAGGGGGGCATGGGCAGCAGAGAGCACCTACACAGCAAAATGACAGGGAGAAATCGCTCTTCTGACCCCAGTGAAAACCCTACATTTGGAAAGAATTTCAAGCACATTAATGCAGGCACACGCTGAGAGAGGGGAAAAGTGGAGCAGGAAAACAAGCTCAATGTTTCATATCACAGAATGTGTTCATACTAAGGAATGTTCCCACACATATTTAACAGGGTTTTACTTTATATGCTTACATTTCATCAGATGGGAATAGTTATAGCAATTACTACAGGACCCAAGTACACGATCCAATGTTTTACAGTGCTACTGGCATGGAGAATGTGACAGCGGGGCATTTTCAAAGTTGTTATTTTTATTTCAATGTACAGGTTCCAACTGCAATGACATCCAAAGCTTGGAGGCCAACATGGTTTCTGCTGGAAAAAAAGGAGTGAATCCATTATTTAGTACTAAAGCAGAATCCGCTTTCAAAAAGACAGTTACAATCTGTACTGCAAATTGTCTTGTCTTTTCCAGAAAGATGTGTGCATTTGACTGATGTATTTATTTATTATTTAATTGAGCTTGGCTTGGTTTGTACTTTCTGTAAAAGTTCCCAGAGCAGACACATTACAGTTGAAGTTAGCTTGCTAAGTGTACACTGAGTGAGTATCACTGTCAATGATCACACAGCACAGTTGAAGAAGGAGAATCAGAGGGCTGTTAGTTTGAGTCGCTGGGATCGCTGGGAAGGAGTGTATCACATTATTATCTGTTGGCTCTCCATCAAAGTTTGGTTTTCATGTCTTTTGCAATTATGTATCGCTTTGTTTTATATCTAAAGCTAACTATGTATTGTCTGTGTACCTGCTGTGTTTCTACATGGAATGCTGTTGTGTTCTTATTGTGTTCTTATTGTAAAGCGTTTTGAGATGCTCTGCATTTGGGCGCTATAAAAAAATAAAAGATTATTCTATATTAATATATTATTGGAAGGAGAATCACAGGGCTGTTATTTGCCCATGCAGCACCAGAGCCCCGATCAACCCTTTTTAATATCTGATTACAAAGCCTGTTTACACTCATTGGTGATGAGAACAAGATAACCTCAGAGCTGGAAAAACAAGGGCTATATTAACAAAGGGGGCTGACTGAGCTTCATTCAACTCCAAAACATGTACTTTCCGCTTGTAAAGATGATCACTGCAACTTAAAACAAGGACAGTGTGGAAAATCTGCAGCCCGGATGCATGTCTCCTGCTGGGTGGCTGTGAATGAATGTGCTCTGCTCTGGGAAAAGGATCCAAACAGGATTTAAACCTCCCCATGCAAATAATTCAAACTCACATTGATTCAGGGTTTCACCACTCAGCTATTCATCCTTTTTTTCCAGGAATTTTTTGTCTTTTTGTTTTTTTTTTGTTTTGTTTTAGTTGGAATGATTTTTTGTTCATACAAAAGTGGACTTAGTAGCGATATTTACATTCTCCAACTAAGCTTTCTGTTCCCCATCCTGTCATCCCTTCAAACATAAAGTCTAGCCTCACGCTCTCAAAATAAAATAATAACACACTGGGGAAATCGAGAAAGTCCTGGTGTTTATTGTTAACACCAGAAGCGGTCAGTCCTGCCCCACTGTTTTGACTATGTGCTGTGTGTGTTCCCCATACAGCATAGAGATTAAACTAGCCGTGGAACAGGATCTGTTCCTCTTCAGTATTTGGGCTGCACTCAGCTCTTTGTTCTTTGACAATCTTTCTGTCATTAGTAACCATTTACACATTATCAGTGAAACTTATACACAGAGGCCAACCCCAAACAGTGCTTTAGAAAGGATGCTGCAATACCTCCTGCAGAGAGCAACACGTCCCTGGCTCAGAATCTATTAATTTTCAACAATCTGCCTTCATTTCTTTTTCTTTTTAAAAAAAGCATTAAGTGACTTCTGGGGCATCAATGCCTGTCTGTGCTATCTTTACTCTACTATTCATGTCTGTAGTATCTTCACTCTACTATGCATGTCTGTGTGTAGTATCTTTGTTATTCGAGCTGAAGGCACAGAAACAAGGGACTCTAGTTCCGATAGCTTACCTCTGCATTGATTCAAGAAGAGGCAAAACAGTTTTTAATGGACATATTTTTATACTTTCACCTTCACTTTGAGAACACTTGAATCATTGTAATGAATACATGTAAATATGATCTTTACATGAATTTGTAAAGAAAGGGACAGCAGGGCCTCTCTTCTTTTAGCTTTGGTTTTCATACTAAAAATATTTAAAAACAAATCAAATATTTTGTTACCGATCACTGGCTAGTAAAGGTAGCACGCCATGACAGTAGCTCTGTTATGCACGATTATCCCTGTCTTTATTCTGACATGTGTTTACAACAAACTTCTAAGAGAAATGTCTGACATATATGATTCTTAACTCTAATCCAATTCTCAAAACTAGCTAAAAACAACTAGAATTCTAAAAAGAGAAGTACGTTTGTGTTAAAATACTTTCCAACAGTGGGATTTGCTCTTATGATCTTAGGACCGCAAGCTAAAGCTTTATTGCTTTTACCATTGACCAACAGGACAAATCTGCAATGTACTGCAGCGCTGTTGACACTTCTATGGGTTCTTTACCTAAGGGGGGAGAGGCAGACACAGAACCTCTTTTAAAACTTTTTTTTAAATAAAGCAAATAATGCCAGCCACAAGCAGTACTAAACCACTCCCACTCAAACATGCTGACAGCCCACTACCCCACAGATGCAGACATTCTCACAAGCCAAGGTAATACTACAACAACAACAATTAAGCCAAACAACCTTCTCAATCAATAATGGACCATGACAACAATACAAGGGCAATACAACAACAATTACTAACGATCAAGTATTTACAGAATTAACAGTTCCCCCAAAACTGTTCCCCAATCCCAGCGTCCTTTGCACAACTCATTTACATACCGCTGCCAGTCCTGAGACGAACACCTCACACAGCCTTGTTAAAATATGCTATGTCAATACTGAACTGCTTCAAATGTGTTTAACACTTTTAAAACCTGCAATGTTTTACTCACTACTTCTTTACTGCCATACGTAAGAAAACATGTTTAATTTTGCTGCACTTGTGAAAACCCCAAAATCAGGAGCTTGGTAGCTAGACAGCCAATAAAACATTATACAATTTAACCTATAACTACTATGCAATGAATCATCACAAAGCATTACAATTTTCCCTTTCCGGTCCGATGTTGGACCCTGTCCGACATCATCAAAAACACGTCAAGCACAGGTCTCTGGTCGTTTTTTCTCCAGAAAAAGCTGTGAAAACCTTTTAATGGCCGAGTGAGACCGATAGGAGGTGAGAGATGCCGAAAACAAAAGGGGTGGATCTGATCAATACACATAGCCCCTGCACCACAGAGATAACACAGACATAAACAAAGAAGACAGCTGCTTCCACATCCAGCGCTCAAATAATATCACAGACATTTGCTGAGCTTTTTGAGATGTTATAGTAATAAAATGATTACTGATCATGATCAGTATGCACGACTACGAAGAGGTATGTGATAAATACAGCGAACAAGGGGTGGGGCGGGGTTGGAGATGCAGTATTGAGTGTCCTGTTGATATGCAGGGCCTTTTAAACCTGTTTTATTGTGGGAAAAAAAAAATCTTTTAAACAGCGCGTGTAAAATAAACAGCGTGTGTGAAAATAAATTTCACCCGACGCGCCTGACAAGCGCTGAATAAATGGACCGCTAAGGGTTATTGCTCTCTAAGCCTAGTATCTCTTATTAGATGTTGTCCAAATTGCTATTTCAAGTTTTTTACTCCATCTTAACTGTATGATTCTGCTTGACATACACATCCTAGCCTTTTATTTAATGTATTATGGCTATATTTAATGTTTGTACTGTGTTTTTCATGTTTTATTTAATGTACTATACCCTGTATTTCACTGTATTTAATGTATCATGTATTGTTCCTCACTATCTTTTAAAGTGCTTTGTGATGGTGGTCCACTGTGAAAGGCGCTATATAAAATAAAAATTGATTGATGCCATACTTGGAATGTTCATTTCCAAAATTTAGACACGTAAAGTATGAGGACTGTTTACGATGATCGTCAACATTCTTGACAAAGAACATTCCATTCTGGGCGCCAAAGGTCATTGTAAACATAGTCGTGTTGCATGAGACCAGCGTCACTGACCGAGAAATACCATACCATACAAACTGGAATTCCCATAACCTGGCAAACAACATACACTTCACATCACTGAAGCCACTTCAAACACACTCTTATTAGTCACTTACTGTTAAAGAAACAGGATGGAGTGGAACAGGCCATTACAAACTGTAACCGGGGAAATGAGTGTGGCATCACTTCTAGACTAATGATCCAGGATATTAGAATATATCAAAACAATCCCAATTACGTTGGTAAATAGGCCACAAGTAGCAAAAACATGTCACGAGTTTATAGAATTGAAACAGTACCCTTAAATCTTTTTCAAGACACTATAAAAAGTACACTAACATTAAAGATCAAAATAGAAGCAACACTGTCATATAACCTTGGGATTCAGATATAGCACACAACTGGTTATGTAAAACACCCCAAGTAATAAGGATGACAAATTGGAAATGCTCATTTTGTGTATAAATGCCTCCTTTAATACAAATAAGTGCAAAAATGACTTGTCACCTCCTTAAATAAAACCAATTAGGTAGGGTACAAAGTCTTTAGGGTAGATCCCGCACTCTTTCACAAACCTCATAATTAGATATATTTCTAGAGTGAAATTACCCAAATGTAATCCACAGATACAAACTATACTGAGAAATGTGACAATACATCTGATAAGTCTTCAGGCACAGACATTAGATCTAAAAGTACAATCCAAAATCACCCAAGCCAGGTGAATCCTGTTGAAGCACATCACTGTCGAGCTTTAACACATCCAATTAGACCCAGGAGGACTTTCAGGTCTCTGCAGATCGTGTACAGCCAGGGCTGGGAGTAAGAAGAAGGGCTGAGCCATGGAAAACCACAAGGACTGCAGAGTAAGCACAAGGGGTGAGTCATGGAAAACCACAGGGGCTGTAGAGCAAGAACAAGGGGTAAACCATGGAAAAACAAATACACAGTTCCACGGTTGGCACAATTTTTCTTGGGGGGGCAGGGTACAGCGGTATTTAAGAATTGGCTACAAAGTTCTTTAAAAAATTGTTTTACTATGTAGGATGTTTCTCATCCAATCCTGTTTGAAACATCTTGTGTAAAAAAAAAACCTAAAACGAGTGGTGCTTTTTAAAACACAGCTCACTGGACACAAAGTGTTTGCCAATGTGTAACACTGACATGTTTTGGGAAGCACTTATGGGAAAAAAAATTAAATAAAATGTGACTTCAGTGATTTATACAGAATAACATGTAGTACATGCTTTTATGGGTAAGATATCGATTGAAATTTGATTTCGTTTTTACGAATTTAAACAGCAGGATTTTTTGCAATCAGAACCAAAGTTCCCTTAATGTGGAACTGCAGCATGGCTTCACCACCAAGTCTTTGCATTTACAATCTAACAGCACCCCCCATGTCCAGCTGTGAGAGGGGGTCAATGGGGGAGTTTCCATGTGGGTTATAATTTTACTCGATACCTTGCATCGAGCCAAATGAAAAATGGCCCTATACATTTCAGGTTTATTTTCTGCCACAAACCTGATCCTCTCGAGCTGTTCTCCCAAACATGCACGTGCATCTCCACCACATGTAAACAACCACACATGGAAACTCCTCCAATGTCACTGACTTTGTTCAAAAGACTCAAACTCCAAAACCACAACTGTTTAACTTGAACAACAAACATTTTAAAGTAAAATGTCTGTATTTCAATATATCAATTACAATAATGGAGATTTAACATTGAGGGGAAACAATGTGTACTGAATTAATTTCATTCCATAACATTCTCTTAATGTGGTTTATCCATGCAGTCCTGAGCAGAACTATTTCCGCCCCCCCCCCCCCCCCCCCCCCCCCCCGGAAGGGTACCCCTGATGCCAACACAAACACAGACATCAAACTATTTCTGCAGATCAATTGCTGATAGGCAGGCTTTTAGACACTGTAGAATATCAAAAAGGTTTACCCTCGAGACTCTGGTTAGACCACGTGAGGTTTTCCATAGAGCTTATAAATATCGGAGTCTATTTCTATTATTCTTGGCAGTAAAAAAAGCACAGCCCAAGTATATCAAATGCAGAAAAACAGATATACCATAAAGGTATATTAACTGACAATGTTTCATGTTGTTGTTCTTGGCATTAGTATTAATTATTTATTACCCATTTATCCATTCTTCTAGCACTGCCGATAGGATCATACGTACACATGTATAAACTGATGGAATCACAAAGATTTGAATTGTGAACTCAGCATACTCAGTGTGAACTCAACACACTTGGGTATAATAAGGAATGCACAGAATTTAGATTTTGGAGGATTATCTGCATTTTATATTTGAACAGAGAAACAGATTCTGTGTGCAACTGAAGGAGAGGTCAACACCAATCTGTGAATTGTTTTCTTACCTCTAATTGGGCCTATCAACAGTCTCAGAAGATCCTTTTGATTTCCAGAAGTTCTATTAACTTGAACTTGGGTGACATGGTGACCTCTTTATACCCAATTGTCACACGATGAGCTTCTCTTGCTGTGCCTGACACCCTTCCTCTGAGCTGGTAATGCAGTGTGTGAGAATGGTCGATGGGCTCCGTCCTCATGTCACCCTTCTGAAAAGCCAAAAGCTCTTTGGTAAACAGGGGGCTTGCTAATCTGCTGATATGCTCTAAATGCAAAGCTTTTATATAAATACACATTCTTTCTTATTTGCACATGTATTATTACAAATTGTTCTACAGTTTTATATTTTTGAGATGTATTAAATATTGCACACACATATATATATATATATATATAATCCCTTGCTCACAATATTTGCATACAAAATATGTGAAATACTATGACATCACAGTGACACCTCTCCCAGATACCAAACAGACAAGTACTGATGTGTGTGTGTTCCTATGTGACTGTGTGAGTGTGTTTTAAGGCACTGTACAAGGTCTTGTCTATGCTAGTCTTACATACCTCCACTAACATGCTCTTAGGATGTTGTTTTAAGATACACTAATGATATTCAGGTGCAAGCCCTACGGCTTCCAAAGCTTACCATTCATTTGATTCACCCACAGAATAAGCTATTTGCCAAAAGGCAGATTAAATAATAAAGTATGTTTATATATGTCTGCTTTGGATACCAAATGGACTGAAGTGACAATGCATGAGGCACAGGTGGATAATACAAGGCAAGCAAGAACTGTGCAAACACAGAGATCTAAAGAGGAAGACCTTCATCTTGCCCCACTGTTTCCAGTAATGTGTAATAGTTTAGAAATACTGTTGCTCAGTGTAGGTTAGGTACAGCAGCATTCTCATCCACGGGGCTGCTCACTGCTAGGGTAAGGTGAGCTTGCATTTTGAGTTGCATTTCACATGTACAGTACGACGTGAGCCAGCTTGTTTCAGACTTCTTTATTATTATTATTCTTGCATGTAAGCCAAGCCATTGTACACATTTTTTTTCCCTTCAATACCTATAATTGTATAATGTCTTGCATAAAGATATAACATTGGTAGTGGTCCATGGAAGAGCCCTTGAACCCCAAGGGGCCCTAGAATACCAACAGTTATATTGCCATTGAGACTGTGGGCGTCTAGACACGATACAAAATGCAACTTGATTAAAATCACGAGAGTGTGACAGGGCCTGATTATGTCACTACCTCGTGATCTGTCAGTAACTGATCTACCCATTTTCCTGAAGGCTACAGGCACACTCTTCTAGGTACCTGGCATGCTGCATCATTCTGTGTCCTCTAAAAATGCAGACCATTCATTCTCCAAGTTCTATATTATCACAATCTGCATTATTTAATTCATCTGCCGCTATCTAATATACACAGCTTGAAGAGTAAGGACAACTTTTTTTTTTCTTTACTTTTGAATAAAAAGGATTTTATGTGTGCTTCTGATGTCCCGATAAATCGTGAAACACATATGCCACTAAGCTCAGTTTGACCAGACTCCTTTGTGATCATAAATACAAAAGTCAGAACAGGAAAAAAAAGATAATATAACCCTTATTACTTCACATTACTTTATTGTTATAAACTTTAAATGAATATAGCTACTTTTGCAGGATTTTCTAATAAAAACAGATAGACTCTGACTAATATTTGGAATCTGTTTCTTGTAAGAAGGATGACATTCCTATTCATTTTTTACTTTCTTACGTCATGTAGCCTGATGTGTCCCAACAAGTCTCGTCTTCTGTGTCACCCGAACTGTCAGAGTCTAAAAGCAGAGCGGCACACAGATCAAACAGCCAGCTCAATGTTTACCCAGACGGGAAGAGGAACTGTAGGGGTAAGCGAGAGGGCCACATTCTGTCTTGATCTGACACCAAGAGTGTGGGAAAGAGCTCCTGCTCAGAACACACTGAGATGAATGAGGTAGGCAGGTGAGTGGGGAATCATTCTACTCATCAGGAATTCAAACAGATTGTTTTGATTCATTTTGCACTATCCATGCATAGATCCTTATTGCCCAATGAACCTGCTGAAGTGTTTCCATAATGGAACAATACAGGCTTGTAGCGATCACAAGTCATTCAGGCCAATTCTCTTGAAAACAAATCAATGTTAGGTAAAGCAGCATCCACATCATTCCATTGAATTGTTCTGGCTCCAATAATATCTGGTAATATGAAAATGTTATGTAATAAATTGGGACCCTAAAATAAACAAGCATGTTCATAAAACCCATCCTCTGTCATTACTATAAATACAAAGTTCCAGCTACTAGCATCATTAGCCCTTAAGTCTGTTTGCTTGTTTCCTATATACAAGTCACCAGCCTTTTTCTGTATAGAAACATATCAGTTTATAAAGAAACTACAATATTATAATAAACACCTGGAAGCATTGATTGCAGATGGGTTGTTTTAGCTATAAAAAAAAAAAAAATCTGTCAGAGCATACACACACACACACACACACAAAGGAATTGCGGAACTCAGTAAGTGTGCAGTCATCACAATGCTTAGCTTTAGAACTGCTGATCAGGTCCCCTGCTATTTTGATCAGTTGAATCCCCATGTCTACTAACAGCAAATTGTAAAGCATTGCCTAGAGCCAATGAACATCAACTCACTTAGATTCTGAAAAAAGTCTTTAATCACCAACAATGTTGAGTAAAAGACAAACCAAAGCCCACTTGTTTGTTGTTTGCAGAGACTAGGTGGGTCGCACACTCCAGATGGCTCAGTTATATCCTTTATTTATTTTAGTCTTGATGTTCAAAAAAGTAAAAAGCAAGCGGCAATGTTATAAATCTAAAAAACAAGTATTATTATTATTATTATTATTATTATTATTTATTTATTATTATTATTATTAATAAACACGAAACACAACACGTTTCGACAATACTTGTCTTCGTCAGGTGTTAGAGATTTAAAAAAACAACATCGGGTGAATCCAATATATAGGTCAGTAGATGGAGCCAATTAAATAGAATAATAGGTAATTAACTCATTAATAAAGTGTCTCAATTCAAGATAATTGGTCCTGACATATACTTAAATAAATATGATAGTGTAAATATCATTATTCCATCATTAAAAATAGAACTATGGAAGCATGAAAGAGCCCATTAATTCGTAATAGGTCATCAATACATTCTCAAAAGGGACTCGAAGTAAAAAGATCATTGATATTACATATAGTCAATGTTTCAAATTCAGATAGTGAGAAATAACAGTTGAAGAACATTAACAACACAGATTATTACAATAACGTAATGTTGATTTAATTTGAGGTAAATAACTTGGTGTGGTTATCTTCTTTATTTCCATACACACTGAACTCTGTAAATGGCAGTTAATGGTAGTTAAAGCATGGGGCATTGAGGTGTAAAGGTGACCACATAACCCCTTTGTGTTCTACCACCGCAGTGACTCCCAAAGGACTCATTCAACGGTAATGCACTAGACAGGTCAGACTGTTCAATGCTTTATTCTTCATAGAGAACAGACTAGCCTGGATGCTTTTCAAAGTTACTTTGTTAAGATTAAAGCTACCCCCTTTGACTTATGCTTTGTTAGGAGTGGGTGGAATCTAATTCATGTATACACTGCAATGTGTATAATCAATGGCAATCTTTACATGCATTTCAAGTGTCTCACACTACTATCATAGACTCACGACTTTTGATTATTAACAATAAGCAAAAAGTCCGGAAGATGTATAAAGCACACGCTTGCTTAAACATCACAGTAAAGCTTTGTATTCAGTTTTCTATTTGTACGATATATTTGAATAGGAACTGTTTTCTGAATATCCAACCAGTGTTTGGAGCAGTGTACTTTCTAACTCGTTAACCTTTTGTGGTGGGGTGCCCTGCTCCTGTGCATATTTTGGTGTTTTATGCTGTACGTGGTGTGTTACTGTTGGTGTGTATATATATATTGGTGCCCGGGGTATAAATTGGCTATGTAGCAGAAATATTGTAAAAATGTATATTTGTATTTAGGCATGGGGATTGCACAATCACTTCACGTGCAGATAAAATGTGTATTAATATGTGGGCATGGGGACTGCATAAATTAGTTAACGTGCCAGGATTCAAGTGAATGATTAATTAGCAATTGAATCCCAGCACAGCTGTATATATAGAAGCACGGATCACTCAGTCAGGGTTGGGTCCTCGGTGAGGAGAGAACGAGAGTCGGGCGGTAAAGAGAAAAATAATAAAATTTCAATTGCTAGTAACGGTGACATAAAATCAGCAAGTTACTTGTTTTGGGTTTGTCTCACTGTGTTTGTTTAGTGTCTGTTTGTTCAGTTTTAGTCAACATGCCGTTTTGCTTTGTTTGTTCATCGTTTCGTTTTCTGTTTAAACCTTTTATTTTTACAATAAACCAGCGCAACAGCACAATTCACTCACCACTCTCGGTGCTTCTTCCTGACTTGACGTCACCACACAAGCCAACCTGTCACACACTTATTAATACAAAAGACACTGGATCATTTCTGTGAAACCGGGAAAGTCTAATTATTATTAGTATTCTCGTGCCGCCTCCCTCTCCTCCTCCCTCTCCTAATTCTCCTCAAACCTCTCTGCTGCTGTTGACACAATACTCTATTGTCCTGACCTGCTCTTGCCTGGTTCTCATCCTACCTCTCTGATCACACGTGACGGGTGTCCTGGCATGGCTCACCCTCTGCCTCTTGCTTACTTTCGACAGGTGTACCCCAAGGCTCAGTCCTGGGTCCCTTCATCTCATCCCTCTCCCACACCCGCTCCTTCTCCACCCGTGCCCCTCAGTGGTGGAACGACCTACCCAAGGATATCAGGACTCCTCAGTCCCTGACCACCTTCCGTCGACCTCCTCAAGACAAACCTGTTCAGACAACATCTGTAAACCTCCCAACTCTCGACTATACTGGACCATATGGCACCCAGTTGTACCAGCAGTTGCATCATCTGCTCTTAATTATAATTACTTTCTGTATCTTGTACTTGGTTTTACTCTTCAAGGTATCAGTATTCACGCTTTTTTGTAATTGCTCTTAACTGAAATCATTTTAATCCATTTACTGTACTTCATACATGCTCTTTTTACTCTTATAAACATTTTTTTTTACTATTAATTAACTGCTCTTAATCAAATTCACTCTTGAATGCAATTATTTACTGTATTCTTTATTTTGCTCTTATTTGTATTTGATCCTACTATCTACTGATTTTACTGTACTTTATAAATGATCTTATCTATAATGTGACATTTTGTAATGTGATATTGTTTTTATGTGATATTTTGCATTGTGATACTTTGTATTGTGATATTTTATAATAACTGTAAATCACGCTGGATAAGGGCTTTTCTAAGAAACATTTCTTAGCAGAAGAAATGATGATCTGTAACAATGTAACAAGTTCAGATGCTGAAGCCTGAACGCTGCTGTATTCCAGTGTATCTCATTTAAACTCTTTACTCTTCTGATAAGTGTCTCAATCAGAGACTAACCTCCATTCTACCAGTACTCCAGAAGACTGTGTGTTTCCCAACAGATGATGCCTGTGTTTCAAGTAATTGGGAATGCTCATGGGACCAGTCTGTCCCACTCGACAGTAAAAAGAAAAAAAAAAAGAAAGAAAATCAAGAAGAGTCCAATGTAACTGAATAACTCCCTCTGATCAACATCCTGGAAAATTCACAAGAACCTACAGAAACTAGATTTGAAAACTGAGAGACCAGCAAAGAACAGAAGAGATTACCAGGTATTTCTGATAATGTGTGTGGGGGGGGTGGGGTGGGGGTGGGTTAAAAACCAAAAACAAAAAGAACAAAACACGGATCAAACAAGAAAAGTGTTTTTGAAGCGAATCTAACTCTTCGGGAGGCCAAGGTTCAATCATCTGTTTGAACGTTTTGGAGACATCAGCCTCTAGAATTTCTCAAGAGGTTTTGAGGTCATTTGTCTCCCCTGTGTGGGGCTTCCAAGACTGAAATATGACTTGGCTGCATCTAAGGGAGAAGAAAGGGAACGAACAAGAAAACAGTAAGGCACTGCTTACGTGTAAGCAACCCAATCCATAAACCTGACTAATGTGTGCTTACAAACTGTGGATGGCATCATTCTGTAATGAGGAAATAGCATCTCATGGACTGACCCCGTTAGACTCTCACTTCACACACTTGCACTTTCTCCATGTGCTCTGTTTCCTAATCATGCTACACAGGCCATCTTCAATAAACACTGTTTACAGGATACAGGACTTACAGCGATTGTAGAAGATGAGAATGCTTGTGAAGAGAAGTGTTCCTGCATGAATATATTCTGTCATGTAAAGTGACAGAGAAAGCAAAGAAACCAATATCTCCCTGAGAATAACGGATGGCTGAAAGTTATATTTATAACTGATTAGGCTATAATTAAGAAATAATATTTTCCACCTTGTAGAACACTTTGCAGCTTGTTACATACACTGTAATTTCCAAATCCTTATTTTATAACACTTTTTAAGCAACCTGGTGTAAAGTAGTAACACCTGATGTGTAAGGTGAGTTTAGAGCATCTGCAAGACGTTCTATCCACCTGTATGATCCCGTAAGACACACACACACGCATGTGTGTGTGTGTGTATACTATATGTGTATCTATATATATATATATATATATATATATATATATATATATATATATAATATATATATATATATATATATATATAGAAATTTGTAGAAAATGTATTAAAAATAAAAACTGAAATAGCTTTGTTGGATAAGTGTCCACCCCCCTTGTAATAGCAATCCTAAATTAGCTCAGGTGTAACCAATCGCCTTCAAAACCACACACCAAGTTAAGTGGCCTCCACCTGTGTTAAACTGTAGTGATTCACATGATTTATGGATAAATTCAGCAGTTCGTGAAGGTTTCCTCTGCTCGGTAGTGCATTTCTAAGCAAAGACTCAACCATGAGCGCACCAAGGCACTTTCAAAAGAACTCCAGGATAAAGTTGTTGAAAGGCACAGTTCATGGGATGGGTATAAAAAAATATCAAAGACCTTGGAGCACGGTCAAGGAAATTATTAAGAAGTAGAAGGTGTATGGCACCACCAAGACCCTCCAAACTGGATGACTGAGCAAGAAAGCAACTTTGCAAGAGCTACAGGCTTTTATGGCCAAGACTGGTCAAAGTGTGCATGTAACAACAATATCCCAAGCACGCACAAATCTGGCCTGTATGGTAGGGTGGCAAGAAGGAAGCCATTTCTCAAGAACGCCCACCTTGAATCCCATTTGAAGTATGCAAAAAAACACTCAGGAGATTCTGTAGCCATGTGGCAAAAAAGTTTTGTGGTCTGACGAAACTAAAATGGAACTTTTTGGCCTAAATGCAAAGCGTTATGTTTGGCGCAAGCCCAACACAGCATATCACCAAAAGAACACCATCCCTACTGTGAAGCATGTGGTGGCAGCATCATGTTATGGGGATGTTTCTTATCAGCAGGGACTGGTGCGCTTGTCAGGATAGAAGGGAAAATGAATGGAGCAAAGTACAGAGAAGTCCTTGAGGAAAACCTGCATCAAAAATTTATGGCATGACTTGAAGATTGCTGTCCATCAACGCTCCCCAGGCAACTTGACAGAGCTTGAACAGTTTTGTAAAGAAGAATTGTCAAATATTGCCAAATCTAGGTGTGCAAAGTTGGTGGAGACCTAGCCCAACAGATTCACAGCTGTAATTGCTGCCAAAGGTGCTTCTACCAAGTATTAACTGAGGGGGGTGGAGATTTATCCAATTAAGATCTTTCAGTTTTGTATTTTTAATTTTTTTTTTTTTTTCAATAAAAACTTTTTTCAACTTAACAGTGTGGAGTATGGTGTGTAGATAAGTGGAAAACAACTTAATTTAAATGCATGAAACTCTGAGGCACTGACACAACAAAATGTGAAAAAAGTTCAAGGGGGTGTATACCTTCTATAGGCACTGTATATATGTAGTACTTGTCTATATTATGAAGAGACTATAAAGCCCGTCATTTTCCACTTTAGCTCTAAAGAGAAGCTTGAATTCCCCAGCTAAATACAAACATAGTCCAATATTAGATACAGTGAATAGACATACTGTACAGGCAGACGGTTACAGTATATGAAAAGGTAAAGGACCCTCTAAAGGACCAAAATAGTTAAAAAAAAACAAAAAAAAAAAAACACAAAAACAAAAAAAAAAAAAAAAAAAAAAAAAAAAAAAAAAAAAAAAAAAAAAAAAAAAAAAAAAAAAAAAAAAAAAAAAAAAAAAAAAAAAAAAAAAAAAAAAAAAAAAAAAAAACAAAAAAAAAAAAAAAAAAAAAAAAAAAAAAAAAAAAAAAAAAAAAAAAAAAAAAAAAAAAAAAAAAAAAAAAAAAAAAAAAAAAAAAAAAAAAAAAAAAAAAAAAAAAAAAAAAAAAAAAAAAAAAAAAAAAAAAAAAAAAAAAAAAAAAAAAAAAAAAAAAAAAAAAAAAAAAAAAAAAAAAAAAAAAAAAAAAAAAAAAAAAAAAAAAAAAAAAAAAAAAAAAAAAAAAAAAAAAAAAAAAAAAAAAAAAAAAAAAAAAAAAAAAAAAAAAAAAAAAAAAAAAAAAAAAAAAAAAAAAACAAAAAAAAAAAAAAAAAAAAAAAAAAAAAAAAAAAAAAAAAAAAAAAAAAAAAAAAAAAAAAAAAAAAAAAAAAAAAAAAAAAAAAAAAAAAAAAAAAAAAAAAAAAAAAAAAAAAAAAAAAAAAAAAAAAAAAAAAAAAAAAAAACAAAAAAAAAAAAAAAAAAAAAAAAAAAAAAAAAAAAAAAAAAAAAAAAAAAAAAAAAAAAAAAAAAAAAAAAAAAAAAAAAAAAAAAAAAAAAAAAAAAAAAAAAAAAAAAAAAAAAAAAAAAAAAAAAAAAAAAAAAAAAAAAAAAAAAAAAAAAAAAAAAAAAAAAAAAAAAAAAAAAAAAAAAAAAAAAAAAAAAAAAAAAAAAAAAAAAAAAAAAAAAAAAAAAAAAAAAAAAAAAAAAAAAAAAAAAAAAAAAAAAAAAAAAAAAAAAAAAAAAAAAAAAAAAAAAAAAAAAAAAAAAAAAAAAAAAAAAAAAAAAAAAAAAAAAAAAAAAAAAAAAAAAAAAAAAAAAAAAAAAAAAAAAAAAAAAAAAAAAAAAAAAAAAAAAAAAAAAAAAAAAAAAAAAAAAAAAAAAAAAAAAAAAAAAAAAAAAAAAAAAAAAAAAAAAAAAAAAAAAAAAAAAAAAAAAAAAAAAAAAAAAAAAAAAAAAAAAAAAAAAAAAAAAAAAAAAAAAAAAAAAAAAAAAAAAAAAAAAAAAAAAAAAAAAAAAAAAAAAAAAAAAAAAAAAAAAAAAAAAAAAAAAAAAAAAAAAAAAAAAAAAAAAAAAAAAAAAAAA
Source organism: Polyodon spathula (assembly GCF_017654505.1). Taxonomy (NCBI): domain Eukaryota; kingdom Metazoa; phylum Chordata; class Actinopteri; order Acipenseriformes; family Polyodontidae; genus Polyodon; species Polyodon spathula. Next base: position 71,029,335 of record NC_054535.1, read on the forward strand.
AAAAAAAAAAAAAAAAAAAAAAAAAAAAAAAAAAAAAAAAAAAAAAAAAAAAAAAAAAAAAAAAAAAAAAAAAAAAAAAAAAAAAAAAAAAAAAAAAAAAAAAAAAAAAAAAAAAAAAAAAAAAAAAAAAAAAAAAAAAAAAAAAAAAAAAAAAAAAAAAAAAAAAAAAAAAAAAAAAAAAAAAAAAAAAAAAAAAAAAAAAAAAAAAAAAAAAAAAAAAAAAAAAAAAAAAAAAAAAAAAAAAAAAAAAAAAAAAAAAAAAAAAAAAAAAAAAAAAAAAAAAAAAAAAAAAAAAAAAAAAAAAAAAAAAAAAAAAAAAAAAAAAAAAAAAAAAAAAAAAAAAAAAAAAAAAAAAAAAAAAAAAAAAAAAAAAAAAAAAAAAAAAAAAAAAAAAAAAAAAAAAAAAAAAAAAAAAAAAAAAAAAAAAAAAAAAAAAAAAAAAAAAAAAAAAAAAAAAAAAAAAAAAAAAAAAAAAAAAAAAAAAAAAAAAAAAAAAAAAAAAAAAAAAAAAAAAAAAAAAAAAAAAAAAAAAAAAAAAAAAAAAAAAAAAAAAAAAAAAAAAAAAAAAAAAAAAAAAAAAAAAAAAAAAAAAAAAAAAAAAAAAAAAAAAAAAAAAAAAAAAAAAAAAAAAAAAAAAAAAAAAAAAAAAAAAAAAAAAAAAAAAAAAAAAAAAAAAAAAAAAACCACACCAAAAAAAAAAAAAAAAAAAAAAAAAAAAAAAAAAAAAAAAAAAAAAAAAAAAAAAAAAAAAAAAAAAAAAAAAAAAAAAAAAAAAAAAAAAAAAAAAAAAAAAAAAAAAAAAAAAAAAAAAAAAAAAAAAAAAAAAAAAAAAAAAAAAAAAAAAAAAAAAAAAAAAAAAAAAAAAAAAAAAAAAAAAAAAAAAAAAAAACAAAAAAAAAAAAAAAAAAAAAAAAAAAAAAAAAAAAAAAAAAAAAAAAAAAAAAAAAAAAAAAAAAAAAAAAAAAAAAAAAAAAAAAAAAAAAAAAAAAAAAAAAAAAAAAAAAAAAAAAAAAAAAAAAAAAAAAAAAAAAAAAAAAAAAAAAAAAAAAAAAAAAAAAAAAAAAAAAAAAAAAAAAAAAAAAAAAAAAAAAAAAAAAAAAAAAAAAAAAAAAAAAAAAAAAAAAAAAAAAAAAAAAAAAAAAAAAAAAAAAAAAAAAAAAAAAAAAAAAAAAAAAAAAAAAAAAAAAAAAAAACAAAAAAAAAAAAAAAAAAAAAAAAAAAAAAAAAAAAAAAAAAAAAAAAAAAAAAAAAAAAAAAAAAAAAAAAAAAAAAAAAAAAAAAAAAAAAAAAAAAAAAAAAAAAAAAAAAAAAAAAAAAAAAAAAAAAAAAAAAAAAAAAAAAAAAAAAAAAAAAAAAAAAAAAAAAAAAAAAAAAAAAAAAAAAAAAAAAAAAAAAAAAAAAAAAAAAAAAAAAAAAAAAAAAAAAAAAAAAAAAAAAAAAAAAAAAAAAAAAAAAAAAAAAAAAAAAAAAAAAAAAAAAAAAAAAAAAAAAAAAAAAAAAAAAAAAAAAAAAAAAAAAAAAAAAAAAAAAAAAAAAAAAAAAAAAAAAAAAAAAAAAAAAAAAAAAAAAAAAAAAAAAAAAAAAAAAAAAAAAAAAAAAAAAAAAAAAAAAAAAAAAAAAAAAAAAAAAAAAAAAAAAAAAAAAAAAAAAAAAAAAAAAAAAAAAAAAAAAAAAAAAAAAAAAAAAAAAAAAAAAAAAAAAAAAAAAAAAAAAAAAAAAAAAAAAAAAAAAAAAAAAAAAAAACCCCCCAAAAAAAAAAAAAAAAAAAAAAAAAAAAAAAAAAAAAAAAAAAAAAAAAAAAAAAAAAAAAAAAAAAAAAAAAACAAAACAAAAAAAAAAAAAAAAAAAAAAAAAAAAAAAAAAAAAAAAAAAAAAAAAAAAAAAAAAAAAAAAAAAAAAAAAAAAAAAAAAAAAAAAAAAAAAAAAAAAAAAAAAAAAAAAAAAAAAAAAAAAAAAAAAAAAAAAAAAAAAAAAAAAAAAAAAAAAAAAAAAAAAAAAAAAAAAAAAAACCCAAAAAAAAAAAAAAAAAAAAAAAAAAAAAAAAAAAAAAAAAAAAAAAAAAAAAAAAAAAAAAAAAAAAAAAAAAAAAAAAAAAAAAAAAAAAAAAAAAAAAAAAAAAAAAAAACAAAAAAAAAAAAAAAAAAAAAAAAAAAAAAAAAAAAAAAAAAAAAAAAAAAAAAAAAAAAAAAAAAAAAAAAAAAAAAAAAAAAAAAAAAAAAAAAAAAAAAAAAAAAAAAAAAAAAAAAAAAAAAAAAAAAAAAAAAAAAAAAAAAAAAAAAAAAAAAAAAAAAAAAAAAAAAAAAAAAAAAAAAAAAAAAAAAAAAAAAAAAAAAAAAAAAAAAAAACAAAAACAAAAAAAAAAAAAAACAACAAAAAAAAAAAAAAAAAAACAACAAAAAAAAAAAAAAAAAAAAAAAAAAAAAAAAAAAAAAAAACAAAAAACAAAAAAAAAAAAAAAAAAAACAAAAAAAAAAAAAAAAAAAAAAAAAAAAAAAAAAAAAAAAAAAAAAAAAAAAAAAAAAAAAAAAAAAAAAAAAAAAAAAAAAAAAAAAAAAAAACAAAAAAAAAAAAAAAAAAAAAAAAAACAAAACCAAGTTGGGGCCCAAAAAAAAAAGGGTTTTTTTTTTTTCCCCCCCCCCCCCCCCCCCCAGGGGGTTTTTCCCATTTTGGGGGTTTGAATAAAAAAAGGGGGGTTTTTTTTTTTTTTTTTAAAAAAAAAAAAAAAAAAAAAAAAAAAAAAAAACAAACAAAAAAATTTAAAAAAAAAAAAAAAAAAACCCCCCCCCCCCCCCTTTTTTCAATAAAAACTTTTTTCCCCTTAACAGTGTGGAGTATGGTGTGTAGATAAGTGGAAAACAACTTAATTTAAATGCATGAAACTCTGAGGCACTGACACAACAAAATGTGAAAAAAGTTCAAGGGGGTGTATACCTTCTATAGGCACTGTATATATGTAGTACTTGTCTATATTATGAAGAGACTATAAAGCCCGTCATTTTCCACTTTAGCTCTAAAGAGAAGCTTGAATTCCCCAGCTAAATACAAACATAGTCCAATATTAGATACAGTGAATAGACATACTGTACAGGCAGACGGTTACAGTATATGAAAAGGTAAAGGACCCTCTAAAGGACCAAAATAGTTAAAAATGCAAAGGGATCCCCTTCAGATAACTCACCATGTCAACATTAGCTCAGTGCTTCACTGCAAATCTATGCCGTGTTCAGATCCCTTTCACAGCTCAATATGGTGCTGAAACCCAGAGAGGCACCACGCTACCCAACCATTCCTAACGATGCCGCTCACCTCAAATATATTACACCACGGCTCTACTTAGCAACGTGTGCAAGGGCAGAGAATTCCTTTTCGGAAATTAATAAAACCAATTGAACGGCAGAAAACTAACAACAACAAACAACAACTTAGTTGCAACTTTGTTGTGATCAATTCCTTGCTCGGCTTATGCAATGAACTTTCATTACTTTATTATTTTCATACAATCTGCATTTGCTCTTCCGCTTTCCACTTGTTGCTAAATAGGGCACCATGTGTCTATGTATTCAATATTAAATTACAAAACATGTTGCCCGACTCTTCACTCAAAAAGTGTCAGTCTTTTTCATCATCATTTTAAAAAGAACATCCTGTGCATTCAATCCCTGCAGATCAGATTCAGTTCTGACTGATTTAAGTTTAGCGTTTAGGATTTAGCAAGGTGTCAAACTATTTTTAAAAATATATTCACAGGACTGCAAAACTAGCGTATGATGTTACTAGTCTGAAACATTCACAGTATTTGGAGGTTATTTTGCTGACAAAAAAAAAAAAAAACTTGTGAAGTTATTTTGATGCTGTTACCACCAGGTCTCACGTTAGTAATTATGTACCCATTGCTTCCCTGATTACATATACAGCCAGCAATAGTTTGTATTGCAAGAATGCAAATACAGCCACCAAGCTTCTGAGGAGACAAGAGAAAGTTAGTTCAAGTGAACCGGGCAGACAGGAGGTGTAAGACTGTATATCTCCCAGGCATTGTTATGACTCGTGCATACTGGATCTTTAATGTCTGCACATGGAGTTCACAGTTCCCCCATCGCTGAAAGCGGAAATCCAAATAAAATCCAAATAAAGCCCCATGGAATAGCACTTTGCTGCCATTTCTGTTTAACCTTCCTGCTGCGGCCTGCGTCTTCTCTGGTGAATACATAAGCTGTGGTGTGCCATGCCCTGGGCAATGTTAAAAGAGGTCCCTTCTAAACGTGACAATGCTGTATTACAGCAAAACAGCATTTATTACGTGGGCTGCAGAAGAATCCCGCTGTGCACGGCACATAACGAACTTTGAATGGGCAGATTATTATGTCTACCTCACACAAGACAGTGTTTGTTTTCCAGCCTTTGCAATGAGCAGAGTGGGCTTGTTTTTGAAAGGAAATAAGAACACAGACTTAGCCTAAAGCATCCTGTATTCAATCCCTGAATTCAATAACTTTACAAGATCTTTCCAGTCTTTCACTAATACCCTGTACATACCCTTGGTAAACAAGCCTGCACAGTTCAGGTGTACCTTGCAATATCATACATATGTGTTAAATGTTGAGTTACTACTTTAACTGTGGCTCTCTTAAAATTAATTAATATTCAAACACACATGCTATACAGATCCCCAGGTTTGTACCAAGAGCATAATGGGTGTACCCCAATGCTTCCCAAGCATTAGTGAATCTGCAGACTTAGAAAACAGGCATTCCCTCCAGTGAATTCCACCTGTGGAATCTGCACCTCTAACATGTTTCTACTCCCTTGTCTGCATGTGCTGAGGAACAGCTGTTGAGAGACCATGTGGATTAAAACACCACTCAGGGAGAACTAGTTTAGTAGTAGTTTAGTACCAATTTAGTTTAGTACTTGCTTTTTGGATAAGCTGTTTCATTTCATCCCAATCCCTACAGAGGTTTCTGTGAGTGAGCCTCAGGACCTGAGCAATGCATTATTAACATGTGAACTGCATCAACATTTAAGCTGTTATTTGTGGATGTGATAGCCTTACCGATCACTCATCACAAGGTTACTACATTTTCCAGTAGGATGCACCCTGTATGAGCTCCTATATTGTCATGCTGGGTAAGGTATGCTTGTAATGTATGTAACTATTAACCTTTGTCCACAACAGGAAGACTATCTCAAGCTACAGAATTTTAGAATGTTTTAGCATGACATCCGTTTATGCTGCATGTATTAACAATGAGGTCCTTCACAATCATTAAGAGAATTTGCATCTCAAAAACAAGTGCAGGGAACCATAGTCCCACCATGATAACAAATACTAGCATTGGAATGGGATCTACAGTGAGGCAGGGCTGAGACAGCAGGCTGCATGGGAGACATTTACATAGCATTGGAACCCACTAAACCCGCAGCACATCCACGCATTGTTTTCATGAAGAGGATCTTATATTTAATAGGTGGGAGACTGAGATTTCAGCAGAATGTAAAGGGGAGCCTGGGGTGCTGTTCCTGTCTCAGGACACTTTGTATTGTTTCAGTGCTTTGCACAGACAGCTTCCTCCCTGACACGAAGCTGCTCGGCTCACACTTTGCATTTACTTTTTTTTTTTTTTTTAGCAATGCAGATAATTTTGTTTTCTTTCTACCTCTCACCTAGCATTTAAACTTCTATCTGGATTAACTTCAAATATGTTACAAAAGGAAATCACAGCAGCTCCATATCCTTTGCATGACAGTGTAATTCCTTCTGCCTTAAAGCAATGTCTGCAAATCTCAGACAGTTTACTTGTTCATGTTGCAACATTTTACCAGGGGCTCAGTTCTTGGCAACTATTTTCTTTAATTTGCATTGATGTGCTCTGCTGATTTAACTCTTCTTTCATGCTTTTCTCTTTCAGATTGAAATGTGCGCTGTCTCTTCTTTACATGCAAACTCTTTATACTTAATTATTGGGGTTTGTGATGTTGTTTTTTAGCTTCCTAACGCAAAGCAGAAATGTGATGGAACTATTGAAGTTTAACACAATACATTTTTCTGCAAATTTTAGGGACTGTGAGCATGTTGAACTGTCACTCTACCTGGAGCATGATGAACTGTCACTTTACCAACAGCATGCACAGACACAGCCTCTATTTGATATACAGACACAGTCTCTATTTGATATACAGACACAGCCTCTGTTTCCTGTTGTAACACCTTTGCCTGGCTGGGATCTAAGGGTATCTCTGTCAGCAGTATACCACAAAAAAGGAAGGGGGATTCTTGCAAATTCACCCGACGCCCAACACCCACCTGTCTGTTGTCCTTCGGAAGAGCCTTGATACGAGGCTGTATCTCTAAGCAATATAAAATAAATATCACTGAATGTGACATGTAGAAAACGTGTGTAAAGGATGCACAAGAATTACAAATGTATTGTGCTAAAACAGGTGTTTTACAGCAAACAGTGCACAGAGCTGGAAAGAGTTCAAACAGGTGAGACAACACACAGTGCACAGAGCTGGAAAGAGTTCAAAAGGTGAGACAGCACACAGTGCACAGAGCTGGAAAGAGTTCAAAAGGTGAGACAGCACACAGTGCACAGAGCTGGAAAGTGTTCAAACAGCCCTGGAAATAGCCTCAAACCCTGTGAGTAACTCTCACTGTGACTGCGGAAGGAAGGGAGCCCCTATCGCTCATCAGCAGTGATGCAGCCACCTATTATAACTGCAGTACACAGCAACAATGCATACACTCAATTTAAAACAACACAATCAAAGAAACTCATTTAACTAATGCACGCATTGAAATGAGAACCCTCTCCCCAGTCCTCAGAGCTCTGTTGCTCTGAGCATGGAAGACATTCAGATGCAGGCAGTAGCTGCCACTCCATTTTGAGGGACAGCCCTGGCACCCTATTGGGTGAAGCTTTGATATAAAATTCTGATTTTGTTTTTACCATCTGTTTTATTTCACACTTAGGAATCTCTGATAAATGATGGCACACAGTAAAATATGTCCTAATCTGGGCATGCCTGCCACTACAGGCTATAGCCACAAACTAATGATGTATCTAAAGCATACCACCAGTTCTTTCCATTTTGAAGTGGCCAGACTTTCCAAGCTATGCTCCTGGGGTTTCATTCGTATGTAAACACAATAGAGCCTTCCTTGGCATGGCACCAGGAGCGTTGAATCATTTTCAAAAGATAGAGAATGCTTAGAAACGGCAGATAATGTGCTCTAGTACCAGCTGGAAAAGTCACCTCTTCACAAGACTCAGGAGTGCAGAGACTAGCGTTTTGTCTGTATGCTGTGATTCAACAGATAAAGCTTGTTGTGAAATGTTACACCACACATTAAAGGACTTTGGATTTTGTCATGGGTCTAAATAAACGTGAAATGACTTTTCAAACCAATGCAAGCAGGTCTAATTCTCAAAATATGAGGCAATGCTCTTAGAACAGGGAAAATAAAATGTCAAAAATAAAACAAAACTTGAATGAGAAAATGCTAACCCTCATTATCTGGCAGTCTATAGTTATGTGTGCTCAAAAGTACATTGCTGGAGTTGTTTGTCTATTAATTTCCAGTGGCTGCTAGAAGTAACTCATAGCATACAGGAAGGAGAGGGAGACTTTACCTGGGATTAATTCATATTTCTGGTTTTCTTTTTAGGATAAAAAGACACTATCTCTCACAACCTCAAATAACAACGCTGCAGTACAATATTAAAAAGCAACCCCTCAATTATACAATGTGTAAGTCTAAAAGTTTAAGCAATGTTAAACCACATCTTATTTTAGTTTCTTTTGATATCACTTGAACAGAAATAAATAAACACCAACAGCTTCCTCAGTGCTTTCACTTTCTACCCTTCGAGTCTGTGCAAGCTAAAAAATAAAGCTCATGAGAGAGGGCCATTGTGCGTTCTCCATTTCTTTGATGTGTATGAGTATTGTTATATTAGATGTGTCTAATCCACCTCGTATATTTCCTGTCTTTAATCTGTGCCCTTCTAACCCCTGCTTGTAGTGACTGCACTTGTGAAATTCACACGATGTGATAGAAATGACTTGCTCGGGTCTCCAGTGTTATGGTAGTTTTTAAAATGCCCTCACTAGGTGCTTAACAAGCATAGACGCAGGACTATTTAGAAATGTGTAGCAGCTTGATTAGAACTGTCTGTTCAGTGTATTTGCAGTGAGAGGTACTGTATAGCTGCCTCAGGGACCTTTTTATAATAATACACACAATTGAAATCTGAATATTTTACAGTCTACAGCATTTTTCAGGAAAGAAGTTAGTAAAAGTTTTTGTTTATGCATTTCCAACTTAATAACAAATCAGAACGTGTTGCACTAATGCACTTGAGTCCTGTTCCTCTGCGTAGGGTAAGGGTAGCTGAGTTAGGATTTAGTCAGCCATCCAGCAAGCCAGCATGAAACACAGGAAGTGGTCAGGGCCCGTTCTGAACAGCCTTCCTGCTCTAGGGTCAGTGGGATTGATAATTAGCAGCAAAGCCCCTGCTTTCATTTGCAGCCGCTGGTCTCTCTGAAGCTTCATTATGAGATTCACTCATGCCAATTAGCAACGATCAGAAACAATTAGCTTTTCACAGGCTGCAGATGTCACATGGCACTTGATTTGCAGTGATGTTACATGACAGCAAACCAGATGAATGATGAACAAGCGTGGAGATGATGCTCTAGGATTTCCAGCTCTCAGCAGTGCAGACCCAGGGGATTCTTACAACACAATATTCCAAGCCTGGACACTTTACAAAGAGCCCTGGTCTTCATCTCACTAAAACAGGGAACACAAAGCAAGCACCTATGTTGGCCAATCAAACTAACTGGAGGAACTAGTATAGTGCTAGCATGGGACAATTGAAACAGCAAAGTCCTCATTGTCAAACAAGGATTCCAGTAGATTACATGGGACCCTTGAAACTGCAAAGTCATTGTCAAACAAGGATTCCAGTAGATTACATGGAACCCTTGAAACTGCAGTCATTGTCAAACAAGGATTCCAGTAGACAACATATCTACCAGTCTACATGGCTTCGTTATTACAGACTCAGTAGCTGAGAGCTAAATTGTATCACTGTTCAATGACTTCTTGTAATGAAATGCAGAATCTGTGAATATGGTATGATGGCTCAGAGGTTAGAACAAAGGGTAACATTTGGACATCTAATAATAGCCAACCAATATGTGTTGGAGAGGCACTGGCCTGTTGGGTCTGGTCTTATTCCTCCACCCCAATCTCAGAAGTCACTGGTCCTGTCAATACTGCACAATGTATACACAAGATGGATGTAGAAATGACTGCATGAACAGCTGTCCTCAATATCATTTAGAACTAAATCTTTGAATATTGTTTAGCATTGGGCACATAGAGCTAGTTCCAGATCATTTCAAAATAAAAGGGATTTAGTTCATGGGAACGGCTCAGACTATTTCAAGACCTTGTATTTCCCAGACATTAAGAGGCTACAGAACAACTCTTCAAAAGAGGCTTTCACATATGCATCAATTAGTTTCCTTGTATATTTCTGTCATCGATATCAGTGGTAATGGACGTCTTTGATAACATTAGCATTAAAAATGTAATTAAGACACTAGACAATAAGAGAACAGGATACAAACCGAGCTAGTGCTTTAGGCTTTCCTTCCAAGAGGAAATCTATGACGCTCCCCCAAGTATACAATCGAATTAATATAGTGCAAGCTAATGATATCATTCTGAGTGCTGAATTCCTAGGGGTAATGGGAGCTTTCAAAATACTAAACAACTTAGTGAGTGTCTATTGTTCAATGGGGTTGTCCATATAAACACTGTAATTGCTTAGTAACCTAGCATAGACACAGCTGTTTGAGGAGAGGCACGTTAGTGAGGATCGCCTTGCCTGATACATTGCACACATCTGGAGCACTTCTGGCATGAAGACAAAAGTAGGCGAGATTGAAGTAGAAATCAAGCTATTACAGAACAACTAGTCAGAGACAGGACTTTCTCAATGAATTCGCTCACAGTCCTATAAACACCTACTGAAAGTATCTCATGCTTGACAAAGAACAAGCTGTTATACTGGTACCAGTGCCCTTGCAATGCACATTTATCCACTGTCCTGGTCAATACTGAAGTATGAGATCTTTCTTTTTAGACATAGTTAATTTAACCTTGCTGCAACAGTTTAAAAGAGGGATGTCCTGGAATAATACCTTTTAACATCACGGCTTGTATTGCAAGCGCACTATACTGCACAATTAGATCTGGGTAACACTTTATATTGAGAGGCATACATAAGGATTTCATTGTTAGGCAATTCACCATTTGCTGAAGTTTAGTTCCATTTTAATAAACAGTCAATAGCTATGCCATGCATGTGTGTGTCTAGCATTAGACCAGCAGTTGAGCTCCTGTTTCATATGTGTTGAGTATGTATTTTGAGACTTGGTAGACTCCAAAAAAAAAGACATAGAAAGTATGTAGTGTTACTGAAATTCGATAAGCTATCCTCGCTACCTAAATAATTAATATTTAAACCACATGTCTCAATATACATACTCAACACACATGAAACAGGACTCAACACACATGAATATGTCAACTCCAGGTCAAATGATAGACACACACAGAGACATGTCAACCCCTAGTTGTCATAGCCCAAGTATTAGCGTTCCTGCTGAAAAACCTTGGGATTGATGAAAAACTTTAACCTAGACCACTAGATTTAGCTTACCACCACCATGGTGGTGGTGGTGGTGGGGTGGTGCAGGGGGGGGTTGTGTGTGGAGGGTTTGTGTGGGGGGGTGGGTGTTGTTGACGCATTTTTTTGCACATAGCTGACAGCTATGTGATTAACCTAGACTTAAGAGCTATGCGGGAGCGAAGCAAACGACATAAATACAGCACGAGTACATAAAAAAAAAAAAACCACACAATTGTAGCTAGTCATGAAAAAAAATATTGTCTGCTTTTGATCCTTTTGTGGAGATGAAATAAAATAAATAAGATAAAAGAAATAGTCTGGGTACATGATACACTAGAAAAGGTTTAACAGTGAATTTTATATGTGATCTGGTTTAACGTGTAAATTATTAAAAAAAGAATACATCTGCACATTTCTTTGTAAATACTGAGAATTAGTTTAATATACTTTTTTATTGATTTTTTAAAATTGATTTTCAGTTTTAATAAAATATTCAGTTAGTGTGTGCATGTTATTATTATTATTGGTCAACAGAAATACGAAACCAGTGTGTGGCGCTCCCCGTCACTGACTAAAATTAAGGTGAAATAAAAGAGAGATAGACATACCATCAATTTCCAATTGTATCGCATTTTTCTTTTTATTGTCTTTGTAACCACTGGAACGGGCATCATTGATTCCATCACTAAATTCATTGATGTCCATTTCTCTTATTTCTACAAAAACACATTACATACAACACAGAACACTGTCACCTGAATACACTGCACACCCCTATTAAAAACACATTGCATACAACACTGAACACTATCACCTGAATACACTGCACACCCCTATTAAAAACACACTGCTTACAACACAGAACACTGTCACCTGAATACACTGCACACCCCTATTAAAAACACATTGCATACAACACAGAACACTGTCACTTGAATACACTGCACACCCCTATTAAAAACACATTGCATACAACACTGAACACTATCACCTGAATACACTGCACACCCCTATTAAAAACACATTGCATACAACACTGAACACTATCATCTGACTACACTGCACACCCCGATTAAAAACACACTGCATACAACACAGAACACTGTCACCTGAATATACTGTGCACTTCACATGAAACATGCAATTATATTCTGTATAACGGACATCCCATGGTCCGAGTCCATTGCAATGTAATGGGTTTTCATTTGTCAATGAAAATCAGCAGTCAGAAAACAGCCAATCTCACGAATGAACCTCAAGGGATATTGCTCAATAACATTGCCTTCAACGTCAGAGGCACTGCTGACGTCTGTATTGATGGTACTGGAGGGCAATAATCCACACACTCACCATGCAGGATGTGTGTTATTTAGCAGCCAGTAAAAACCATCACCTGGTCTTAATCAATTACAGCACCATAAGCCTCTATCAAATAAACGTTAATAGTGTTTATAATGAGCTATATTGAGGAAGTAGTGAAAGGTTTGTAACGACCACTTCAAGCACGCTGTTTAGTAATATTCATGTGAAACAACACCTCTGATTGTTTTTAAGTATTATTTGTGTGTCAGTGTTGATCACAGCAGAACCTGGGGTCTACGTCATGATCTGAGCTCATTCTAGCGTGTCTCGCACATTGCAGAACCTGGGGTCTACGTCATGATCCGAGCTCATTCTAGCGTGTCTCGCACATTGCAGAACCTGGGGTCTACGTCATGATCCGAGCTCATTCTAGCGTGTCTCGCACATTGCAGAACCTGGGGTCTACGTCAGGGGTTCTCAAACTTTTTTTGCTGGGCCCCCCTTTGAAAATGTTTCAGACTGTGACAATCCCCAACCCCACTCCGCAACATCATATGAAATTACTGTTCATCACTGGACCTCAACATTTGTTGGCTCATGGGCAACAGCACTGAACAAGTAACGCACCACGGGAAACATCATACTTTGCTCTACCTATCAGCCTTAAGAAACATGTATAGGATGCATGATTGCTCTCCCCCAACCTAAGGAAACATTTATGTGTATAAAATAAAATATAGGACCTACACCTCAGACAGTGGCGATTCTACAGTATTGCACACAGGGGGGCACCAAGGGGGCCCCAATTTAATTATGGAATGGCACTTCAGGGGTTCTACAGTGTTTTCATATATAACAAAATGTCACACAAAAACAACTGTGTTGATTAAAAATAAGAAATCTGCAATGGCATAATCTGAAGCAAAACTCAATTTAAATGAAGTGGAAACCACACACACACACACACACACACACACACACACACACACCTGTGTACCTTCCTACAACTTAGCGAATTCTTAGTTCCTTGAGTCCCCATCACTTTAGTTTTAACCTGGACCAGTGGTGTAGCCAGGATTTTGTTTGGGGGGAGGATAGAGATTTTTTGATGATGGTTAATAAAACTGATATAGAGTAAAATACATATATAAATAACAATAAAAAAAACTACTGACATTAAATGCTGGGTGAGATGACTGACTACAGAAGCACAAGAAATACGCTGTCAACACATAATTAATGATTTAAAAATGATCGTCAACCATTTTTTTCTCTTAATAAACCACAAATGTAGTATATTGAGAAAGAACAGAACGGACCCCAAATCCATCTATATGCGTCATACCATATGCTAACTTACTTGAATTAAAATAGCGGTAAATAAAAAAAGATTACAAAGTATATATATATATATATGGTATTACATAAAAACCTTCGTTTCACAAACCCTATTGCCAATTCCAGACTCCCAGTCCCTTACCTAAATTAACACTAATTTCAGAAAAGTGTTTTGATTTACGGACTCGTCTCAGACACGTTTACTCAACGAAAAAGAAAAATGCAAATAATCCGCCAGCCTAGTGGATCAAAACAGCCACACTTTTACATGTTTGATTGGAAAAAACAAGTAAAGAAATTATTGCGTTTTATCTACCAAACCAAAAACAAGTATAATAGTTTGCTACTGCCAACAGTGCTGCCGTCTCACAAGAAAAAAAAAACTTGTCACACAAACAGCTTGCAGTGTGAGGTGGGCGGGGGGAGGTGATGGTGTGAAAGGTTGCGCGCTTATATGGTATATCTCTGGTCGAGTAAAACAAAACAAAAACAAAAAAAGTTAATTAGCTGACTGCTAAAACACGGCGGGAGGGCTGGCTTCATAATGCATCTTTTACTGTTAGGGACTATGAAATGCTAGGATTTTAAGGTTAGGACAGTATTTTGTGATCATGCGACCCCGGGGTCTACATCATGATCTAAGCTCAATGCCCCACAGGACTCCAGGTATATTTACAATATCAGCACCACAATCCATACGTGTCACATTTATCTTATCAAGTGCTTTCTACACCCATAATAAATACTAATTAGGTGGGTGGAAACTTTTCACGTGACAGTACAACAGTACTATGGCAATGAAAGTGAGTTTGAAAATAGATACATAAATGGATAACAGATTCTTTCACATGCAGTAAGAACATAAGAAAGTTTACCAAATGAGAGGAGGCCATTCAGCCTATCTTGCTCATTTGGTTGTTAGTAGCTATTGATCCCAGAATTTCATCAAGCAATTTTTCGAAGGATCCTCGGGTGTCAGCTTCAACAACATTATAAGGGATTTGGTTCCAGACCCTCACAATTCTCTGTGTAAAAAAGTACCTCCTATTTTCTGTTCTGAATGCCCCTTTATCTAATCTCCATTTGCAACCCCTGGTCCTTGTTTCTTTTTTCAGGTCAAAAAAGTCCCTTGGGTAGACATTGTCAATACATTTTAGAATTTTTAATGTTTGAATCAGATCGCTGCATAGTCTTCTTTATTCAAGACTGAATAGATTAAATTCTTTTAGCCTGTCTGCACATGACATGCCTTCTGGTTGCAAATTCTGGTTGCTCTTCTTTGCACTCTTTCTGCAGCAGCAATATTCTTTTTGTAGCGAGGTGACCAGAACTGAACACAGTATTCAAGCTGAGGTCTTACTAATGCATTGTAAAGTTTCAAAGTTACTTCCCTTGATTTAAATTCAACACTTTTCACAATATATCTCAGCATTTTGTTGGATTTTTTTATAGCTTCTCCACATTGTGTAGATGAAAGACATTTCTGAGTCAACATAAACTCCTAGGTCTTTTTCATAGATTCCTTCTCCAATTTCAATATCTCCCATATGATATTTATAATACACATTTGCATTGCCTGCGTGCAGTACCTTACACTTTTGTCTATTAAATGTCATTTGTCATGTGTTTGCCCAGTTCTGAATCTTGTGCAGATCATTTTGAAAGACCTTTGCTGCTGCAACAGTTTTTGCCACTCCTATTTTTTGTAGATCAGGAATAGCAGAGGACCTTGTGTAAGTCTCACTTACACAATAAAAACTACACTATGAAAATAACACACATTTCTGTGATTACGAGGAACGCAATGGAATGTCTGAGACTGTACAGTGTCAAGGTTAGGGTTAGGCAGGGAAGCCTTTTAGGATGGGAGTGACTATTGACAGGGCAGTCTTTTAGGATAGCAGTGACTATTGACAGGACAGCCTTTCAGGATGGGAGTGACAGATTTAGTCCCAAGTTCACTCTAAGCTATGCTGGCATTCACTCAGTAACAGTAAAACTGGAATTTGTTAGCATGAAGTTGGTAAGGATGTTGGTAGCCTGCCCAGTGTATAACACACACCTTTTGTATAAACTCCAGAAACAGCATACTATACAGTATATAAGTCAAAAGCATCCTAGTATACTGTATATAGAATACTACAGTGTGAGTGAGTGGACTGTACACCCCCTTGTATATACTATATATAGAATACTACAGTGTGAGTGAGTGGACTATACACCCCCTTGTATATACTGTACAGCTCTGCCGTTACAGAACACAACACTTGTAAAAGGGTGCGTGTTATACTCCCCCTACAGTACAGTTTTAGGGTTGTATTGGTGAGGTCAATATGAATTTCATGGTGTATTGGTGAGGTCAATATGAATTTCATGTTTTATTGTTTGTTAGCAGCTAAGCTGGTTGATAAATTTTCTTTATAAATTTTCTAGTTGCATTTTCCTGTTTCAGTGAATACTGTAAAATACAGTCGCTATTAGATGGGGTAAGGCTGCATTAGTATCAAAAGAAAACCAATTGTTTTATCTGTGTAGCACACACCATTCAACACCCCAATATTCAAAACCAGGCTCCTTTTAAAAAGAAATACACTGGGATGAGTGCCCAATAACTGGGAATGATCAGCCACGTCATTTGCATTTACAGCTACGAAGATTATGCAAATTTCAAAAGTTTAATTCAGGGTTTGCATACAAATTACACATTATTTTCATGTGGGTTGTCTTTTTTGTCTTTTCTTGTTTACCACCAATTGTTTTTTTTTGTATTCCACATAAGGCTGATGTCCAAAAAAAACAAAAAAGTGCAGTTGTTTGCATCTAAAGAATACTGAAACTGAATTTACATTTGACTATGATATAATTCACAGTCTCTTTATTAGTGCCCTTGCAATATGAATAATATCTGCTCTACCCCAAGCGAATTGAGCTTCAATACAATCAGAAAAGAAAATCTGAATGCTTTGAAATACAGTAGTCTCCGGCTAAGAGAATGCAAAGTGTTCTCATAGCTGAAGTGTTCTCTAAGATCGAATTAGCCACCAGACACAATATGAATCAATAAATAAATACTTGTCATGACACACGTGCATCAACATGAAATGAATTGAATAAGCAAAACAGGAAATTGTATGTTAATAAACTATAATAATAAAGTAACAGACAAAAATATTGGGTTAACTGGGGCAAAAATATTGGGTTAACTGAATGTTAATAAACTAACTGTTAAATAAATTAACACAACACCCCTACATGTTACAGCAGCAATATACAAGACATGCACATTATTTAACAGAATGGTGAAGCAACTCGCCAGAAAGAGAAACACCAAATTGCTCCACGACTTGTGTCTGATTCAGGTTTTTTTCAAGCGCTCAAACAATTTCCAACTTTGTGTAGCAAGAACACAGCATCCCATTTTGCGAAAAATAATTTAATGATATGACGGCAGATCTGGAAAGATTTAATAAACCAAATCAGTGTCGCTCAAGACACTCTCGCGAGTCACTTTTTTCCAAGACAGTACTGCATCTGTTGTGAACGAATCGCTATCGGTGCCAAGAAGGTGTTCATTTAAGTAAACCTCTTGTTCCTTTAGGCAGAGCATTACAATGGGAAAAAATTAGTTTCACCACAAGAGTATTCCCTTAGGCAAAGCGTTCTCTTAGGAGGTGTTCCTATACTTGGATACTGTAATACTCTTATCTAATTAATAGCAACATGTTTTATAGTTAAACACCTAAAGTGTCTAACTTTAATAGAGGCAAAGAGGGCAAGTCAAAGACAGATGCATTGTGACACACACTAACCTGTCTTTGTAATTTTATACCAGAGAGATTTCCATTTCACAGCACAGAGTGCACTGCTCTGATTGAGAACACAGGGCTGAAGTAAGTCTGACCCTTGTCTAAGGGGTCAAAAATTACCATCTTATTGAAAGAGAGCTACCTTATCACACGTGAGAAAACCAGCTTTAATTCACCAAAGGATGGATCACATTAAATTCAAGTCTGAAAAATGGTTTTAAAACCCTTGGTGGTGTACTGTACTCCTACAACAATGAGGAAAGTATAACAACACTGGAGGGCAAGAAGCTACTGTTCATTCACAAAGACACTGTACACTCAGCTCTGTGACCAGAAACAAGCCCTTCTCAGTGTGGAAGAGTGAAGCAAGTTCTCAAACCCAGCAGCTAGCAGCACTGATATATTACATCTTTACATCTATCGCTAGACGTTTCTATTAAATGCATGTTTATTGCTTGTTTTAAAAAATAAGACCTTGACAAATCAAGGGTCTTTTTAAAACGCTTTCTAGGAACCCTTTAAAAAGTATTCTACCATGCTTGTTAATGTAAACACAGGCCTTGTTGTTATTACTGCAGTGGTGTATCTGCAAGGGATTAGGTGGAAACACAGTCACAGCTGGACCAACAGGGACATTCACTCAGCACCACTGTGCAAACATGAGAGCTTCAGCTGTTGCATGCAGAGCACTTTTACAGTCAGGCCTCGTCCTTTAGGGAGGTTGCAATGTATTTGTAACCATTATAGTTTAAAGAAGACCTACAACTTACGATCAATGATTATAAATGACAAAGAACAAACTAATTTATGTATTCGTACATATGCACAGCTTTCTAAACATATTCCGGTTTTCCTGGAATACCAGAGTAACTTTTTCATTAGCGTTGATGTATCCCAACTTGTTTGTTCACATATTCAGATGTATTTTCCAGTTCTTCTTAAGATGTTAGTAATTACTTATTTATTTTTTCATGCAGGAAGGAAAATGACAACTCATATCTAATGTAATGTGCAGTATTGAAAACATATAGAAGTTGTTGCATTGAGTCCCAGCAACAGGGTAACTTTAAACATTTAATTAAGTATTATCTTGGATACAGGAAACGGTGGCCTCATTTATAAATTTATGCACAATTCTTAATTGTTAAAAGAAAATGCAGTTTTCAATCTGCTTTGAAAATGCATGGGAATGTACTGGCGGACTCCAGCCTATGACCTCTAACCTGTTTCAAAGTAAATCAGGGAAGCTAATGTGGACAAACAAGTCCTTTCCGCACTGTCTGATCAGCCTGCTTCTCATCTCCTGGACTCTCCATCCTTCTCCTCAACAGTCTAGCCATCCTCTCTCACTAGAACCCCGGACTCATGCATTACAGCTCATTAGATTCGATCCCAGGTTAGTCAAGTGGAACTGCCAGCAATTCCCAAAGGCATGACTTCAAAAACCTGTCCATATTAATGAAGTAAACCCCAGAGAGTCGGCTCACCCAGATCAATGATCAAAAGAAAACCCAGAAAACAACAGTACAAAAAAACAGGAAGAATATGAAGCACAGCAACTGCAATGAGCCAGTTCCTTTAGGAAATACAAGCATCGCACAGTCCTCTGCAGCTCCTCAGCTCCGAGTCTGATTACTGCTGGAGGCCTTCATTGCTAAAGTTGATATTGCAGGCATCTCGCAGGATATACAGGACACACCAAACTTGAAGTTGTGCTTGTTTAGGTGCATCCCACTCTGTATGGTACAGCACAGCTAGAACAAGGCTACAATCACCAATAGTAAATATTGAGTTGTTTGAGCAGTGCACTATATGGGAAGTCTCTTTAATTAAAGTGCTGTTGTCTGAACCTGCCCTCTTTAGCAATGCTACCAAGACCACTTTCTTCTCTATCATTTGGTACATGCCCCGGAGATTGTCTCAGACAGTGAACTCAGCAGTGAAACGGAGCAAGTGGACACATAAGCAATGTAGTTTTATTGTGGTACAAGTTGAAACTGGAGCAGTGAAGAAGCTGAGATGGCAGGCACAGCCACAGCTGTTTTAAAAGCGGGAAGATGAATTCCTGTCCGTCTGCAACAATTATTTACCAAACCGTTCTAATTAACTTTTGTTTGATATGCAGAACAGGGAGCTGCACGCACTTTGGAAACTGGGGAAAGCTGCCCCTTCTGATGGACTGAATTGATCTGAGCTTTAGGTTTTTTTTTTTTTTTTTTTTTTTTTTTTTTTTTTTCCCGATACGTCTCTATCACTCATTGTCGATTCAACATGACCTTTGAACCCATTTTTTTACCCTGTTTACATTTGTCAACTAAAGATGAAACGTTTCAGTCAGCCATGTTATGCTATTGGTTCTGTTTGAAGCAGCAGTCTTCAGTCACAGTGGATTAGCTGTTCCACACCATGGAGAAGCATTCCAAGTGATATGGGGTTGAGCTGCTTGTTTACATAACTAACTTGCATGCTACAATCACCTATTAAAACACAAATAAAAAAGTGCTGTTTTAGCTTCTGCTGTGGTTATATCCACCCTTAATCCATCCCAGATGCTCCTCTAGTTCAACTAGCCTGTTTCTGAAGTCACGAGATGAAGCAGGGAGCTGGTGGGTTACAGTAACTGATATGTTGTCTCGCTCACTCCTGCAGCACACAGGTCTGTGCAGTTATTTACTTAACCTTTTGGCTGCCACCATGTCACTGTTAAAATGACACTTATTTTGTTCTACAAAATCTTTGTTATATCATTTTATAATCACACAGAATAGCACATTGTTAACATAACCTAAGAGAAAACACAAGGAGATTTGGAAATTCTGTAGCAACTGGGGAGTTTATGACAGCATGCTGTGGTTGGTTTCATAACCAGTGCTGTCAAAAACAATAATCTCTTACACATACTGGATGTACTTTGAAAGAGAACAATTTTTTTTTATGACAAGACCACTCCTCATTAGTATATTAGGCAGGAAAATATAATTAGGAGCCCTCTTGTTTATTCAGCATAACTAATGGAACGTTCCACTGACTGAGCCAGGCTTGTAGACTGCAGGATTGATCAGGAGAAGCCAGGCTTGTAGACTGCAGGATTGATCAGGTGAAGCCAGGCATGTACACTGCAGAATTGATCAGGTGAAGCCAGGCTTGTACACTGCAGGACTGATCAGGTGAAGCCAGGCTTGTACACTGCAGGATTGATCAGGTGAAGCCAGGCATGTACACTGCAGAATTGATCAGGTGAAGCCAGGCTTGTACACTGCAGGACTGATCAGGTGAAGCCAGGCTTGTACACTGCAGGACTGATCAGGGGAAGCACCACTCGGTGCAGCCAATACTACACTGCAGTATGGGTTCAACCCACAGGCTAGAACTGAATGCCCATCATTTCAAAAACACACAATGCCAAGGGTAAACCACAAGGCTCAGGGCCAACTATGATGTAGTGTAACTTTTTCCACATTGGAGATGCGCCGTTCTTACTGTGTGCTGTGAACCACGCAATACACATACATCCTCAACCACAGAGAGCACAACCACGCTACAGACACATCCTCAACCACACTACAGATACATCATCAACCCGAGACTACAACCACACTGCAGATACATCCTCAACCACAGAGCCCACAACCACACTACAGATACATCATCAACCCGAGACTACAACCACACTGCAGATACATCCTCAACCAGAGATACCACAACCATGTTACAGATACATCCTCAACCACAGAGCCCACAACCACACTACAGATACATCATCAACCCGAGACCACAACCACACTGCAGATACATCCTCAACCAGAGAGACCACAACCACAGATACATCCTCAGAGATCAAACCACGCTACAGATACATGACTCTGGACTGCACTCTCACATTAATGAAGCTGAGAATCATTCTCTTCGCATTCAGAGCTGCACAGCACTCTCACATTAATGAAGCTGAGAGTCATTCTCTTCGCATTCAGAGCTGCACAGCACTCTCACATTAATGAAGCTGAGAGTCATTCTCTTTGCGTTCATAGCCGCATGGCACACTCACATGGAGGTACGATACTGTGGGCCTCGTATTCCAAATGGTTCTGGTTATGCACTGATCTACCAGGATGAGCCCTACACTGCTATTGTGCTTTTTATTATAAAAAGGTTCCATGATTAAGGAATAATCCGATATACCTAAAACAGCAAGCTGTTCGTTTTTACATTAGAGGTCTGACTGGATGTCTAACACCCAACACCCAAATCAATGGTAACAGTTCAATATTAAAGATCATCACAAGCGGTGCTATGAAAATGATAGGAATAGTTACACATTTAGCATCTTATAGAAATAATTATTCAGAATTGATAAACAGAAAATCCACTAAACTACACTGTGTATAGTTAGCAAGGTGTGCTGCTGTTAGACTGACGCTGCTACGCTGCTTAATCTCATATATAGTAGAGAAGCTTATCGTTTTATGTCAGCATTATTTATGGATTTCTCTTGTGGGCTTTTACAGCATGGAGGGATATGTGCCATTAACTGAAGTTGGCGTGACATAACACAGAAACACACTGCTGCTGGATACTCTGGGGAAGGCCGGCCAGTATCTGGAACAGAACGAGCCCTTGCAGTGCAAGTGTTCACTTCCACTGCCGAATACTGAAGGATTTGAGTCTCTCTCTTCCTCTTATCTGAAGTACTGAACCCTAAACCTAACCCTAACCATACATTGCCATCAAATGTGAAAACAACTTCTTTATGCCTCGTGAACAATACTTGATATATTTTTTACAGAATCAAATCCAGTGATTTATACAGCTGGTAAATATTTTTTGTCCCCAAATCTAGCCCTTTTACCTGATTTCTGAAGGACATTTGAAAAAATCTTTAAAAATCACCCGCTATAAACCCCTCAAAGCACTGTGACAGTAAGATTTCCGTTAAGCTTAATTATCTGGAATGACAAGTGACACAAGCTATAAAACATTATTTGGTAAATATCTAGTACAGACATGCTTAAGAACATTGCATATCTAATGCAAGTGTAGAAGTTATACAACATTCCACCAATAAAGGGGTCAATAATTAACCCATGTGGAAATACCAGCTGTATGAATTGTACCGCTGATAGGACAAGAACAACAACTCAGGTAAGACAACCATTAAATGTATTTATCTAAATGCTAGAAGTATCAGAAACAAAATTCTAGAACTTGAAGCTACTGCACTAACAGGTAACTATGATGTGATAGGTGTTACAGAAACGTGGTTATCTGAGAGTGATGGGGACGAATATAATATTTGTGGGTATACACTGTATAGGAAAGACAGGCAGGACAGACGAGGAGGAGGGGTAGCGCTATACATAAGAAACAGTCTTGAAGCCCAGGTGTTAAACCTGGACAAAGAAAATAAAACCGAATCAATATGGGTCAGAATAACAGACAAAAATTCAAAAGGCATAATAATAGGAGCATGCTATAGACCGCCAGATTCAGACGGTGAGCACAATAATCTGTTATACAATGACATTAGAAATGTGTGTAGCAAAGGAGAAGCCATACTAATGGGGGATTTCAACTTCCCCCAAATAAAATGGGAAAACCCGGTGGGTAGCGCGAAGGATGAAATAGAAATGGTGGAAATGACAAATGACTGCTTCCTAACACAATTTGTGAAGGCACCCACTAGAGGGGAGGCATGCCTTGATTTAGTCTTTTCAAATAACGAAGATAGAATAACTAAAAAAGATGTCTCCAGTTCTCATTTGAAGTGTTTTTTAAATCCCCAAAAGTAAAGACTAAAGCTAAGGTTTACAATTTTAGAAAAGCAAACTATGAAGGCATGAAACAGAGACTAACAGAAGTAGATTGGAGTAAAATAGAGAAAACACCCACAGAAGAAGGATGGTTGTTCTTCAAAAACGTAGTACTAGAGGCGCAAAACAATTACATCCCTAAAGTAGACAAATCTAAATGTAAAACTAAATTGCCAAAATGGTTTAATAGATCAATTAAAAAAAATAATCAGCGAAAAAAGGCACTTTACAGAGCATTAAAAAAGGACCAAAAAGAAAGGCACAGAAAGAGTTACAGAGCAAATTCAAAAAAAGGACCAAGAGAGAAAGAAATACACAGAAAGAGCTAAAACAACAGAATGTTTTTCCAATATTACAACAGCAAGTCAAAGAGGAGATTAAAGAGAAGTGCTAGAAAAGCAAGAGAGAAATAGAAATGAACATTGCTAAGGGAGCTAAAACCAAATTCCAAAATGTTTTTCCAATATTACAACAGCAAGAGAAAATTCAAAAAAAAAAAAAAAAAAAAAAAAAAAAAAAAAAAAAAAAAAAAAAAAAAAAAAACACAGTGAGGAGATTAAATGTTTAAGAGATACAAATGGCAAAATCAGTAGAGGAAGAAAAAAAAATAGCAAATATGTTAAATGATTACTTTTCACAAGTTTTTACAAAGGAAGATACTGACAACATGCCCCACATGTCATCCAGTTCCTATCCAGTTTTAAATAACTTTAGCATAACTGAGGCAGAAGTGTTAAAGGGACTAGGAGCTCTTAAAATAAACAAATCCCCTGGGCCGGATGAGATCCTCCCAGTAGTACTCAAAGAAATGAAAGAAGTAATTTACAAACCGCTAACCAAGATCATGCAGCAGTCTCTTGACACAGGGGTGGTACCGACAGACTGGAAAATTGCAAACGTAATACCGATCCACAAAAAGGGAAACAAAAACTGAACCAGGTAACTACTGACCAGTAAGCCTGACTTCTATTATATGCAAACTTATGGAAACTAAAATAAGAGCCAAAATGGAAAATTACCTATGTGGTAACAGGGTCCTGGGAGACAGTCAACATGGTTTTAGGAAAGGGAGATCGTGCCTAACTAACTTGCTTGATTTTTTTGAGGATGCAACATCGATAATGGATAATTGCAAAGCATATGACATGGTTTATTTAGATTTCCAGAAAGCTTTTGACAAAGTCCCGCACAAAAGATTAATTCTCAAACTGAACGCAGTTGGGATTCAAGGAAACACATGTACATGGATTAGGGAGTGGTTAACATGTAGAAAACAGAAAGTACTGATTAGAGGAAAAACCTCAGAATGGAGTGTGGTAACCAGTGGTGTACCATAGGGATCAGTATTAGGTCCTCTGCTATTCCTAATCTACATTAATGATTTAGATTCTGGTATAGTAAGCAAACTTGTTAAATTTGCAGACGACACAAAAGTAGGAGGAGTGGCAAACACTGTTGCAGCAGCAAAGGTCATTCAAAATGATCTAGACAAGATTCAGAACTGGGCAGACACATGGCAAATGACATTTAATAGAGAAAAGTGTAAGGTACTGCACGCAGGAAATAAAAATGTACATTATAAATATCATATGGGAGATATTGAAATTGGAGAAGGAATCTATGAAAAAGACCTAGGAGTTTTTGTTGACTCAGAAATGTCTTCATCTAGACAATGTGGGGAAGCTATAAAAAAGGCTAACAAGATGCTCGGATACATTGTGAAAAGGGTTTAATTTTAAATCAAGGGAAGTAATGTTAAAACTGTACAATGCACTTGTAAGACCTCATCTTGAATATTGTGTGCAGTTCTGGTCACCTCGCTATAAAAAAGATATTGCTGCTCTAGAAAGAGTGCAAAGAAGAGCGACCAGAATTATTCCCGGCTTAAAAGGCATGTCATATGCAGACAGGCTAAAAGAATTGAATCTGTTCAGTCTTGAACAAAGAAGACTACGTGGCGACCTAATTCAAGCATTCAAAATTCTAAAAGGTATTGACAGTGTCGACCCAAGGGACTTTTTCAGCCTGAAAAAAGAAACAAGGACCAGGGGTCACAAATGGAGTTTAGAAAAAGGGGCATTCAGAACAGAAAATAGGAGACACTTTTTTACACAGAGAATTGTGAGGGTCTGGAATCAACTCCCCAGTAATGTTGTTGAAGCTGACACCCTGGGATCCTTCAAGAAGCTGCTTGATGAGATTTTGGGATCAATAAGCTACTAACAACCAAACGAGCAAGATGGGCCGAATGGCCTCCTCTCGTTTGTAAACTTTCTTATGTTCTTATGTTCTTATGTTCAGTGCTGAGACCATTAATAAAACCTCATTGTGGTGGATACTCTTCTAGTCTTGTGCATTGCTAGAAGTCTCTATGTAGAGACCATGCAGTCTTAGCTTATCGAATCCATCGTGATGACAATAGCTGTTCAGTACAGGAAAGCCGTGTCTCGGAAGCCTCTGCTGTATAAATAGTGTCCCGCCCCTCTGAAACTCTCACATCTCAAGCTGATTTTAAAGCAGGTGAAATAGACCCCAGAACGATCTCCCTGGCTGTCACACTGTCCCGCTCCTCTGAAACTCTCACATCTCAAGCTGATTTTAAAGCAGGTTAAATAGACCCTGGCTGGCAGTCTCCCTCCCATACAGCTTTTTTTTTTAAAAAGTACATCCATAAAGGTATAGGATACTGCAGCTTAAAAAAAACGTACAGTACAGCAATCTAAAATGTTGATAGCAAGCACAAATTATACGATGAGTGTTTAAAAACAGTTAAATCAGTCACTCCATTTTCACTAACATCATTCACGTGTAGCTGAATTACAACAAAACTACTTTAAATAGCCAAGCTTAATGGATAGATTTAGAACAGTAATACACTAGGATTGCCTGAACTGACCTTTACATGTACATACATACATAGAACTAAACAGTTTACAAATCAGCAATAATAAATAACACCTCCACCACGAATATGATCCTCTTCATCACACGAATCCTCAGAACAGGATGCACCCGTGCAGTGTAAACATTTACAAAGTACACCAATGTATTGCAACAAAACATCCGCCTACTACTTCCGGGATCCACAAACAGACACAGTAACTTCTTCAGAATGTTTGAACCCATTCTGAACTAGTCCTGCCAACTGATAAACAAGAAGTAACTGACGCGGGGTCACCCAAATCAGTGTCAGCAGAACATAAAGCCAGTGGGATTTGCATGCATACATGTTCTGGCCAATTTCAAACTATTGCAACATTTTTATAAAAACACACTTTAGCTATTGTCTGTAATACATTACGACTCATTGCATAGTATACTGAGTTGTAAGCAATGAGGACTTCACATCTTTGCTTCTGTAGTGTAGCACAAAGTGAATGTTTTCAGATCCAGCCCATGGATATGGAGTCGTTTGCTGTTTCTGAATTATACATGAATCCCAGCTCAGACACTGTTCCAATAACCCATCACACACTGCAGTTCAGGATATGTTCCACTGTTTAAAAAATAATTTCTGCCGTTACAGGTTTACAAAATGTGTGTAAAAAATACAAACGTATTCCCTATCAAGTGATGTCTCCTGAATATTAAGAAAATGGATATGAAATCAAACAAACGGGTTTCAAAAACACTGTTTCAATAGTATTGGATGGGTTTAGAAATAGCACCGAGCTTAAAACAAAAGCAAGGTTTCTGTTAAGTCACAGTTTTGGATTCAGTTCAACTACAGGCTCTAATGGGGCTCAGAAAGAGCCAAGCACTGAGGTGGAAGGCGAGCACCAGCCCACACAAGCCGGGCTCATCACACACTGGGAAAGAGTTTGACACTTACAGGGCTACCAGAGTGCATTTATTGTTCCCTTTTAGCCGAAGCTACTCGCTTTCTTTTTCCTTGATGAGTCACTCATTTACAGGGTTACTTTACAGAGTGGAAACATTTCATTGATTAAATGATTTTTTGTTGTTGTTTATTATTCCTATCCCTCTGCAGAGGCTGTGTTATGAAACACAGGATATACTGTGACGCAGGCAGTGGATAGAAAACATCTCCTTGATGCCCTGGGAATAACCCTTTAAACATCCTTCAGCAAAACCTCGACCTGTGGAAGCGGAGCAGAGCATTTTACCTGGCTTTCTTCCCACTGGAGAAATGCAGCCTCTTCTCAGAGAACAAGCACATGTTGGTTTGGAAGCTTACCTCTTGTAGAGAGCGGGCTGCTGGCTTGTCTTGATGGTTGGCCAGTATTAAGAAAGGCAGTATACAGAGCTGGGGGTGCTGCAGGGCTGAGTGAAGCTCGTTTCTTGCTATTTCTAGCTCCTCTTCTGAAGAAGCACTGTCCAGTACGAAGATCACCCCTTGGGAGCCTTGGTAATATCGACTCCAGTACTTCTTTATATTGTCAGCCCCTTGCAAAACAAAGCAAAGAGGTTATTGGCATATTTAACAGCAGTCTTGAACAGATTCATGCAGATGTAACTTATGAGTTGTAGCTTTGTGAAAGCGTGAGTTTGTGAAGTACAGTACAATATCAGCATTACAAACACATTGGGAGGGTGTTCATAAGTACGCTAATCGGAGATCAGATACCTATGTCTTACCTTCCCTACCGAGTCACATACACTACCTGAAATCAGATCTGCATGCGTCCGATTGACACAGAATTCTAACCCTTACATTCCCCACTGTGTTGCATACACTGTCTGCAATTAGATCTGCATGCGTCCGGTTGATACAGAACCCTAACCCCTAACCTTTACATTCCCCGCTGTATCGTATGCACTGCCTGAAATCAGACCTGAATGTGTCTGGTTGACACAGAACCCTAATCCCTAACCCTTACAATTCCCCACTGTGTTGCATGCACTGGCTGCAACCAGATCTGCATGATTCCAGTTGATACAGAACCCTAACCCTTGCATTCCCCACTGTGTTGCATGCACTGGCTGCAATCAGATCTGCATGCGTCCGGTTGACACAGAACCCTAACCCTTACATTCCCCACTGTGTTGCATGCACTGGCTGCAATCAGATCTGCATGCATCCGGTTGACACAGAACCCTAACCCTTACATTCCCCACTGTGTTGCATGCACTGGCTGCAATCAGATCTGCATGCATCCGGTTGACGTTCAGACATATGTTCAGATGCAGCAGAGGATGAGCATTTGAGAATTGCTTGTAAATGAAATCTGAGAAAATGCTTTTATCCTATTTTGGTTAGGAACATAATTTCCAAATGCTTTAACTCTTGACCTAAATCTTTAACCTGAGGAATATTAAAAACTAAACTAATATGAAATTTCATTTTAATTAAAGAATAATATCAATATCCTAAGTTTGAATAAACTTGCCAGAGGTTCTGTACATTTCCTGGCTCATGCTGATGCAGGCGATAAGTAACGGTCACTTCAAATCTACATCTTTAAGCAAGTTTCCAATCAAAACAACCTCAGATCTTGTTTCCCACTGGAGTGCAAATTATTAACAAATCTGTGTCAACTGGAACAATCCCAACTGCTTTTAAAACTCTCGTGGTTAAGCTGTTACTCAAAAAATCTCATTTAGCTCTACAATTTCGTGCAATTTTAAACCAATTTCCAATGTACCTTTTATAGCTAAGATCATGGAGAAGGCAGAAGCCAATCAACTTAATGTGTTTCTTGAGAACAATAAAGTTCTTAAAGTTCCAATCAGGTTTTCGACTCGTTCATAGTAGAGACTGCACCGGTTAGAGTTGTAAATGACTTCATGGTAAATGCAGACTCTGAGTATATTTCAATTCTGGTTTTGTTAGACCTAAGTGCAGTATACCGTTGATAATACCATTTTAATGGATCACCTTAAAACTGGTTAGGGTTTTCTGGAACTGTACTAAACTGCTTTAAATTATATTTTACTAATAGACAGATCTTTCTGTCCTTGGGAGATTCAGCACTAGGGTCATTTACAAATACTTGTAGTGTAAACATAGTGTACATTTTCACATTTATCCTGATCATACACTGCTTTATATTTCTGTAAAACCTGGGGATACATCTGCAGTCTCAGATTTAATTCAGTGTCTGAATGATGTAAATATCTGGATGGCTTAATTTTTTGCAATTAAAATCAGATAAGACAGAAGTTTGCATTTTGGGTTCTCAGCAACAACTGGAATTTGCCAATTCTCTGACAACAGAATTGAGTAATTTAAATTCAAACCTGAAATCAGAAGCCAGAAATGGAGGATTCATATTTGATTCTGATTTATGTTTTGAGGCTTATATCCGTAATGTCACCAAAGTGTCTTTTTATCATCTACGAAATACTACTAAGATTAGGTCTTGTCTTTCATTTTCTGATTCTGAGAAGCTAATTTATGCTTTTGTGACCACATAGCTTCCACGCTGGCTTCCAGTAAGATACAGAGTTCATTATAAGATCCTACTTTTCACTTGTAAAACACGTCATGGCCTGGCATCTGACTATGTAAAGAGCTGTTGTCCCTGTATGTACTTAGAACTGCTTTAAGGTCAGCTGATTCTGGTCTTCTGTCCCTCCCAAAGATTAAGACAAAAAGGAAAGGAGAAAGAGCTTTCAGTTACAAGCTCCCACCTTATAGAATAAACTACCATCTGATATCAGAGATGCACAGTCACTTCATATTTTTAAATCAAGTTTAAAAACTCACTTTTTTTTAACCTAGCATTTTATAGACAATGTTAAGTGTTCTTCTCTTTTGATTACTCTACTAATATTGATGGGTTTTTTTTGGTGTTCTGATTTATTTTACTATAACTTGTTCAAATATATATATTAATTGTTTTAATGCATATTATTGTAATTCTTTGTTTTATTGACCTGTAAAGTGCTTTGATATACTGTTGTATGAAAGGCGCTATATAAATAAACAACCATACTTACTTACTTAGTTAACAACCAATCAACAAAGGGTATGCCATTGGTTTGTGTTTCCAAAGACATTTACCACTTTACAACAGTGCTATTGTCATTAACATACACCATATTACAGACATTTACAGCAATAAAACTCACACTACAGCTGCAATTAATACAGGTAACTGAAGTGCTTTCAGATTTCCTGTCCTGGAAGATTGCAAAGAGTTACAGTTTATTCATCCAATGCTGACATCACATCAGGTTTCATTTAGCCAGCATAGGTTTCTCTTGTTAGAATGAATGTCACTGTATTATATACCCTACAGCTATGGCTAAAAATATTGCATCATCCTATAGAACCAATACAATACAGAACACGGTCACCAGTCTGGGTGCGTATTGTAGTGCTCGTAGTGGGTGATAACATCTACAAACAGTGAGTGAAAGTGCAGTGATGATCCGGTTTTGGTGCTGGCCCCAAGCGACAGCTCCGGATTCGTGTTAGCTGTCTGGTGGTTTAACAAACACAGACAATTACTAACAGACAATATGAAAACACAAAACACTCACAAATACTTTCACTTTCACTTTAAGGGACAATCCCCTGATCCTTTCAGTTCCTTGTATCTCAAACCAAGCGAAGGAAAAGCTTAGCGTTTCTCTGGCCCCTTTTATGCTATCCCGCACAACCCCTTGGTAAACGATTGCAGCTGCGTCTATTGCTGGCAGCTGCTACCTCGTTTACCTTCCAGGTCAATATATTCCTGCAACACAGTCTCGCTTCCTTGGAGACTGACTGACTTCCCGACCCCGGAAACGGACTGTCAGGCCAGCCTGTCCAGAGACTTCTCCTTTCGCTATTTAGCACCCTCGCAGGTCGGGTGGGAGATTTACAACCAGAACTCATTGCATTTCTGTCACAAGACTTCACAGCTAATGTATTTCACTGTAGTAGAGCCTAGGTTGGGGAGACACTGGCAGCACTGACCAGTAACGTCATCATCTCATGAGACTGGCAGCTACAGTTCCAAGCATTATAGTATGCTGAATGCACGAAGTTTATGCTGTGATTTATAGTCTGGTAGTGAGAGCTATAACCTGACGAACCACCAGCACATTACTGAGCCGTGAGACAATCTGTCAACCAATAGGAACTCCACGTGGAGTTCCCAGCAATGTCAAACAGCAAATCATAACAAGCTCTAGTCCCTTCTTCCATCTCATCACTTTCTGTGTTTAACTCAAGGCAGGTTCGATGCTTTTTAAAACATGTCATCATTGATGACCGGTCCTTGTTAAGCAGATTGCTTAATCCAGTGGTTCTCCAACAGGAATAAAGATACTTTGTAAGCAAGGATTCTGAGTCAGGTAAAGCAGGCAGCAATTCCCAAGCCCATTACTTGTTAAAGTGTAGTGTACTACAGAAACAGCTCCTCAACCTTACTGGACTGCTGACTGTACTGTTGTCTCTCACTCGCACAATTAGACAGCTTATTACTCTTTTTTTCAAGTTATCTTTGTCTGTTTTGACTTCTGAAATTTTAGTAGCATTGTTCTTTTATACCAATTGAATGTCAGCGTATCATCCTTCATGGCACACAAGCATTTCACTAGAGCAACGAATGTCATTAGCCTAGGCACTGCGCATGATCTGCTCTCCACTAAAGGTCACAGTTTCCCAATGGTTAATTGTTAGCTTCCGAATTTCTGACCACACCTTTGTGTATGCTGGTATTGAAAAAAATAAGGTTTAAGGTTATAAGAAGACATAAGCCAGATACCAGCTCCTGCAAGGGAGCCAGCTCTTTTGTACAGCGGTATCAGCACTATGCTTCAGAGCGAGAGGTCCCAGGTTCGCATCCCACCTCCGCCTGTGGGTGTCCCTGCCTGCAGGAACCATGGTTCAATACAATATGTAGCACTTAAAAGTTTGTTTGCAATGAACAGCACTGCAAATCACATAGCCTGCATAGCTCAAGGTGATAGGCACTTTTAACTAGGGATGCAGAGACTGGGTTCTTTTGGGCCAGTCAGCCATGGTGGGGAAGATCTACCATGTGGTATTTTATCTATCCAGGGTAAAAAATTGACCCAGGGTAAGATCTACCATGTGGTAGTTTATCAGGGTAAAGAAATGACATTGGGGAAGACCTACCACATGGTAGTTTCTCAGGGTAAAGAAGTGACACGGGGCAAGATCTACCATGTGGTAGTTTCTCAGGGTAAAGAAGTGACAAGGGAAGATCTACCACGTGGTAGTTTCTCAGGGTAAAGAAATGACACGGGGCAAGATCTACCACGTGGTAGTTTCTCAGGGTAAAGAAATGACACAGGGGAAGATCTACCATGTGGTAGTTTATCAGGGTAAAGAAATGACACGGGGGAAGATCTACCATGTGGTAGTTACTCAGGGTAAAGAAGTGACACAGGGGAAGATCTACCATGTGGTAGTTTATCAGGATAAAGAAATGACATGGGGCAAGATCTACCATGTGACACCAGTACATATCAATACAAGAATGGGCATATTTCATTATACAAAACAATGTTAAAGTATATTTATGAAGAACCTGTAAGCATTTGATCATCCACATTTCTGACTGTCCCTGCAAATGGACAAGCCTTAAAATCAATTTCTTTTTTTTTTTTTAAAAATCAGTTCTTCAAAAAATATGTAAATACGTTGTGCATACAGAACCAAAAAATTTACAGATACTGCAGATTTGTATTTTCACTGCATTTTTAAAGGAAATAAAGGCAGTGCCTAACCAGATGTGTTTTACATCATTTCCAAGATTTCACAGATTCATAAAAATTCAAGATTTTTATGATTTCTGTGACCTCCGTGATAAAATCGTAGTCCTTATAATATATGATACACCAAAAGATCAAGCGGCAATTGCACAAATCAACCTAGAGTAATAGTCCTTGGAATGTGAAATCAAGTAAAAGGCGATTCCTCAGGGTGTCAGCACATTATATACTGACCTTGAGATAATACTGGAATATAGCTTCAAAAATCACTGCTCACTTGTACAGCACATTGAGTATTAGTATTAGAACATTACATTCATTTAAACAGCTATAGGTTTGGGAATGAAGCCGGGAAGAGAAATCTTCACATTTGCTTTCACTATTAATTAATATTTGTAAAAATGACAACAACAAAAAAATAATCAAATCTTGGCAAGAGCATTGAGGTGTGGTAACAGAAAAAAAGTCTAATTGATGAACCAGCATGCTTGTCAAGTGACACAGCGCGTGTGTGTATTTGTGTTGAAGGGATGCTGGCACTAGGAATAGCCAGTGCGCACATCCACGTCATGTGCCAGCAATGTCTGCATCCCAGCAAGTCTGGAATACCTGCAGGATCACACTTTGTTTAATTACCACAGCAAAGCCTAGGAAAATGTACAGATAGTTCTGTTTCACCTTCCTATTACTGCCTGAATGATAGAAAAGAACATTCAAATGTCATCAGACCTGCCTACATTTCACAACCAAATCACATGGCAACCCGTTCTGAACCCCTTGAGCACTTCTCCAGCCCTTCAGTGCTAATCAGCTTTACTTTGTGATCATCACTCTTACCAAGTTTAGGATGAGATCTGCTTCATGCTTCAGTGCTAATCGGCTTTACTTTGTGTCTGTCACTCTTACCAAGATTAGGAAGAGCTCTGCTTCATTACTAATCAGCTTTACTTGGTGCTCGTCACCCTTACCAAGTTTAGCAAGAGCTCTGCTACATGCTTTATTGCTAATCAGCTTTACTTTGTGCTCGTCACCCTTACCAAGTTTAGGAAGAGCTCTGCTTCATGCTTCATTCCTAATCAGCTTTACTTTGTGTCTGTCACTCTTACCAAGATTAGGAAGAGTTTTGCTTCATTGCTATTCAGCCTTACTTTGTGATCGTCACTCTTGCCAAGTTTAGGAAGAGCTCTGCTTCATGTTTCACTGCTAATCAGCTTTACTTTGTGCTCGTAATGCTTACCAAGTTTAGGAAGAACTCTGCTTCATTGCTAATCGGCTGTACATTGTGATCATCACTCTTACCAAGTTTAGGAAGAGCTCTGCATCATGCTTCACTGCTAATCAGCTTTACTTGGTGTTCGTCACCCTTACCAAGTTTAGGAAGAGCTCTGCTTCCTGCTTCATTGCTAATCAGCTTTACTTGTGCCCGTCACTCTTACCAAGATTAGGAAGAGCGCTGCCTCCTTTGAATGGGACTCTTCTCTAAAGCACTTACACTGCTGCATTCTTCAGCACACCTGTCATGCGCCTAATGCCGCACAGGAATCAGAAATGATCAAGGTCTGGTAAAACTGGCCTCATCCTCTGCCGCGTGCTGTCATTCCTGTCTAGCATTTCATCGTAGAGAAGGGTGGCTTGTTTTTGTTTCTCTTATTCTACCTGGAAAGGCATGTTTTTACAGGACTCGAGGCTGACTCGAGGAGACAACATGAGTTACTTGTGAAAACAACCTGCATCAAGTTTACCATGGTTATTATACTTTAATAACTGCTCTTATCTGTATTACGATATTCTGTAATGTGATATTTTATAATGTGATACCGTATTCCTTCGAATTTAAGACGCCCTCGAATTTAAGACGCAGTCCAAATTTACCACCCTCAATTTGAAGAAAAAATAAAACATCAGATAAATATGCATTTGCAAAGAAACAACCTCAATTACGCTGTTGTATTGCACAAAACTGATAAGAAACTGTAGTTGTAGCTTAACCATGGAGCTAGTTTATTGTGCTGCGCATTATATAATATTTAAGATGGCATCTCTGTTGTACACACACCACTCACTCACTTACGGAATCACACATCCTGGCAACAGCAAGCATGACACAACATTCCATGACATCAGGCAACATGTAACCCATCAAACACAACAGCATTGAACATTGCTTGGAATGTCAAAAAATACAGGGGTCTGATCAGAATTTCCGAATTGTAAATGTTTCTCTTGCAATTCCTCAGGAAGCTTGGTTTGTTTCTTTCTCAGCAGTGTCGCGTTGCTGCTTGTGTATTCGGGCAGACGCCTTTGACGTCTTTTCCCGGCAGTCAGACAAGTTGCTGTTTGTGTACTTGGGTAGTCAAGTCATTTGTTGGCGATTTTAATACATGCATCACTATACTGTACTCAAATTTAAGACACAGGCTATTCTTGAGAAGCAAAAGATGGTTAAAGCGCATCCTAAATTCGAAGGAATACAGTATTTTATAATGCAATATTTTGTAACAACTGTAAGTCGCCCTGGATAAGGGCATCTGCCAAGAAAGAAATAATAATTAAAAGAAATAAATAATGTACACAGGAATGTTGTAGTTTCAGGTTGATAAGGGTTACCATGGTTTTACCATTTGTTACCTTACTTATATCTCCATTCTTTAACTATACTTTATTATGCTTCGATATACAGTGCCTATAGAAAGTCTACACCCCCTTGAACTTTTTTCATTTTGTTGTGTCAGTGCCTCAGAGTTTCACGCATTTAAATACGGATTTTTTTTCCACTTATCTACACACATACTCAACACTGTTAAGGGGAAAAAAGTTTTTATTAAGAAAATAATTATATATTAAAACTACGAAACTGAAAGATCATAATTGGATAGGTCTCCACCTCCCTGAGTTAATACTTGGTGGAAGCACCTTTGGCAGCAGTTACAGCTGTGAGTCTGTTGAGATAGGTCTCCACCAACTTTGCCCACCCAAATCTGGCAATATTTAACCATTCTTCTTTAGAAAACTGTTCAAGCTCTGTCAAGTTCCTTGGGGAGCGTTGATGGACAGCAATCTTCAAGTCATGCCACAAATTTTCAGTTGGATTTAGGTCGGGGCTCTGACTGAGCCACTCAAGGATATTTACCTTTTTGTTTCTAGCCACTCCAGTATAGCTTTGGTTGTGTGCTTTGGGTCGTTGCCATGCTGAAAGGTGAACTTCCGTCCCAGTTTCAGCTCTCTTGCAGAGGGCAGCAGGTTTTCCTCAAGGACTTCGTACTTTGCTCCATTAATTTTCCCTTCTATCCTGACAAGTGCCCGAGTCCCTGCCAATGAGAAACATCCCCATAACATGATGCTGCCACCACCATGCTTCACAGTAGAGATGGTGTTCTTTGGGTGATGCGCTGTGTTGGGTTTGCGCCAAACACAATACTTCGCATTTAGGACAAAAAGTTCCATTTTAGTTTCGTCAGACCACAAAACTTTTCGCCACATGGCTACCGAATCTCCCAAGTGATTTTTTACATACTTCAAAACGGGATCAAGGTGGGCTTTCTTGAGTAATGGCTTCCTTCTTGCCACCCTAACATACAGGCCAGATTTGTGGAGTGCTTTAGATATTGTTGTCACATGCACACTTTGACCAGTCTTGGCCATAAAAGCCTGTAGACTCTCTGATCAGTCTCCTTCTTGTTCAGTCATCCAGTTTGGAGAGACGGCCTGAACTAGGCAGGGTCTTGGCGGTGCCATACACCTTCCACTTCTTAATAATCGTCTTGAACATGCTCTAAGGGATATTCAAGGCCTTTGATATTTTTTTTATACCCATCCCCTGATCTGTGCCTTTCAACAACTTTGTCCCAGAGTTCTTTTGAAAGCGCCTTGGTGCTCATGGTTGAGTCTTTGCTTTGAAATGCACTACCCAGCAGAGGGAACCTACAGGAACTGCTGAATTTATCCTGAAATCATGTGAATCACTACAATTTAACACAGGTGGAGGCCACTTAACTTGGTGTGTGATTTTGAAGGCGATTGGTTACACCTGAGCTAATTTAGGATTGCTTTGACAAACTAAACAATTGCAGAAAACTGAGCATTGAAAATTGTAAGGGTTACAGGAACACCAGCACTATTTACAAGAAACAAATAAACTTTTCTGTGCTGTATCCTGTGCTGGCCGTATCGCATTTTAATCATAATTTGGTGACAATATTATATATAAATCCCCAGGGAAATACATCTTTCAACGCTTACTCAAGATCGTCCTCAAGAGAAAGAGTTTCTCTAATAAGCATCATGCTGTACCAGTAGTGCGCCTCCTCAAGATGGCTTGTCCTTTCAATTACAGCTCCAGCATTGTTGTATTGACCGGATACACCAGGATTCATTATAATCACAGCACCAGCATTGTTGTATTGATGAGATACACCAGGATTCATTATAATCACAGCACCAGCATTGTTGTATTGATCAGATACACCAGGATTCATTATAATCACAGCACCAGCATTGTTGCATTGACTGGTTACACCATGATGCTCACAGGACAAATTCTTTTTGCGAACGCCGTAAAGCAAAAGTTGAGGAATTCATGTCTGGCAGATTTATGACAGATGATGTGTGAATAAAAACATCAAAAACAACCAAGATAATGATTAAAAATACATTGCTGTGATATAGACAACCCAGGATACAACACAGTTCAAACAATGCGTCACGTTCCGTCACACTTTCAGAAAGTACTATCCCATAGAGGTTTGCTTGGAACAGTTAGATTAACAATGTTACCTCCAAGTTCCTTTACATTCAGGATGGCGTTCTGGAATGGAACTGCTTTGATGCTAAAACCTGAAAAGAGACGTCAGAATACAATTAGACTCCTACTAATTCTATTACATCATTCATGAATTGTCTGGGATGGGAACTGTACTTCAACAGAAACTTTAGGAATATATGTGTGTCCTCTTATCCTTCACCCCTGAATAAAAAAAAGAGTGAGCACAAATATAACTAGGATGCTAAACTGATGCTTAGGAAACACTCATTTCTCAAATCACTATTTACAGATTATCCCACTGCGTGTTTGTTATACAAAGATGTTGCACTTTGTGAATAACCAGAAAATTCATTACAGGATATTAGCGGATGGCTAATTCTGAAATGCAGTTTTTTTTTACCCACAACAGGTAACGTTCTTTCAAAGCCCTTTCTTTCTAAATCAAACTTTTAATACACATTCTACAGCGGGTGTGGGCAAACTTATCCCTGATGCTGCTAAAAGACTCATTTGTTATACATGCCCATTTTGTAAAAAACAATGCATTTTTGAAATGTGACTCACAAAGAGTGTGAAATTTGCAGAAAACCCTTCGCATCAGTAAAAGGGGTTGTGAAGCAGCAGGTGTACCTCTCTGTGTGTGCTTCCCAATGTACTGGAATATAGTATCAGTGATAGGGGTTGTGAAACAACAGATGCACCATCCTGTGTATGCTTCCCAATGTATTGGAATACACTGGGGACCTCTGCTGTAAGCTTTGGGAACTCATTCGGATTTAGACTTGGTTGTTAGCTTATTTTATCAAAGGCTCCATTAAGTTAAGGCTATTAAGGCTAGTTCTTTGTGGAGTTCTGATTTTGTTGCAGTGTTTGCTTTTTGCTTCTAATAATATGCAAGTCTCTAGAGATGTTATTGCGCGCAATGACATAACACGCTTTAACAGTACATCATTAGAGAGGAACTGCTTTACCTGTTCCTGGCTGCAACAGAGCTGTTTCTGTGTAGTTTTATACAACTAAAGTAGT